>NW_028126032.1:0-493000 GCF_965194825.1 Balaenoptera physalus
CCTCAGTCATATTCCCAGGCCACATGGTTCCAGAATAAAACCTCAGTCATGTTCCCTGGACACAGGTTTCAGAAATAAACTCCCAGTCATGTTCCCAGGCCACAGGGTTCCACAATTAAACCTCAGTCATATTCTCAGGCCAGAGGGTTCCACAATCAAACCTCTGTCCTGTTGCTAGGCCACGGTTCCACCATCAAGCCTCAGTCATGTTCCCAGGAAAGACTGTTCCACAATCAAACCTAAGTCATCTTGCCAAGCCACAGGGTTCCACCATCAAGCCTCACTCATGTTGCCAGGCCACAGGGTTCCACCATCAAGCCTCAGTCATGTTCCCAGTAAACAGGGCTCCAGAATCAAACCAATGTCAAGTTCCCACGCCACGGGGTTCCAGTATCAGGCCTCAGTCATGTTCCCCGTGCACAGGGTGCCACAATCAAACTCAGTCATGTTGCCAGTCCACAGGTTTCTGCCATCACACCTCAGTCAAGTTGCCAGGCCACAGGGTTCCAGAATCAAGCCTCAGTCATTATGCCAGGCCATAGTGTTCCACCATCAAACCTCAGTCATGATCCCAAGCCACATGTTTCCACAATGAAACCTCAGTCATTTTCCCAGGCCAAAGGTTTCCAGAATCAAACCTCAGTCATATTCCCAGGACACATGGTTCCAGAATCAAACCTGAGTCAGGTTCACAGGCCACAGGTTTCAGCAATCAAACCTCAATCATGTTCCCAGGACACAGGTGTCCAGAATCAAACCTCAGTCATGTTCCCAGGGAACAGGTTTCCAGAAACAAACCTCAGTCATGTTCCCAAGGCACAGGGTTCCAAAATCAAACCTCTGTCTTGTTCCCAGGACACAGGTTTCAAGAATCAACCGGATATCATGTTCCCTAGCCACAGTCTTCCAGAATCAAACCTCAGTCATGTTGCCAGGCCACAGGTTTCCACCATCAAACCTCAGGCAGGTTCCCAGGCCACAGGGTTCCAGAATCAAACCGTTCTCATGTTCCCAGGCCACAGGGTTCCAGAATCCACCGTTGTCATTTTCCCAGGCCACAAGATTCCAGAATCAATCCTCAGTTATGTTCCCAGGCTACAGGGTTCCAGAATAAAACCTCAGTCATGTTCCCAGTCCAGAGGGTTCCAGAACCGAGGCTCAGTCAGGTTCCCGGGGCACAGTATTCCACAATCTAAACAGATGTCATGTTCCCAGGCCTCAGGGTTCCAGAATCCACCGATGTCATGTTCCCAGGCCACAGGGTTCCAGAATCAATCCTCAGTTATGTTCCCAGGCTACAGGGTTCCAGAATAAAACCTCAGTCATGTTCCCAGTCCACAGGGTTCCAGAACCAAGGCTCAGTCAGGTTCCCGGGGCACAGTATTCCACAATCTAAATAGATGTCATGTTCCCATGCCACAGTGTTCCAGAATCACGCCTCAGTCATGTTCCCAGGCCACAGGGATCCAGAATCAAACTTCAGTCATGTTGCCAGGCCATAGGGTACCACCATCAAACCTCAGTCATATTCCCAGGCCACAGGTTTCCAGAATCAAACCGATTTCATGTTCCCAGGCAACAGGGTACCGGAATCCAAACCAATGTCATGTTCCCAGGCCACAGGATTCCACACTCTAACATCAGTCATCTTCCCAGGCCAATGGTTTCCAGAATCAAACCTCAGTCATATTCCCAGGCCACATGGTTCCAGAATCAAACCTCAGTTGTGTTCCCAGGACACAGGGTTCCAGAATAAAATCTCAGTCATGTTCCCTGGACACAGGTTTCAGAAATAAAATCCCAGTCATGTTCCCAGGCCACAGGGTTCCACAATTAAACCTCAGTCATATTCCCAGGCCAGAGGGTTCCACAATCAAACCTCAGTTCTGTTGCCAGACCACGGTTCCCCCGTCAAGCCTCAGTCATGTTCCCAGGGAACAGGCTTCCAGAAACAAACCTCAGTCATGTTCCCAAGGTACAGGGTTCAAGAATCAAACCTCAGTCTTGTTCCCAGGACACAGGTTGCCAGAATCAACCCGATATCATGTTCCCTAGCCACAGTCTTCCAGAATCAAACCTCAGTCCTGTTGCCAGGGCACAGGTTTCCACCATCAAACCTCAGGCATGTTCCCAAGCCACAGGGTTCCAGAAGCCACCGATGTCATGTTCCCAGGCCACAGGATTCCACACTCTAACATCAGTCATCTTCCCAGGCCCATGATTTCCAGAATGAAACCTCAGTCATATTCCCAGGCCACATGGTTCCAGAATAAAACCTCAGTCATGTTCCCTGGACACAGGTTTCAGAAATAAACTCCCAGTCATGTTCCCAGGCCACAGGGTTCCACAATTAAACCTCAGTCATATTCTCAGGCCAGAGGGTTCCACAATCAAACCTCTGTCCTGTTGCTAGGCCACGGTTCCACCATCAAGCCTCAGTCATGTTCCCAGGAAAGACTGTTCCACAATCAAACCTAAGTCATCTTGCCAAGCCACAGGGTTCCACCATCAAGCCTCACTCATGTTGCCAGGCCACAGGGTTCCACCATCAAGCCTCACTCATGTTCCCAAGCCTGAGGGTTCCACTATCAAACCTCAATCATGTTGCCAGGCCACAGGTTTCAACCATCAAATCTCAGTCATGTTCCCAGTAAACAGGGCTCCAGAATCAAACCAATGTCAAGTTCCCACGCCACGGGGTTCCAGTATCAGGCCTCAGTCATGTTCCCCGTGCACAGGGTGCCACAATCAAACTCAGTCATGTTGCCAGTCCACAGGTTTCTGCCATCACACCTCAGTCAAGTTGCCAGGCCACAGGGTTCCAGAATCAAGCCTCAGTCATTTTGCCAGGCCATAGTGTTCCACCATCAAACCTCAGTCATGATCCCAAGCCACATGTTTCCACAATGAAACCTCAGTCATTTTCCCAGGCCAAAGGTTTCCAGAATCAAACCTCAGTCATATTCCCAGGACACATGGTTCCAGAATCAAACCTGAGTCAGGTTCGCAGGCCACAGGTTTCAGCAATCAAACCTCAATCATGTTCCCAGGACACAGGTGTCCAGAATCAAACCTCAGTCATGTTCCCAGGGAACAGGTTTCCAGAAACAAACCTCAGTCATGTTCCCAAGGCACAGGGTTCCAGAATCAAACCTCTGTCTTGTTCCCAGGACACAGGTTTCCAGAATCAACCCGATATCATGTTCCCTAGCCACAGTCTTCCAGAATCAAACCTCAGTCATGTTGCCAGGCCACAGGTTTCCACCATCAAACCTCAGGCAGGTTCCCAGGCCACAGGGTTCCAGAATCAAACCGTTCTCATGTTCCCAGGCCACAGGGTTCCAGAATCCACCGTTGTCATTTTCCCAGGCCACAAGATTCCAGAATCAATCCTCAGTTATGTTCCCAGGCTACAGGGTTCCAGAATAAAACCTCAGTCATGTTCCCAGTCCACAGGGTTCCAGAACCGAGGCTCAGTCAGGTTCCCGGGGCACAGTATTCCACAATCTAAACAGATGTCATGTTCCCAGGCCTCAGGGTTCCAGAATCCACCGATGTCATGTTCCCAGGCCACAGGGTTCCAGAATCAATCCTCAGTTATGTTCCCAGGCTACAGGGTTCCAGAATAAAACCTCAGTCATGTTCCCAGTCCACAGGGTTCCAGAACCAAGGCTCAGTCAGGTTCCCGGGGCACAGTATTCCACAATCTAAATAGATGTCATGTTCCCAGGCCACAGTGTTCCAGAATCACGCCTCAGTCATGTTCCCAGGCCACAGGGATCCAGAATCAAACTTCAGTCATGTTGCCAGGCCATAGGGTACCACCATCAAACCTCAGTCATATTCCCAGGCCACAGGTTTCCAGAATCAAACCGATTTCATGTTCCCAGGCAACAGGGTACCGGAATCCAAACCGATGTCATGTTCCCAGGCCACAGGATTCCACACTCTAACATCAGTCATCTTCCCAGGCCAATGGTTTCCAGAATCAAACCTCAGTCATATTCCCAGGCCACATGGTTCCAGAATCAAACCTCAGTTGTGTTCCCAGGACACAGGGTTCCAGAATAAAACCTCAGTCATGTTCCCTGGACACAGGTTTCAGAAATAAAATCCCAGTCATGTTCCCAGGCCACAGGGTTCCACAATTAAACCTCAGTCATATTCCCAGGCCAGAGGGTTCCACAATCAAACCTCAGTTCTGTTGCCAGACCACGGTTCCCCCGTCAAGCCTCAGTCATGTTCCCAGGGAACAGGCTTCCAGAAACAAACCTCAGTCATTTTCCCAAGGCACAGGGTTCCAGAATCAAACCTCAGTCTTGTTCCCAGGACACAGGTTGCCAGAATCAACCCGATATCATGTTCCCTAGCCACAGTCTTCCAGAATCAAACCTCAGTCCTGTTGCCAGGGCACAGGTTTCCACCATCAAACCTCAGGCATGTTCCCAAGCCACAGGGTTCCAGAAGCCACCGATGTCATGTTCCCAGGCCACAGGATTCCACACTCTAACATCAGTCATCTTCCCAGGCCCATGGTTTCCAGAATCAAACCTCAGTCATATTCCCAGGCCACATGGTTCCAGAATAAAACCTCAGTCATGTTCCCTGGACACAGGTTTCAGAAATAAACTCCCAGTCATGTTCCCAGGCCACAGGGTTCCACAATTAAACCTCAGTCATATTCTCAGGCCAGAGGGTTCCACAATCAAACCTCTGTCCTGTTGCTAGGCCACGGTTCCACCATCAAGCCTCAGTCATGTTCCCAGGAAAGACTGTTCCACAATCAAACCTAAGTCATCTTGCCAAGCCACAGGGTTCCACCATCAAGCCTCACTCATGTTGCCAGGCCACAGGGTTCCACCATCAAGCCTCACTCATGTTCCCAAGCCTGAGGGTTCCACTATCAAACCTCAATCATGTTGCCAGGCCACAGGTTTCAACCATCAAACCTCAGTCATGTTCCCAGTAAACAGGGCTCCAGAATCAAACCAATGTCAAGTTCCCACGCCACGGGGTTCCAGTATCAGGCCTCAGTCATGTTCCCCGTGCACAGGGTGCCACAATCAAACTCAGTCATGTTGCCAGTCCACAGGTTTCTGCCATCACACCTCAGTCAAGTTGCCAGGCCACAGGGTTCCAGAATCAATCCTCAGTCATTTTGCCAGGCCATAGTGTTCCACCATCAAACCTCAGTCATGATCCCAAGCCACATGTTTCCACAATGAAACCTCAGTCATTTTCCCAGGCCAAAGGTTTCCAGAATCAAACCTCAGTCATATTCCCAGGACACATGGTTCCAGAATCAAACCTGAGTCAGGTTCACAGGCCACAGGTTTCAGCAATCAAACCTCAATCATGTTCCCAGGACACAGGTGTCCAGAATCAAACCTCAGTCATGTTCCCAGGGAACAGGTTTCCAGAAACAAACCTCAGTCATGTTCCCAAGGCACAGGGTTCCAGAATCAAACCTCTGTCTTGTTCCCAGGACACAGGTTTCCAGAATCAACCCGATATCATGTTCCCTAGCCACAGTCTTCCAGAATCAAACCTCAGTCATGTTGCCAGGCCACAGGTTTCCACCATCAAACCTCAGGCAGGTTCCCAGGCCACAGGGTTCCAGAATCAAACCGTTCTCATGTTCCCAGGCCACAGGGTTCCAGAATCCACCGTTGTCATTTTCCCAGGCCACAAGATTCCAGAATCAATCCTCAGTTATGTTCCCAGGCTACAGGGTTCCAGAATAAAACCTCAGTCATGTTCCCAGTCCACAGGGTTCCAGAACCGAGGCTCAGTCAGGTTCCCGGGGCACAGTATTCCACAATCTAAACAGATGTCATGTTCCCAGGCCTCAGGGTTCCAGAATCCACCGATGTCATGTTCCCAGGCCACAGGGTTCCAGAATCAATCCTCAGTTATGTTCCCAGGCTACAGGGTTCCAGAATAAAACCTCAGTCATGTTCCCAGTCCACAGGGTTCCAGAACCAAGGCTCAGTCAGGTTCCCGGGGCACAGTATTCCACAATCTAAATAGATGTCATGTTCCCAGGCCACAGTGTTCCAGAATCACGCCTCAGTCATGTTCCCAGGCCACAGGGATCCAGAATCAAACTTCAGTCATGTTGCCAGGCCATAGGGTACCACCATCAAACCTCAGTCATATTCCCAGGCCACAGGTTTCCAGAATCAAACCGATTTCATGTTCCCAGGCAACAGGGTACCGGAATCCAAACCGATGTCATGTTCCCAGGCCACAGGATTCCACACTCTAACATCAGTCATCTTCCCAGGCCAATGGTTTCCAGAATCAAACCTCAGTCATATTCCCAGGCCACATGGTTCCAGAATCAAACCTCAGTTGTGTTGCCAGGACACAGGGTTCCAGAATAAAACCTCAGTCATGTTCCCTGGACACAGGTTTCAGAAATAAAATCCCAGTCAAGTTCCCAGGCCACAGGGTTCCACAATTAAACCTCAGTCATATTCCCAGGCCAGAGGGTTCCACAATCAAACCTCAGTTCTTTTGCCAGACCACGGTTCCACCATCAAGCCTCAGTCATGTTCCCAGGGAACAGGCTTCCAGAAACAAACCTCAGTCATGTTCCCAAGGCACAGGGTTCCAGAATCAAACCTCAGTCTTGTTCCCAGGACACAGGTTGCCAGAATCAACCCGATATCATGTTCCCTAGCCACAGTCTTCCAGAATCAAACCTCAGTCCTGTTGCCAGGGCACAGGTTTCCACCATCAAACCTCAGGCATGTTCCCAAGCCACAGGGTTCCAGAAGCCACCGATGTCATGTTCCCAGGCCACAGGATTCCACACTCTAACATCAGTCATCTTCCCAGGCCCATGGTTTCCAGAATCAAACCTCAGTCATATTCCCAGGCCACATGGTTCCAGAATAAAACCTCAGTCATGTTCCCTGGACACAGGTTTCAGAAATAAACTCCCAGTCATGTTCCCAGGCCACAGGGTTCCACAATTAAACCTCAGTCATATTCTCAGGCCAGAGGGTTCCACAATCAAACCTCTGTCCTGTTGCTAGGCCACGGTTCCACCATCAAGCCTCAGTCATGTTCCCAGGAAAGACTGTTCCACAATCAAACCTAAGTCATCTTGCCAAGCCACAGGGTTCCACCATCAAGCCTCACTCATGTTGCCAGGCCACAGGGTTCCACCATCAAGCCTCAGTCATGTTCCCAGTAAACAGGGCTCCAGAATCAAACCAATGTCAAGTTCCCACGCCACGGGGTTCCAGTATCAGGCCTCAGTCATGTTCCCCGTGCACAGGGTGCCACAATCAAACTCAGTCATGTTGCCAGTCCACAGGTTTCTGCCATCACACCTCAGTCAAGTTGCCAGGCCACAGGGTTCCAGAATCAAGCCTCAGTCATTATGCCAGGCCATAGTGTTCCACCATCAAACCTCAGTCATGATCCCAAGCCACATGTTTCCACAATGAAACCTCAGTCATTTTCCCAGGCCAAAGGTTTCCAGAATCAAACCTCAGTCATATTCCCAGGACACATGGTTCCAGAATCAAACCTGAGTCAGGTTCACAGGCCACAGGTTTCAGCAATCAAACCTCAATCATGTTCCCAGGACACAGGTGTCCAGAATCAAACCTCAGTCATGTTCCCAGGGAACAGGTTTCCAGAAACAAACCTCAGTCATGTTCCCAAGGCACAGGGTTCCAAAATCAAACCTCTGTCTTGTTCCCAGGACACAGGTTTCAAGAATCAACCGGATATCATGTTCCCTAGCCACAGTCTTCCAGAATCAAACCTCAGTCATGTTGCCAGGCCACAGGTTTCCACCATCAAACCTCAGGCAGGTTCCCAGGCCACAGGGTTCCAGAATCAAACCGTTCTCATGTTCCCAGGCCACAGGGTTCCAGAATCCACCGTTGTCATTTTCCCAGGCCACAAGATTCCAGAATCAATCCTCAGTTATGTTCCCAGGCTACAGGGTTCCAGAATAAAACCTCAGTCATGTTCCCAGTCCAGAGGGTTCCAGAACCGAGGCTCAGTCAGGTTCCCGGGGCACAGTATTCCACAATCTAAACAGATGTCATGTTCCCAGGCCTCAGGGTTCCAGAATCCACCGATGTCATGTTCCCAGGCCACAGGGTTCCAGAATCAATCCTCAGTTATGTTCCCAGGCTACAGGGTTCCAGAATAAAACCTCAGTCATGTTCCCAGTCCACAGGGTTCCAGAACCAAGGCTCAGTCAGGTTCCCGGGGCACAGTATTCCACAATCTAAATAGATGTCATGTTCCCATGCCACAGTGTTCCAGAATCACGCCTCAGTCATGTTCCCAGGCCACAGGGATCCAGAATCAAACTTCAGTCATGTTGCCAGGCCATAGGGTACCACCATCAAACCTCAGTCATATTCCCAGGCCACAGGTTTCCAGAATCAAACCGATTTCATGTTCCCAGGCAACAGGGTACCGGAATCCAAACCAATGTCATGTTCCCAGGCCACAGGATTCCACACTCTAACATCAGTCATCTTCCCAGGCCAATGGTTTCCAGAATCAAACCTCAGTCATATTCCCAGGCCACATGGTTCCAGAATCAAACCTCAGTTGTGTTCCCAGGACACAGGGTTCCAGAATAAAATCTCAGTCATGTTCCCTGGACACAGGTTTCAGAAATAAAATCCCAGTCATGTTCCCAGGCCACAGGGTTCCACAATTAAACCTCAGTCATATTCCCAGGCCAGAGGGTTCCACAATCAAACCTCAGTTCTGTTGCCAGACCACGGTTCCCCCGTCAAGCCTCAGTCATGTTCCCAGGGAACAGGCTTCCAGAAACAAACCTCAGTCATGTTCCCAAGGTACAGGGTTCAAGAATCAAACCTCAGTCTTGTTCCCAGGACACAGGTTGCCAGAATCAACCCGATATCATGTTCCCTAGCCACAGTCTTCCAGAATCAAACCTCAGTCCTGTTGCCAGGGCACAGGTTTCCACCATCAAACCTCAGGCATGTTCCCAAGCCACAGGGTTCCAGAAGCCACCGATGTCATGTTCCCAGGCCACAGGATTCCACACTCTAACATCAGTCATCTTCCCAGGCCCATGATTTCCAGAATGAAACCTCAGTCATATTCCCAGGCCACATGGTTCCAGAATAAAACCTCAGTCATGTTCCCTGGACACAGGTTTCAGAAATAAACTCCCAGTCATGTTCCCAGGCCACAGGGTTCCACAATTAAACCTCAGTCATATTCTCAGGCCAGAGGGTTCCACAATCAAACCTCTGTCCTGTTGCTAGGCCACGGTTCCACCATCAAGCCTCAGTCATGTTCCCAGGAAAGACTGTTCCACAATCAAACCTAAGTCATCTTGCCAAGCCACAGGGTTCCACCATCAAGCCTCACTCATGTTGCCAGGCCACAGGGTTCCACCATCAAGCCTCACTCATGTTCCCAAGCCTGAGGGTTCCACTATCAAACCTCAATCATGTTGCCAGGCCACAGGTTTCAACCATCAAATCTCAGTCATGTTCCCAGTAAACAGGGCTCCAGAATCAAACCAATGTCAAGTTCCCACGCCACGGGGTTCCAGTATCAGGCCTCAGTCATGTTCCCCGTGCACAGGGTGCCACAATCAAACTCAGTCATGTTGCCAGTCCACAGGTTTCTGCCATCACACCTCAGTCAAGTTGCCAGGCCACAGGGTTCCAGAATCAAGCCTCAGTCATTTTGCCAGGCCATAGTGTTCCACCATCAAACCTCAGTCATGATCCCAAGCCACATGTTTCCACAATGAAACCTCAGTCATTTTCCCAGGCCAAAGGTTTCCAGAATCAAACCTCAGTCATATTCCCAGGACACATGGTTCCAGAATCAAACCTGAGTCAGGTTCGCAGGCCACAGGTTTCAGCAATCAAACCTCAATCATGTTCCCAGGACACAGGTGTCCAGAATCAAACCTCAGTCATGTTCCCAGGGAACAGGTTTCCAGAAACAAACCTCAGTCATGTTCCCAAGGCACAGGGTTCCAGAATCAAACCTCTGTCTTGTTCCCAGGACACAGGTTTCCAGAATCAACCCGATATCATGTTCCCTAGCCACAGTCTTCCAGAATCAAACCTCAGTCATGTTGCCAGGCCACAGGTTTCCACCATCAAACCTCAGGCAGGTTCCCAGGCCACAGGGTTCCAGAATCAAACCGTTCTCATGTTCCCAGGCCACAGGGTTCCAGAATCCACCGTTGTCATTTTCCCAGGCCACAAGATTCCAGAATCAATCCTCAGTTATGTTCCCAGGCTACAGGGTTCCAGAATAAAACCTCAGTCATGTTCCCAGTCCACAGGGTTCCAGAACCGAGGCTCAGTCAGGTTCCCGGGGCACAGTATTCCACAATCTAAACAGATGTCATGTTCCCAGGCCTCAGGGTTCCAGAATCCACCGATGTCATGTTCCCAGGCCACAGGGTTCCAGAATCAATCCTCAGTTATGTTCCCAGGCTACAGGGTTCCAGAATAAAACCTCAGTCATGTTCCCAGTCCACAGGGTTCCAGAACCAAGGCTCAGTCAGGTTCCCGGGGCACAGTATTCCACAATCTAAATAGATGTCATGTTCCCAGGCCACAGTGTTCCAGAATCACGCCTCAGTCATGTTCCCAGGCCACAGGGATCCAGAATCAAACTTCAGTCATGTTGCCAGGCCATAGGGTACCACCATCAAACCTCAGTCATATTCCCAGGCCACAGGTTTCCAGAATCAAACCGATTTCATGTTCCCAGGCAACAGGGTACCGGAATCCAAACCGATGTCATGTTCCCAGGCCACAGGATTCCACACTCTAACATCAGTCATCTTCCCAGGCCAATGGTTTCCAGAATCAAACCTCAGTCATATTCCCAGGCCACATGGTTCCAGAATCAAACCTCAGTTGTGTTCCCAGGACACAGGGTTCCAGAATAAAACCTCAGTCATGTTCCCTGGACACAGGTTTCAGAAATAAAATCCCAGTCATGTTCCCAGGCCACAGGGTTCCACAATTAAACCTCAGTCATATTCCCAGGCCAGAGGGTTCCACAATCAAACCTCAGTTCTGTTGCCAGACCACGGTTCCCCCGTCAAGCCTCAGTCATGTTCCCAGGGAACAGGCTTCCAGAAACAAACCTCAGTCATTTTCCCAAGGCACAGGGTTCCAGAATCAAACCTCAGTCTTGTTCCCAGGACACAGGTTGCCAGAATCAACCCGATATCATGTTCCCTAGCCACAGTCTTCCAGAATCAAACCTCAGTCCTGTTGCCAGGGCACAGGTTTCCACCATCAAACCTCAGGCATGTTCCCAAGCCACAGGGTTCCAGAAGCCACCGATGTCATGTTCCCAGGCCACAGGATTCCACACTCTAACATCAGTCATCTTCCCAGGCCCATGGTTTCCAGAATCAAACCTCAGTCATATTCCCAGGCCACATGGTTCCAGAATAAAACCTCAGTCATGTTCCCTGGACACAGGTTTCAGAAATAAACTCCCAGTCATGTTCCCAGGCCACAGGGTTCCACAATTAAACCTCAGTCATATTCTCAGGCCAGAGGGTTCCACAATCAAACCTCTGTCCTGTTGCTAGGCCACGGTTCCACCATCAAGCCTCAGTCATGTTCCCAGGAAAGACTGTTCCACAATCAAACCTAAGTCATCTTGCCAAGCCACAGGGTTCCACCATCAAGCCTCACTCATGTTGCCAGGCCACAGGGTTCCACCATCAAGCCTCACTCATGTTCCCAAGCCTGAGGGTTCCACTATCAAACCTCAATCATGTTGCCAGGCCACAGGTTTCAACCATCAAACCTCAGTCATGTTCCCAGTAAACAGGGCTCCAGAATCAAACCAATGTCAAGTTCCCACGCCACGGGGTTCCAGTATCAGGCCTCAGTCATGTTCCCCGTGCACAGGGTGCCACAATCAAACTCAGTCATGTTGCCAGTCCACAGGTTTCTGCCATCACACCTCAGTCAAGTTGCCAGGCCACAGGGTTCCAGAATCAATCCTCAGTCATTTTGCCAGGCCATAGTGTTCCACCATCAAACCTCAGTCATGATCCCAAGCCACATGTTTCCACAATGAAACCTCAGTCATTTTCCCAGGCCAAAGGTTTCCAGAATCAAACCTCAGTCATATTCCCAGGACACATGGTTCCAGAATCAAACCTGAGTCAGGTTCACAGGCCACAGGTTTCAGCAATCAAACCTCAATCATGTTCCCAGGACACAGGTGTCCAGAATCAAACCTCAGTCATGTTCCCAGGGAACAGGTTTCCAGAAACAAACCTCAGTCATGTTCCCAAGGCACAGGGTTCCAGAATCAAACCTCTGTCTTGTTCCCAGGACACAGGTTTCCAGAATCAACCCGATATCATGTTCCCTAGCCACAGTCTTCCAGAATCAAACCTCAGTCATGTTGCCAGGCCACAGGTTTCCACCATCAAACCTCAGGCAGGTTCCCAGGCCACAGGGTTCCAGAATCAAACCGTTCTCATGTTCCCAGGCCACAGGGTTCCAGAATCCACCGTTGTCATTTTCCCAGGCCACAAGATTCCAGAATCAATCCTCAGTTATGTTCCCAGGCTACAGGGTTCCAGAATAAAACCTCAGTCATGTTCCCAGTCCACAGGGTTCCAGAACCGAGGCTCAGTCAGGTTCCCGGGGCACAGTATTCCACAATCTAAACAGATGTCATGTTCCCAGGCCTCAGGGTTCCAGAATCCACCGATGTCATGTTCCCAGGCCACAGGGTTCCAGAATCAATCCTCAGTTATGTTCCCAGGCTACAGGGTTCCAGAATAAAACCTCAGTCATGTTCCCAGTCCACAGGGTTCCAGAACCAAGGCTCAGTCAGGTTCCCGGGGCACAGTATTCCACAATCTAAATAGATGTCATGTTCCCAGGCCACAGTGTTCCAGAATCACGCCTCAGTCATGTTCCCAGGCCACAGGGATCCAGAATCAAACTTCAGTCATGTTGCCAGGCCATAGGGTACCACCATCAAACCTCAGTCATATTCCCAGGCCACAGGTTTCCAGAATCAAACCGATTTCATGTTCCCAGGCAACAGGGTACCGGAATCCAAACCGATGTCATGTTCCCAGGCCACAGGATTCCACACTCTAACATCAGTCATCTTCCCAGGCCAATGGTTTCCAGAATCAATCCTCAGTCATATTCCCAGGCCACATGGTTCCAGAATCAAACCTCAGTTGTGTTCCCAGGACACAGGGTTCCAGAATAAAACCTCAGTCATGTTCCCTGGACACAGGTTTCAGAAATAAAATCCCAGTCATGTTCCCAGGCCACAGGGTTCCACAATTAAACCTCAGTCATATTCCCAGGCCAGAGGGTTCCACAATCAAACCTCAGTTCTGTTGCCAGACCACGGTTCCCCCGTCAAGCCTCAGTCATGTTCCCAGGGAACAGGCTTCCAGAAACAAACCTCAGTCATTTTCCCAAGGCACAGGGTTCCAGAATCAAACCTCAGTCTTGTTCCCAGGACACAGGTTGCCAGAATCAACCCGATATCATGTTCCCTAGCCACAGTCTTCCAGAATCAAACCTCAGTCCTGTTGCCAGGGCACAGGTTTCCACCATCAAACCTCAGGCATGTTCCCAAGCCACAGGGTTCCAGAAGCCACCGATGTCATGTTCCCAGGCCACAGGATTCCACACTCTAACATCAGTCATCTTCCCAGGCCCATGGTTTCCAGAATCAAACCTCAGTCATATTCCCAGGCCACATGGTTCCAGAATAAAACCTCAGTCATGTTCCCTGGACACAGGTTTCAGAAATAAACTCCCAGTCATGTTCCCAGGCCACAGGGTTCCACAATTAAACCTCAGTCATATTCTCAGGCCAGAGGGTTCCACAATCAAACCTCTGTCCTGTTGCTAGGCCACGGTTCCACCATCAAGCCTCAGTCATGTTCCCAGGAAAGACTGTTCCACAATCAAACCTAAGTCATCTTGCCAAGCCACAGGGTTCCACCATCAAGCCTCACTCATGTTGCCAGGCCACAGGGTTCCACCATCAAGCCTCACTCATGTTCCCAAGCCTGAGGGTTCCACTATCAAACCTCAATCATGTTGCCAGGCCACAGGTTTCAACCATCAAACCTCAGTCATGTTCCCAGTAAACAGGGCTCCAGAATCAAACCAATGTCAAGTTCCCACGCCACGGGGTTCCAGTATCAGGCCTCAGTCATGTTCCCCGTGCACAGGGTGCCACAATCAAACTCAGTCATGTTGCCAGTCCACAGGTTTCTGCCATCACACCTCAGTCAAGTTGCCAGGCCACAGGGTTCCAGAATCAAGCCTCAGTCATTTTGCCAGGCCATAGTGTTCCACCATCAAACCTCAGTCATGATCCCAAGCCACATGTTTCCACAATGAAACCTCAGTCATTTTCCCAGGCCAAAGGTTTCCAGAATCAAACCTCAGTCATATTCCCAGGACACATGGTTCCAGAATCAAACCTGAGTCAGGTTCACAGGCCACAGGTTTCAGCAATCAAACCTCAATCATGTTCCCAGGACACAGGTGTCCAGAATCAAACCTCAGTCATGTTCCCAGGGAACAGGTTTCCAGAAACAAACCTCAGTCATGTTCCCAAGGCACAGGGTTCCAGAATCAAACCTCTGTCTTGTTCCCAGGACACAGGTTTCCAGAATCAACCCGATATCATGTTCCCTAGCCACAGTCTTCCAGAATCAAACCTCAGTCATGTTGCCAGGCCACAGGTTTCCACCATCAAACCTCAGGCAGGTTCCCAGGCCACAGGGTTCCAGAATCAAACCGTTCTCATGTTCCCAGGCCACAGGGTTCCAGAATCCACCGTTGTCATTTTCCCAGGCCACAAGATTCCAGAATCAATCCTCAGTTATGTTCCCAGGCTACAGGGTTCCAGAATAAAACCTCAGTCATGTTCCCAGTCCACAGGGTTCCAGAACCGAGGCTCAGTCAGGTTCCCGGGGCACAGTATTCCACAATCTAAACAGATGTCATGTTCCCAGGCCTCAGGGTTCCAGAATCCACCGATGTCATGTTCCCAGGCCACAGGGTTCCAGAATCAATCCTCAGTTATGTTCCCAGGCTACAGGGTTCCAGAATAAAACCTCAGTCATGTTCCCAGTCCACAGGGTTCCAGAACCAAGGCTCAGTCAGGTTCCCGGGGCACAGTATTCCACAATCTAAATAGATGTCATGTTCCCATGCCACAGTGTTCCAGAATCACGCCTCAGTCATGTTCCCAGGCCACAGGGATCCAGAATCAAACTTCAGTCATGTTGCCAGGCCATAGGGTACCACCATCAAACCTCAGTCATATTCCCAGGCCACAGGTTTCCAGAATCAAACCGATTTCATGTTCCCAGGCAACAGGGTACCGGAATCCAAACCGATGTCATGTTCCCAGGCCACAGGATTCCACACTCTAACATCAGTCATCTTCCCAGGCCAATGGTTTCCAGAATCAAACCTCAGTCATATTCCCAGGCCACATGGTTCCAGAATCAAACCTCAGTTGTGTTCCCAGGACACAGGGGTCCAGAATAAAACCTCAGTCATGTTCCCTGGACAAAGGTTTCAGAAATAAAATCCCAGTCATGTTCCCAGGCCACAGGGTTCCACAATTAAACCTCAGTCATATTCCCAGGCCAGAGGGTTCCACAATCAAACCTCAGTTCTGTTGCCAGACCACGGTTCCCCCGTCAAGCCTCAGTCATGTTCCCAGGGAACAGGCTTCAAGAAACAAACCTCAGTCATGTTCCCAAGGTACAGGGTTCCAGAATCAAACCTCAGTCTTGTTCCCAGGACACAGGTTGCCAGAATCAACCCGATATCATGTTCCCTAGCCACAGTCTTCCAGAATCAAACCTCAGTCCTGTTGCCAGGGCACAGGTTTCCACCATCAAACCTCAGGCATGTTCCCAAGCCACAGGGTTCCAGAAGCCACCGATGTCATGTTCCCAGGCCACAGGATTCCACACTCTAACATCAGTCATCTTCCCAGGCCCATGATTTCCAGAATGAAACCTCAGTCATATTCCCAGGCCACATGGTTCCAGAATAAAACCTCAGTCATGTTCCCTGGACACAGGTTTCAGAAATAAACTCCCAGTCATGTTCCCAGGCCACAGGGTTCCACAATTAAACCTCAGTCATATTCTCAGGCCAGAGGGTTCCACAATCAAACCTCTGTCCTGTTGCTAGGCCACGGTTCCACCATCAAGCCTCAGTCATGTTCCCAGGAAAGACTGTTCCACAATCAAACCTAAGTCATCTTGCCAAGCCACAGGGTTCCACCATCAAGCCTCACTCATGTTGCCAGGCCACAGGGTTCCACCATCAAGCCTCACTCATGTTCCCAAGCCTGAGGGTTCCACTATCAAACCTCAATCATGTTGCCAGGCCACAGGTTTCAACCATCAAACCTCAGTCATGTTCCCAGTAAACAGGGCTCCAGAATCAAACCAATGTCAAGTTCCCACGCCACGGGGTTCCAGTATCAGGCCTCAGTCATATTCCCCGTGCACAGGGTGCCACAATCAAACTCAGTCATGTTGCCAGTCCACAGGTTTCTGCCATCACACCTCAGTCAAGTTGCCAGGCCACAGGGTTCCAGAATCAAGCCTCAGTCATTTTGCCAGGCCATAGTGTTCCACCATCAAACCTCAGTCATGATCCCAAGCCACATGTTTCCACAATGAAACCTCAGTCATTTTCCCAGGCCAAAGGTTTCCAGAATCAAACCTCAGTCATATTCCCAGGACACATGGTTCCAGAATCAAACCTGAGTCAGGTTCGCAGGCCACAGGTTTCAGCAATCAAACCTCAATCATGTTCCCAGGACACAGGTGTCCAGAATCAAACCTCAGTCATGTTCCCAGGGAACAGGTTTCCAGAAACAAACCTCAGGCATGTTCCCAAGGCACAGGGTTCCAGAATCAAACCTCTGTCTTGTTCCCAGGACACAGGTTTCCAGAATCAACCCGATATCATGTTCCCTAGCCACAGTCTTCCAGAATCAAACCTCAGTCATGTTGCCAGGCCACAGGTTTCCACCATCAAACCTCAGGCAGGTTCCCAGGCCACAGGGTTCCAGAATCAAACCGTTCTCATGTTCCCAGGCCACAGGGTTCCAGAATCCACCGTTGTCATTTTCTCAGGCCACAAGATTCCAGAATCAATCCTCAGTTATGTTCCCAGGCTACAGGGTTCCAGAATAAAACCTCAGTCATGTTCCCAGTCCAGAGGGTTCCAGAACCGAGGCTCAGTCAGGTTCCCGGGGCACAGTATTCCACAATCTAAACAGATGTCATGTTCCCAGGCCTCAGGGTTCCAGAATCCACCGATGTCATGTTCCCAGGCCACAGGGTTCCAGAATCAATCCTCAGTTATGTTCCCAGGCTACAGGGTTCCAGAATAAAACCTCAGTCATGTTCCCAGTCCACAGGGTTCCAGAACCAAGGCTCAGTCAGGTTCCCGGGGCACAGTATTCCACAATCTAAATAGATGTCATGTTCCCAGGCCACAGTGTTCCAGAATCACGCCTCAGTCATGTTCCCAGGCCACAGGGATCCAGAATCAAACTTCAGTCATGTTGCCAGGCCATAGGGTACCACCATCAAACCTCAGTCATATTCCCAGGCCACAGGTTTCCAGAATCAAACCGATTTCATGTTCCCAGGCAACAGGGTACCGGAATCCAAACCGATGTCATGTTCCCAGGCCACAGGATTCCACACTCTAACATCAGTCATCTTCCCAGGCCAATGGTTTCCAGAATCAAACCTCAGTCATATTCCCAGGCCACATGGTTCCAGAATCAAACCTCAGTTGTGTTCCCAGGACACAGGGTTCCAGAATAAAACCTCAGTCATGTTCCCTGGACACAGGTT
This sequence comes from Balaenoptera physalus, assembly GCF_965194825.1. Taxonomy (NCBI): domain Eukaryota; kingdom Metazoa; phylum Chordata; class Mammalia; order Artiodactyla; family Balaenopteridae; genus Balaenoptera; species Balaenoptera physalus. Next base: position 17,912 of record NW_028126032.1, read on the forward strand.
TCAGAAATAAAATCCCAGTCATGTTCCCAGGCCACAGGGTTCCACAATTAAACCTCAGTCATATTCCCAGGCCAGAGGGTTCCACAATCAAACCTCAGTTCTGTTGCCAGACCACGGTTCCCCCGTCAAGCCTCAGTCATGTTCCCAGGGAACAGGCTTCCAGAAACAAACCTCAGTCATGTTCCCAAGGAACAGGGTTCCAGAATCAAACCTCAGTCTTGTTCCCAGGACACAGGTTGCCAGAATCAACCCGATATCATGTTCCCTAGCCACAGTCTTCCAGAATCAAACCTCAGTCCTGTTGCCAGGGCACAGGTTTCCACCATCAAACCTCAGGCATGTTCCCAAGCCACAGGGTTCCAGAAGCCACCGATGTCATGTTCCCAGGCCACAGGATTCCACACTCTAACATCAGTCATCTTCCCAGGCCCATGGTTTCCAGAATCAAATCTCAGTCATATTACCAGGCCACATGGTTCCAGAATAAAACCTCAGTCATGTTCCCTGGACACAGGTTTCAGAAATAAACTCCCAGTCATGTTCCCAGGCCACAGGGTTCCACAATTAAACCTCAGTCATATTCTCAGGCCAGAGGGTTCCACAATCAAACCTCAGTCCTGTTGCTAGGCCACGGTTCCACCATCAAGCCTCAGTCATGTTCCCAGGAAAGACTGTTCCACAATCAAACCTAAGTCATCTTGCCAAGCCTCAGGGTTCCACCATCAAGCCTCACTCATGTTCCCAAGCCTGAGGGTTCCACTATCAAACCTCAATCATGTTGCCAGGCCACAGGTTTCAACCATCAAACCTCAGTCATGTTCCCAGTAAACAGGGCTCCAGAATCAAACCAATGTCAAGTTCCCACGCCACGGGGTTCCAGTATCAGGCCTCAGTCATGTTCCCCGTGCACAGGGTGCCACAATCAAACTCAGTCATGTTGCCAGTCCACAGGTTTCTGCCATCACACCTCAGTCAAGTTGCCAGGCCACAGGGTTCCAGAATCAAGCCTCAGTCATTTTGCCAGGCCATAGTGTTCCACCATCAAACCTCAGTCATGATCCCAAGCCACAAGTTTCCACAATGAAACCTCAGTCATTTTCCCAGGCCAAAGGTTTCCAGAATCAAACCTCAGTCATATTCCCAGGACACATGGTTCCAGAATCAAACCTGAGTCAGGTTCACAGGCCACAGGTTTCAGCAATCAAACCTCAATCATGTTCCCAGGACACAGGTGTCCAGAATCAAACCTCAGTCATGTTCCCAGGGAACAGGTTTCCAGAAACAAACCTCAGTCATGTTCCCAAGGCACAGGGTTCCAGAATCAAACCTCTGTCTTGTTCCCAGGACACAGGTTTCCAGAATCAACCCGATATCATGTTCCCTAGCCACAGTCTTCCAGAATCAAACCTCAGTCATGTTGCCAGGCCACAGGTTTCCACCATCAAACCTCAGGCAGGTTCCCAGGCCACAGGGTTCCAGAATCAAACCGTTCTCATGTTCCCAGGCCACAGGGTTCCAGAATCCACCGTTGTCATTTTCCCAGGCCACAAGATTCCAGAATCAATCCTCAGTTATGTTCCCAGGCTACAGGGTTCCAGAATAAAACCTCAGTCATGTTCCCAGTCCACAGGGTTCCAGAACCGAGGCTCAGTCAGGTTCCCGGGGCACAGTATTCCACAATCTAAACAGATGTCATGTTCCCAGGCCTCAGGGTTCCAGAATCCACCGATGTCATGTTCCCAGGCCACAGGGTTCCAGAATCAATCCTCAGTTATGTTCCCAGGCTACAGGGTTCCAGAATAAAACCTCAGTCATGTTCCCAGTCCACAGGGTTCCAGAACCAAGGCTCAGTCAGGTTCCCGGGGCACAGTATTCCACAATCTAAATAGATGTCATGTTCCCATGCCACAGTGTTCCAGAATCACGCCTCAGTCATGTTCCCAGGCCACAGGGATCCAGAATCAAACTTCAGTCATGTTGCCAGGCCATAGGGTACCACCATCAAACCTCAGTCATATTCCCAGGCCACAGGTTTCCAGAATCAAACCGATTTCATGTTCCCAGGCAACAGGGTACCGGAATCCAAACCGATGTCATGTTCCCAGGCCACAGGATTCCACACTCTAACATCAGTCATCTTCCCAGGCCAATGGTTTCCAGAATCAAACCTCAGTCATATTCCCAGGCCACATGGTTCCAGAATCAAACCTCAGTTGTGTTCCCAGGACACAGGGTTCCAGAATAAAACCTCAGTCATGTTCCCTGGACAAAGGTTTCAGAAATAAAATCCCAGTCATGTTCCCAGGCCACAGGGTTCCACAATTAAACCTCAGTCATATTCCCAGGCCAGAGGGTTCCACAATCAAACCTCAGTTCTGTTGCCAGACCACGGTTCCCCCGTCAAGCCTCAGTCATGTTCCCAGGGAACAGGCTTCAAGAAACAAACCTCAGTCATGTTCCCAAGGTACAGGGTTCCAGAATCAAACCTCAGTCTTGTTCCCAGGACACAGGTTGCCAGAATCAACCCGATATCATGTTCCCTAGCCACAGTCTTCCAGAATCAAACCTCAGTCCTGTTGCCAGGGCACAGGTTTCCACCATCAAACCTCAGGCATGTTCCCAAGCCACAGGGTTCCAGAAGCCACCGATGTCATGTTCCCAGGCCACAGGATTCCACACTCTAACATCAGTCATCTTCCCAGGCCCATGGTTTCCAGAATCAAACCTCAGTCATATTCCCAGGCCACATGGTTCCAGAATAAAACCTCAGTCATGTTCCCTGGACACAGGTTTCAGAAATAAACTCCCAGTCATGTTCCCAGGCCACAGGGTTCCACAATTAAACCTCAGTCATATTCTCAGGCCAGAGGGTTCCACAATCAAACCTCTGTCCTGTTGCTAGGCCACGGTTCCACCATCAAGCCTCAGTCATGTTCCCAGGAAAGACTGTTCCACAATCAAACCTAAGTCATCTTGCCAAGCCACAGGGTTCCACCATCAAGCCTCACTCATGTTGCCAGGCCACAGGGTTCCACCATCAAGCCTCACTCATGTTCCCAAGCCTGAGGGTTCCACTATCAAACCTCAATCATGTTGCCAGGCCACAGGTTTCAACCATCAAACCTCAGTCATGTTCCCAGTAAACAGGGCTCCAGAATCAAACCAATGTCAAGTTCCCACGCCACGGGGTTCCAGTATCAGGCCTCAGTCATATTCCCCGTGCACAGGGTGCCACAATCAAACTCAGTCATGTTGCCAGTCCACAGGTTTCTGCCATCACACCTCAGTCAAGTTGCCAGGCCACAGGGTTCCAGAATCAAGCCTCAGTCATTTTGCCAGGCCATAGTGTTCCACCATCAAACCTCAGTCATGATCCCAAGCCACATGTTTCCACAATGAAACCTCAGTCATTTTCCCAGGCCAAAGGTTTCCAGAATCAAACCTCAGTCATATTCCCAGGACACATGGTTCCAGAATCAAACCTGAGTCAGGTTCGCAGGCCACAGGTTTCAGCAATCAAACCTCAATCATGTTCCCAGGACACAGGTGTCCAGAATCAAACCTCAGTCATGTTCCCAGGGAACAGGTTTCCAGAAACAAACCTCAGGCATGTTCCCAAGGCACAGGGTTCCAGAATCAAACCTCTGTCTTGTTCCCAGGACACAGGTTTCCAGAATCAACCCGATATCATGTTCCCTAGCCACAGTCTTCCAGAATCAAACCTCAGTCATGTTGCCAGGCCACAGGTTTCCACCATCAAACCTCAGGCAGGTTCCCAGGCCACAGGGTTCCAGAATCAAACCGTTCTCATGTTCCCAGGCCACAGGGTTCCAGAATCCACCGTTGTCATTTTCTCAGGCCACAAGATTCCAGAATCAATCCTCAGTTATGTTCCCAGGCTACAGGGTTCCAGAATAAAACCTCAGTCATGTTCCCAGTCCACAGGGTTCCAGAACCGAGGCTCAGTCAGGTTCCCGGGGCACAGTATTCCACAATCTAAACAGATGTCATGTTCCCAGGCCTCAGGGTTCCAGAATCCACCGATGTCATGTTCCCAGGCCACAGGGTTCCAGAATCAATCCTCAGTTATGTTCCCAGGCTACAGGGTTCCAGAATAAAACCTCAGTCATGTTCCCAGTCCACAGGGTTCCAGAACCAAGGCTCAGTCAGGTTCCCGGGGCACAGTATTCCACAATCTAAATAGATGTCATGTTCCCAGGCCACAGTGTTCCAGAATCACGCCTCAGTCATGTTCCCAGGCCACAGGGATCCAGAATCAAACTTCAGTCATGTTGCCAGGCCATAGGGTACCACCATCAAACCTCAGTCATATTCCCAGGCCACAGGTTTCCAGAATCAAACCGATTTCATGTTCCCAGGCAACAGGGTACCGGAATCCAAACCGATGTCATGTTCCCAGGCCACAGGATTCCACACTCTAACATCAGTCATCTTCCCAGGCCAATGGATTCCAGAATCAAACCTCAGTCATATTCCCAGGCCACATGGTTCCAGAATCAAACCTCAGTTGTGTTCCCAGGACACAGGGTTCCAGAATAAAACCTCAGTCATGTTCCCTGGACACAGGTTTCAGAAATAAAATCCCAGTCATGTTCCCAGGCCACAGGGTTCCACAATTAAACCTCAGTCATATTCCCAGGCCAGAGGGTTCCACAATCAAACCTCAGTTCTGTTGCCAGACCACGGTTCCCCCGTCAAGCCTCAGTCATGTTCCCAGGGAACAGGCTTCCAGAAACAAACCTCAGTCATGTTCCCAAGGCACAGGGTTCCAGAATCAAACCTCAGTCTTGTTCCCAGGACACAGGTTGCCAGAATCAACCCGATATCATGTTCCCTAGCCACAGTCTTCCAGAATCAAACCTCAGTCCTGTTGCCAGGGCACAGGTTTCCACCATCAAACCTCAGGCATGTTCCCAAGCCACAGGGTTCCAGAAGCCACCGATGTCATGTTCCCAGGCCACAGGATTCCACACTCTAACATCAGTCATCTTCCCAGGCCCATGGTTTCCAGAATCAAACCTCAGTCATATTCCCAGGCCACATGGTTCCAGAATAAAACCTCAGTCATGTTCCCTGGACACAGGTTTCAGAAATAAACTCCCAGTCATGTTCCCAGGCCACAGGGTTCCACAATTAAACCTCAGTCATATTCTCAGGCCAGAGGGTTCCACAATCAAACCTCTGTCCTGTTGCTAGGCCACGGTTCCACCATCAAGCCTCAGTCATGTTCCCAGGAAAGACTGTTCCACAATCAAACCTAAGTCATCTTGCCAAGCCACAGGGTTCCACCATCAAGCCTCACTCATGTTGCCAGGCCACAGGGTTCCACCATCAAGCCTCACTCATGTTCCCAAGCCTGAGGGTTCCACTATCAAACCTCAATCATGTTGCCAGGCCACAGGTTTCAACCATCAAACCTCAGTCATGTTCCCAGTAAACAGGGCTCCAGAATCAAACCAATGTCAAGTTCCCACGCCACGGGGTTCCAGTATCAGGCCTCAGTCATGGTCCCCGTGCACAGGGTGCCACAATCAAACTCAGTCATGTTGCCAGTCCACAGGTTTCTGCCATCACACCTCAGTCAAGTTGCCAGGCCACAGGGTTCCAGAATCAAGCCTCAGTCATTTTGCCAGGCCATAGTGTTCCACCATCAAACCTCAGTCATGATCCCAAGCCACATGTTTCCACAATGAAACCTCAGTCATTTTCCCAGGCCAAAGGTTTCCAGAATCAAACCTCAGTCATATTCCCAGGACACATGGTTCCAGAATCAAACCTGAGTCAGGTTCGCAGGCCACAGGTTTCAGCAATCAAACCTCAATCATGTTCCCAGGACACAGGTGTCCAGAATCAAACCTCAGTCATGTTCCCAGGGAACAGGTTTCCAGAAACAAACCTCAGTCATGTTCCCAAGGCACAGGGTTCCAGAATCAAACCTCTGTCTTGTTCCCAGGAAACAGGTTTCCAGAATCAACCCGATATCATGTTCCCTAGCCACAGTCTTCCAGAATCAAACCTCAGTCATGTTGCCAGGCCACAGGTTTCCACCATCAAACCTCAGGCAGGTTCCCAGGCCACAGGGTTCCAGAATCAAACCGTTCTCATGTTCCCAGGCCACAGGGTTCCAGAATCCACCGTTGTCATTTTCCCAGGCCACAAGATTCCAGAATCAATCCTCAGTTATGTTCCCAGGCTACAGGGTTCCAGAATAAAACCTCAGTCATGTTCCCAGTCCACAGGGTTCCAGAACCAAGGCTCAGTCAGGTTCCCGGGGCACAGTATTCCACAATCTAAACAGATGTCATGTTCCCAGGCCTCAGGGTTCCAGAATCCACCGATGTCATGTTCCCAGGCCACAGGGTTCCAGAATCAATCCTCAGTTATGTTCCCAGGCTACAGGGTTCCAGAATAAAACCTCAGTCATGTTCCCAGTCCACAGGGTTCCAGAACCAAGGCTCAGTCAGGTTCCCGGGGCACAGTATTCCACAATCTAAATAGATGTCATGTTCCCAGGCCACAGTGTTCCAGAATCACGCCTCAGTCATGTTCCCAGGCCACAGGGATCCAGAATCAAACTTCAGTCATGTTGCCAGGCCATAGGGTACCACCATCAAACCTCAGTCATATTCCCAGGCCACAGGTTTCCAGAATCAAACCGATTTCATGTTCCCAGGCAACAGGGTACCGGAATCCAAACCGATGTCATGTTCCCAGGCCACAGGATTCCACACTCTAACATCAGTCATCTTCCCAGGCCCATGGTTTCCAGAATCAAACCTCAGTCATATTCCCAGGCCACATGGTTCCAGAATAAAACCTCAGTCATGTTCCCTGGACACAGGTTTCAGAAATAAACTCCCAGTCATGTTCCCAGGCCACAGGGTTCCACAATTAAACCTCAGTCATATTCCCAGGCCAGAGGGTACCACAATCAAACCTCTGTCCTGTTGCTAGGCCACGGTTCCACCATCAAGCCTCAGTCATGTTCCCAGGAAAGACTGTTCCACAATCAAACCTAAGTCATCTTGCCAAGCCACAGGGTTCCACCATCAAGCCTCACTCATGTTGCCAGGCCACAGGTTTCAACCATCAAACCTCAGTCATGTTCCCAGTAAACAGGGCTCCAGAATCAAACCAATGTGAAGTTCCCACGCCACGGGGTTCCAGTATCAGGCCTCAGTCATGTTCCCCGTGCACAGGGTGCCACAATCAAACTCAGTCATGTTGCCAGTCCACAGATTTCTGCCATCACACCTCAGTCAAGTTGCCAGGCCACAGGGTTCCAGAATCAAGCCTCAGTCATTTTGCCAGTCCATAGTGTTCCACCATCAAACCTCAGTCATGATCCCAAGCCACATGTTTCCACAATGAAACCTCAGTCATTTTCCCAGGCCAAAGGTTTCTAGAATCAAACCTCAGTCATATTCCCAGGACACATGGTTCCAGAATCAAACCTGAGTCAGGTTCGCAGGCCACAGGTTTCAGCAATCAAACCTCAATCATGTTCCCAGGACACAGGTGTCCAGAATCAAACCTCAGTCATGTTCCCAGGGAACAGGTTTCCAGAAACAAACCTCAGTCATGTTCCCAAGGCACAGGGTTCCAGAATCAAACCTCTGTCTTGTTCCCAGGACACAGGTTTCCAGAATCAACCCGATATCATGTTCCCTAGCCACAGTCTTCCAGAATCAAACCTCAGTCATGTTGCCAGGCCACAGGTTTCCACCATCAAACCTCAGGCAGGTTCCCAGGCCACAGGGTTCCAGAATCAAACCATTCTCATGTTCCCAGGCCACAGGGTTCCAGAATCCACCGTTGTCATTTTCCCAGGCCACAAGATTCCAGAATCAATCCTCAGTTATGTTCCCAGGCTACAGGGTTCCAGAATAAAACCTCAGTCATATTCCCAGTCCACAGGGTTCCAGAACCAAGGCTCAGTCAGGTTCCCGGGGCACAGTATTCCACAATCTAAACAGATGTCATGTTCCCAGGCCTCAGGGTTCCAGAATCCACCGATGTCATGTTCCCAGGCCACAGGGTTCCAGAATCAATCCTCAGTTATGTTCCCAGGCTACAGGGTTCCAGAATAAAACCTCAGTCATGTTCCCAGTCCACAGGGTTCCAGAACCAAGGCTCAGTCAGGTTCCCGGGGCACAGTATTCCACAATCTAAATAGATGTCATGTTCCCAGGCCACAGTGTTCCAGAATCACGCCTCAGTCATGTTCCCAGGCCACAGGGATCCAGAATCAAACTTCAGTCATGTTGCCAGGCCATAGGGTACCACCATCAAACCTCAGTCATATTCCCAGGCCACAGGTTTCCAGAATCAAACCGATTTCATGTTCCCAGGCAACAGGGTACCGGAATCCAAACCGATGTCATGTTCCCAGGCCACAGGATTCCACACTCTAACATCAGTCATCTTGCCAGGCCAATGGTTTCCAGAATCAAACCTCAGTCATATTCCCAGGCCACATGGTTCCAGAATCAAACCTCAGTTGTGTTCCCAGGACACAGGGTTCCAGAATAAAACCTCAGTCATGTTCCCTGGACACAGGTTTCAGAAATAAAATCCCAGTCCTGTTCCCAGGCCACAGGGTTCCACAATTAAACCTCAGTCATATTCCCAGGCCAGAGGGTTCCACAATCAAACCTCAGTTCTGTTGCCAGACCACGGTTCCCCCGTCAAGCCTCAGTCATGTTCCCAGGGAACAGGCTTCCAGAAACAAACCTCAGTCATGTTCCCAAGGCACAGGGTTCCAGAATCAAACCTCAGTCTTGTTCCCAGGACACAGGTTGCCAGAATCAACCCGATATCATGTTCCCTAGCCACAGTCTTCCAGAATCAAACCTCAGTCCTGTTGCCAGGGCACAGGTTTCCACCATCAAACCTCAGGCATGTTCCCAAGCCACAGGGTTCCAGAAGCCACCGATGTCATGTTCCCAGGCCACAGGATTCCACACTCTAACATCAGTCATCTTCCCAGGCCAATGGTTTCCAGAATCAAACCTCAGTCATATTCCCAGGCCACATGGTTCCAGAATAAAACCTCAGTCATGTTCCCTGGACACAGGTTTCAGAAATAAACTCCCAGTCATGTTCCCAGGCCACAGGGTTCCACAATTAAACCTCAGTCATATTCCCAGGCCAGAGGGTTCCACAATCAAACCTCTGTCCTGTTGCTAGGCCACGGTTCCACCATCAAGCCTCAGTCATGTTCCCAGGAAAGACTGTTCCACAATCAAACCTAAGTCATCTTGCCAAACCACAGGGTTCCACCATCAAGCCTCACTCATGTTGCCAGGCCACAGGGTTCCACCATCAAGCCTCACTCATGTTCCCAAGCCTGAGGGTTCCACTATCAAACCTCAATCATGTTGCCAGGCCACAGGTTTCAACCATCCAACCTCAGTCATGTTCCCAGTAAACAGGGCTCCAGAATCAAACCAATGTCAAGTTCCCACACCACGGGGTTCCAGTATCAGGCCTCAGTCATGTTCCCCGTGCACAGGGTGCCACAATCAAACTCAGTCATGTTGCCAGTCCACAGGTTTCTGCCATCACACCTCAGTCAAGTTGCCAGGCCACAGGGTTCCAGAATCAAGCCTCAGTCATTTTGCCAGGCCATAGTGTTCCACCATCAAACCTCAGTCATGATCCCAAGCCACATGTTTCCACAATGAAACCTCAGTCATTTTCCCAGGCCAAAGGTTTCCAGAATCAAACCTCAGTCATATTCCCAGGACACATGGTTCCAGAATCAAACCTGAGTCATGTTCGCAGGCCACAGGTTTCAGCAATCAAACCTCAGTCATGTTCCCAGGACACAGGTGTCCAGAATCAAACCTCAGTCATGTTCCCAGGGAACAGGTTTCCAGAAACAAACCTCAGTCTTGTTCCCAGGACACAGGTTTCCAGAATCAACCCGATATCATGTTCCCTAGCCAGAGTCTTCCAGAATCAAACCTCAGTCATGTTGCCAGGCCACAGGTTTCCACCATCAAACCTCAGGCATGTTCCCAGGCCACAGGTTTCCAGAATCAAACCGTTCTCATGTTCCCAGGCCACAGGGTTCCAGAATCCACCGTTGTCATTTTCCCAGGCCACAAGATTCCAGAATCAATCCTCAGTTATGTTCCCAGGCTACAGGGTTCCAGAATAAAACCTCAGTCATGTTCCCAGTCCACAGGGTTCCAGAACCGAGGCTCAGTCAGGTTCCCGGGGCACAGTATTCCACAATCCAAATAGATGTGATGTTCCCAGGCCTCAGGGTTCCAGAATCCACCGATGTCATGTTCCCAGGGCACAGGGTTCCAGAATCAATCCTCAGTTATGTTCCCAGGCTACAGGGTTCCAGAATAAAACCTCAGTCATGTTCCCAGTCCACAGGGTTCCAGAACCAAGGCTCATTCAGGTTCCCGGGGCACAGTATTCCACAATCTAAATAGATGTCATGTTCCCAGGCCACAGTGTTCCAGAATCACGCCTCAGTCATGTTCCCAAGCCACAGGGATCCAGAATCAAACTTCAGTCATGTTGCCAGGCCATAGGGTACCACCATCAAACCTCAGTCATATTCCCAGGCCACAGGTTTCCAGAATCAAACCGATTTCATGTTCCCAGGCAACAGGGTACCGGAATCCAAACCGATGTCATGTTCCCAGGCCACAGGATTCCACACTCTAACATCAGTCATCTTCCCAGGCCAATGGTTTCCAGAATCAAACCTCAGTCATATTCCCAGGCCACATGGTTACAGAATCAAACCTCAGTTGTGTTCCCAGGACACAGGGTTCCAGAATAAAACCTCAGTCATGTTCCCTGGACACAGGTTTCAGAAATAAAATCCCAGTCATGTTCCCAGGCCACAGGGTTCCACAATTAAACCTCAGTCATATTCCCAGGCCAGAGGGTTCCACAATCAAACCTCAGTTCTGTTGCCAGACCACGGTTCCACCGTCAAGCCTCAGTCATGTTCCCAGGGAACAGGCTTCCAGAAACAAACCTCAGTCATGTTCCCAAGGCACCGGGTTCCAGAATCAAACCTCAGTCTTGTTCCCAGGACACAGGTTGCCAGAATCAACCCGATATCATGTTCCCTAGCCACAGTCTTCCAGAATCAAACCTCAGTCCTGTTGCCAGGCCACAGGTCTCCACCATCAAACCTCAGGCATGTTCCCAGGCCACAGGATTCCACACTCTAACATCAGTCATCTTCCCAGGCCAATGGTTTCCAGAATCAAACCTCAGTCATATTCCCAGGCCACATGGTTCCAGAATAAAACCTCAGTCATGTTCCCTGGACACAGGTTTCAGAAATAAACTCCCAGTCATGTTCCCAGGCCACAGGGTTCCACAATTAAACCTCAGTCATATTCCCAGGCCAGAGGGTTCCACAATCAAACCTCTGTCCTGTTGCTAGGCCACGGTTCCACCATCAAGCCTCAGTCATGTTCCCAGGAAAGACTGTTCCACAATCAAACCTAAGTCATCTTGCCAAGCCACAGGGTTCCACCATCAAGCCTCACTCATGTTGCCAGGCCACAGGGTTCCACCATCAAGCCTCACTCATGTTCCCAAGCCTGAGGGTTCCACTATCTAACCTCAGTCATGTTGCCAGGCCACAGGTTTCAACCATCAAACCTCAGTCATGTTCCCAGTGAACAGGGCTCCAGAATCAAACCAATGTCAAGTTCCCACGCCACGGGGTTCCAGTATCAGGCCTCAGTCATGTTCCCCGTGCACAGGGTGCCACAATCAAACTCAGTCATGTTGCCAGTCCACAGGTTTCTGCCATCACACCTCAGTCAAGTTGCCAGGCCACAGGGTTCCAGAATCAAGCCTCAGTCATTTTGCCAGGCCATAGTGTTCCACCATCAAACCTCAGTCATGATCCCAAGCCACATGTTTCCACAATGAAACCTCAGTCATTTTCCCAGGCCAAAGGTTTCCAGAATCAAACCTCAGTCATATTCCCAGGACACATGGTTCCAGAATCAAACCTGAGTCAGGTTCGCAGGCCACAGGTTTCAGCAATCAAACCTCAATCATGTTCCCAGGACACAGGTGTCCAGAATCAAACCTCAGTCATGTTCCCAGGGAACAGGTTTCCAGAAACAAACCTCAGTCATGTTCCCAAGGCACAGGGTTCCAGAATCAAACCTCTGTCTTGTTCCCAGGACACAGGTTTCCAGAATCAACCCGATATCATGTTCCCTAGCCACAGTCTTCCAGAATCAAACCTCAGTCATGTTTCCAGGCCACAGGTTTCCACCATCAAACCTCAGGCAGGTTCCCAGGCCACAGGGTTCCAGAATCAAACCGTTCTCATGTTCCCAGGCCACAGGGTTCCAGAATCCACCGTTGTCATTTTCCCAGGCCACAAGATTCCAGAATCAATCCTCAGTTATGTTCCCAGGCTACAGGGTTCCAGAATAAAACCTCAGTCATGTTCCCAGTCCACAGGGTTCCAGAACCAAGGCTCAGTCAGGTTCCCGGGGCACAGTATTCCACAATCTAAATAGATGTCATGTTCCCAGGCCACAGTGTTCCAGAATCACGCCTCAGTCATGTTCCCAGGCCACAGGGATCCAGAATCAAACTTCAGTCATGTTGCCAGGCCATAGGGTACCACCATCAAACCTCAGTCATATTCCCAGGCCACAGGTTTCCAGAATCAAACCGATTTCATGTTCCCAGGCAACAGGGTACCGGAATCCAAACCGATGTCATGTTCCCAGGCCACAGGATTCCACACTCTAACATCAGTCATCTTCCCAGGCCAATGGTTTCCAGAATCAAACCTCAGTCATATTCCCAGGCCACATGGTTCCAGAATCAAACCTCAGTTGTGTTCCCAGGACACAGGGTTCCAGAATAAAACCTCAGTCATGTTCCCTGGACACAGGTTTCAGAAATAAAATCCCAGTCATGTTCCCAGGCCACAGGGTTCCACAATTAAACCTCAGTCATATTCCCAGGCCAGAGGGTTCCACAATCAAACCTCAGTTCTGTTGCCAGACCACGGTTCCCCCGTCAAGCCTCAGTCATGTTCCCAGGGAACAGGCTTCCAGAAACAAACCTCAGTCATTTTCCCAAGGCACAGGGTTCCAGAATCAAACCTCAGTCTTGTTCCCAGGACACAGGTTGCCAGAATCAACCCGATATCATGTTCCCTAGCCACAGTCTTCCAGAATCAAACCTCAGTCCTGTTGCCAGGGCACAGGTTTCCACCATCAAACCTCAGGCATGTTCCCAAGCCACAGGGTTCCAGAAGCCACCGATGTCATGTTCCCAGGCCACAGGATTCCACACTCTAACATCAGTCATCTTCCCAGGCCCATGATTTCCAGAATCAAACCTCAGTCATATTCCCAGGCCACATGGTTCCAGAATAAAACCTCAGTCATGTTCCCTGGACACAGGTTTCAGAAATAAACTCCCAGTCATGTTCCCAGGCCACAGGGTTCCACAATTAAACCTCAGTCATATTCTCAGGCCAGAGGGTTCCACAATCAAACCTCTGTCCTGTTGCTAGGCCACGGTTCCACCATCAAGCCTCAGTCATGTTCCCAGGAAAGACTGTTCCACAATCAAACCTAAGTCATCTTGCCAAGCCACAGGGTTCCACCATCAAGCCTCACTCATGTTGCCAGGCCACAGGGTTCCACCATCAAGCCTCACTCATGTTCCCAAGCCTGAGGGTTCCACTATCAAACCTCAATCATGTTGCCAGGCCACAGGTTTCAACGATCAAACCTCAGTCATGTTCCCAGTAAACAGTGCTCCAGAATCAAACCAATGTCAAGTTCCCACGCCACGGGGTTCCAGTATCAGGCCTCAGTCATGGTCCCCGTGCACAGGGTGCCACAATCAAACTCAGTCATGTTGCCAGTCCACAGGTTTCTGCCATCACACCTCAGTCAAGTTGCCAGGCCACAGGGTTCCAGAATCAAGCCTCAGTCATTTTGCCAGGCCATAGTGTTCCACCATCAAACCTCAGTCATGATCCCAAGCCACATGTTTCCACAATGAAACCTCAGTCATTTTCCCAGGCCAAAGGTTTCCAGAATCAAACCTCAGTCATATTCCCAGGACACATGGTTCCAGAATCAAACCTGAGTCAGGTTCGCAGGCCACAGGTTTCAGCAATCAAACCTCAATCATGTTCCCAGGACACAGGTGTCCAGAATCAAACCTCAGTCATGTTCCCAGGGAACAGGTTTCCAGAAACAAACCTCAGTCATGTTCCCAAGGCACAGGGTTCCAGAATCAAACCTCTGTCTTGTTCCCAGGACACAGGTTTCCAGAATCAACCCGATATCATGTTCCCTAGCCACAGTCTTCCAGAATCAAACCTCAGTCATGTTGCCAGGCCACAGGTTTCCACCATCAAACCTCAGGCAGGTTCCCAGGCCACAGGGTTCCAGAATCAAACCGTTCTCATGTTCCCAGGCCACAGGGTTCCAGAATCCACCGTTGTCATTTTCCCAGGCCACAAGATTCCAGAATCAATCCTCAGTTATGTTCCCAGGCTACAGGGTTCCAGAATAAAACCTCAGTCATGTTCCCAGTCCACAGGGTTCCAGAACCGAGGCTCAGTCAGGTTCCCGGGGACAGTATTCCACAATCTAAACAGATGTCATGTTCCCAGGCCTCAGGGTTCCAGAATCCACCGATGTCATGTTCCCAGGCCACAGGGTTCAAGAATCAATCCTCAGTTATGTTCCCAGGCTACAGGGTTCCAGAATAAAACCTCAGTCATGTTCCCAGTCCACAGGGTTCCAGAACCAAGGCTCAGTCAGGCTCCCGGGCCACAGTATTCCACAATCTAAATAGATGTCATGTTCCCAGGCCACAGTGTTCCAGAATCCCGCCTCAGTCATGTTCCCAGGCCACAGGGATCCAGAATCAAACTTCAGTCATGTTGCCAGGCCATAGGGTACCACCATCAAACCTCAGTCATATTCCCAGGCCACAGGTTTCCAGAATCAAACCGATTTCATGTTCCCAGGCAACAGGGTACCGGAATCCAAACCGATGTCATGTTCCCAGGCCACAGGATTCCACACTCTAACATCAGTCATCTTCCCAGGCCAATGGTTTCCAGAATCAAACCTCAGTCATATTCCCAGGCCACATGGTTCCAGAATCAAACCTCAGTTGTGTTCCCAGGACACAGGGTTCCAGAATAAAACCTCAGTCATGTTCCCTGGACACAGGTTTCAGAAATAAAATCCCAGTCCTGTTCCCAGGCCACAGGGTTCCACAATTAAACCTCAGTCATATTCCCAGGCCAGAGGGTTCCACAATCAAACCTCAGTTCTGTTGCCAGACCACGGTTCCCCTGTCAAGCCTCAGTCATGTTCCCAGGGAACAGGCTTCCAGAAACAAACCTCAGTCATGTTCCCAAGGCACAGGGTTCCAGAATCAAACCTCAGTCTTGTTCCCAGGACACAGGTTGCCAGAATCAACCCGATATCATGTTCCCTAGCCACAGTCTTCCAGAATCAAACCTCAGTCCTGTTGCCAGGGCACAGGTTTCCACCATCAAACCTCAGGCATGTTCCCAAGCCACAGGGTTCCAGAAGCCACCGATGTCATGTTCCCAGGCCACAGGATTCCACACTCTAACATCAGTCATCTTCCCAGGCCAATGGTTTCCAGAATCAAACCTCAGTCATATTCCCAGGCCACATGGTTCCAGAATAAAACCTCAGTCATGTTCCCTGGACACAGGTTTCAGAAATAAACTCCCAGTCATGTTCCCAGGCCACAGGGTTCCACAATTAAACCTCAGTCATATTCCCAGGCCAGAGGGTTCCACAATCAAACCTCTGTCCTGTTGCTAGGCCACGGTTCCACCATCAAGCCTCAGTCATGTTCCCAGGAAAGACTGTTCCACAATCAAACCTAAGTCATCTTGCCAAGCCACAGGGTTCCACCATCAAGCCTCACTCATGTTGCCAGGCCACAGGGTTCCACCATCAAGCCTCACTCATGTTCCCAAGCCTGAGGGTTCCACTATCAAACCTCAATCATGTTGCCAGGCCACAGGTTTCAACCATCCAACCTCAGTCATGTTCCCAGTAAACAGGGCTCCAGAATCAAACCAATGTCAAGTTCCCACACCACGGGGTTCCAGTATCAGGCCTCAGTCATGTTCCCCGTGCACAGGGTGCCACAATCAAACTCAGTCATGTTGCCAGTCCACAGGTTTCTGCCATCACACCTCAGTCAAGTTGCCAGGCCACAGGGTTCCAGAATCAAGCCTCAGTCATTTTGCCAGGCCATAGTGTTCCACCATCAAACCTCAGTCATGATCCCAAGCCACATGTTTCCACAATGAAACCTCAGTCATTTTCCCAGGCCAAAGGTTTCCAGAATCAAACCTCAGTCATATTCCCAGGACACATGGTTCCAGAATCAAACCTGAGTCATGTTTGCAGGCCACAGGTTTCAGCAATCAAACCTCAGTCATGTTCCCAGGACACAGGTGTCCAGAATCAACCCTCAGTCATGTTCCCAGGGAACAGGTTTCCAGAAACAAACCTCAGTCTTGTTCCCAGGACACAGGTTTCCAGAATCAACCCGATATCATGTTCCCTAGCCAGAGTCTTCCAGAATCAAACCTCAGTCATGTTGCCAGGCCACAGGTTTCCACCATCAAACCTCAGGCATGTTCCCAGGCCACAGGTTTCCAGAATCAAACCGTTCTCATGTTCCCAGGCCACAGGGTTCCAGAATCCACCGTTGTCATTTTCCCAGGCCACAAGATTCCAGAATCAATCCTCAGTTATGTTCCCAGGCTACAGGGTTCCAGAATAAAACCTCAGTCATGTTCCCAGTCCACAGGGTTCCAGAACCGAGGCTCAGTCAGGTTCCCGGGGCACAGTATTCCACAATCCAAATAGATGTGATGTTCCCAGGCCTCAGGGTTCCAGAATCCACCGATGTCATGTTCCCAGGGCACAGGGTTCCAGAATCAATCCTCAGTTATGTTCCCAGGCTACAGGGTTCCAGAATAAAACCTCAGTCATGTTCCCAGTCCACAGGGTTCCAGAACCAAGGCTCATTCAGGTTCCCGGGGCACAGTATTCCACAATCTAAATAGATGTCATGTTCCCAGGCCACAGTGTTCCAGAATCACGCCTCAGTCATGTTCCCAAGCCACAGGGATCCAGAATCAAACTTCAGTCATGTTGCCAGGCCATAGGGTACCACCATCAAACCTCAGTCATATTCCCAGGCCACAGGTTTCCAGAATCAAACCGATTTCATGTTCCCAGGCAACAGGGTACCGGAATCCAAACCGATGTCATGTTCCCAGGCCACAGGATTCCACACTCTAACATCAGTCATCTTCCCAGGCCAATGGTTTCCAGAATCAAACCTCAGTCATATTCCCAGGCCACATGGTTACAGAATCAAACCTCAGTTGTGTTCCCAGGACACAGGGTTCCAGAATAAAACCTCAGTCATGTTCCCTGGACACAGGTTTCAGAAATAAAATCCCAGTCATGTTCCCAGGCCACAGGGTTCCACAATTAAACCTCAGTCATATTCCCAGGCCAGAGGGTTCCACAATCAAACCTCAGTTCTGTTGCCAGACCACGGTTCCACCGTCAAGCCTCAGTCATGTTCCCAGGGAACAGGCTTCCAGAAACAAACCTCAGTCATGTTCCCAAGGCACCGGGTTCCAGAATCAAACCTCAGTCTTGTTCCCAGGACACAGGTTGCCAGAATCAACCCGATATCATGTTCCCTAGCCACAGTCTTCCAGAATCAAACCTCAGTCCTGTTGCCAGGCCACAGGTCTCCACCATCAAACCTCAGGCATGTTCCCAGGCCACAGGATTCCACACTCTAACATCAGTCATCTTCCCAGGCCCATGGTTTCCAGAATCAAACCTCAGTCATATTCCCAGGCCACATGGTTCCAGAATAAAACCTCAGTCATGTTCCCTGGACACAGGTTTCAGAAATAAACTCCCAGTCATGTTCCCAGGCCACAGGGTTCCACAATTAAACCTCAGTCATATTCCCAGGCCAGAGGGTTCCACAATCAAACCTCTGTCCTGTTGCTAGGCCACGGTTCCACCATCAAGCCTCAGTCATGTTCCCAGGAAAGACTGTTCCACAATCAAACCTAAGTCATCTTGCCAAGCCACAGGGTTCCACCATCAAGCCTCACTCATGTTGCCAGGCCACAGGGTTCCACCATCAAGCCTCACTCATGTTCCCAAGCCTGAGGGTTCCACTATCAAACCTCAATCATGTTGCCAGGCCACAGGTTTCAACCATCAAACCTCAGTCATGTTCCCAGTAAACAGGGCTCCAGAATCAAACCAATGTCAAGTTCCCACGCCACGGGGTTCCAGTATCAGGCCTCAGTCATGTTCCCCGTGCACAGGGTGCCACAATCAAACTCAGTCATGTTGCCAGTCCACAGGTTTCTGCCATCACACCTCAGTCAAGTTGCCAGGCCACAGGGTTCCAGAATCAAGCCTCAGTCATTTTGCCAGGCCATAGTGTTCCACCATCAAACCTCAGTCATGATCCCAAGCCACATGTTTCCACAATGAAACCTCAGTCATTTTCCCAGGCCAAAGGTTTCCAGAATCAAACCTCAGTCATATTCCCAGGACACATGGTTCCAGAATCAAACCTGAGTCAGGTTCGCAGGCCACAGGTTTCAGCAATCAAACCTCAATCATGTTCCCAGGACACAGGTGTCCAGAATCAAACCTCAGTCATGTTCCCAGGGAACAGGTTTCCAGAAACAAACCTCAGTCATGTTCCCAAGGCACAGGGTTCCAGAATCAAACCTCTGTCTTGTTCCCAGGACACAGGTTTCCAGAATCAACCCGATATCATGTTCCCTAGCCACAGTCTTCCAGAATCAAACCTCAGTCATGTTGCCAGGCCACAGGTTTCCACCATCAAACCTCAGGCAGGTTCCCAGGCCACAGGGTTCCAGAATCAAACCGTTCTCATGTTCCCAGGCCACAGGGTTCCAGAATCCACCGTTGTCATTTTCCCAGGCCACAAGATTCCAGAATCAATCCTCAGTTATGTTCCCAGGCTACAGGGTTCCAGAATAAAACCTCAGTCATGTTCCCAGTCCACAGGGTTCCAGAACCAAGGCTCAGTCAGGTTCCCGGGGCACAGTATTCCACAATCTAAACAGATGTCATGTTCCCAGGCCTCAGGGTTCCAGAATCCACCGATGTCATGTTCCCAGGCCACAGGGTTCCAGAATCAATCCTCAGTTATGTTCCCAGGCTACAGGGTTCCAGAATAAAACCTCAGTCATGTTCCCAGTCCACAGGGTTCCAGAACCAAGGCTCAGTCAGGTTCCCGGGGCACAGTATTCCACAATCTAAATAGATGTCATGTTCCCAGGCCACAGTGTTCCAGAATCACGCCTCAGTCATGTTCCCAGGCCACAGGGATCCAGAATCAAACTTCAGTCATGTTGCCAGGCCATAGGGTACCACCATCAAACCTCAGTCATATTCCCAGGCCACAGGTTTCCAGAATCAAACCGATTTCATGTTCCCAGGCAACAGGGTACCGGAATCCAAACCGATGTCATGTTCCCAGGCCACAGGATTCCACACTCTAACATCAGTCATCTTCCCAGGCCAATGGTTTCCAGAATCAAACCTCAGTCATATTCCCAGGCCACATGGTTCCAGAATCAAACCTCAGTTGTGTTCCCAGGACACAGGGTTCCAGAATAAAACCTCAGTCATGTTCCCTGGACACAGGTTTCAGAAATAAAATCCCAGTCATGTTCCCAGGCCACAGGGTTCCACAATTAAACCTCAGTCATATTCCCAGGCCAGAGGGTTCCACAATCAAACCTCAGTTCTGTTGCCAGACCACGGTTCCCCCGTCAAGCCTCAGTCATGTTCCCAGGGAACAGGCTTCCAGAAACAAACCTCAGTCATTTTCCCAAGGCACAGGGTTCCAGAATCAAACCTCAGTCTTGTTCCCAGGACACAGGTTGCCAGAATCAACCCGATATCATGTTCCCTAGCCACAGTCTTCCAGAATCAAACCTCAGTCCTGTTGCCAGGGCACAGGTTTCCACCATCAAACCTCAGGCATGTTCCCAAGCCACAGGGTTCCAGAAGCCACCGATGTCATGTTCCCAGGCCACAGGATTCCACACTCTAACATCAGTCATCTTCCCAGGCCCATGATTTCCAGAATCAAACCTCAGTCATATTCCCAGGCCACATGGTTCCAGAATAAAACCTCAGTCATGTTCCCTGGACACAGGTTTCAGAAATAAACTCCCAGTCATGTTCCCAGGCCACAGGGTTCCACAATTAAACCTCAGTCATATTCTCAGGCCAGAGGGTTCCACAATCAAACCTCTGTCCTGTTGCTAGGCCACGGTTCCACCATCAAGCCTCAGTCATGTTCCCAGGAAAGACTGTTCCACAATCAAACCTAAGTCATCTTGCCAAGCCACAGGGTTCCACCATCAAGCCTCACTCATGTTGCCAGGCCACAGGGTTCCACCATCAAGCCTCACTCATGTTCCCAAGCCTGAGGGTTCCACTATCAAACCTCAATCATGTTGCCAGGCCACAGGTTTCAACGATCAAACCTCAGTCATGTTCCCAGTAAACAGGGCTCCAGAATCAAACCAATGTCAAGTTCCCACGCCACGGGGTTCCAGTATCAGGCCTCAGTCATGGTCCCCGTGCACAGGGTGCCACAATCAAACTCAGTCATGTTGCCAGTCCACAGGTTTCTGCCATCACACCTCAGTCAAGTTGCCAGGCCACAGGGTTCCAGAATCAAGCCTCAGTCATTTTGCCAGGCCATAGTGTTCCACCATCAAACCTCAGTCATGATCCCAAGCCACATGTTTCCACAATGAAACCTCAGTCATTTTCCCAGGCCAAAGGTTTCCAGAATCAAACCTCAGTCATATTCCCAGGACACATGGTTCCAGAATCAAACCTGAGTCAGGTTCGCAGGCCACAGGTTTCAGCAATCAAACCTCAATCATGTTCCCAGGACACAGGTGTCCAGAATCAAACCTCAGTCATGTTCCCAGGGAACAGGTTTCCAGAAACAAACCTCAGTCATGTTCCCAAGGCACAGGGTTCCAGAATCAAACCTCTGTCTTGTTCCCAGGACACAGGTTTCCAGAATCAACCCGATATCATGTTCCCTAGCCACAGTCTTCCAGAATCAAACCTCAGTCATGTTGCCAGGCCACAGGTTTCCACCATCAAACCTCAGGCAGGTTCCCAGGCCACAGGGTTCCAGAATCAAACCGTTCTCATGTTCCCAGGCCACAGGGTTCCAGAATCCACCGTTGTCATTTTCCCAGGCCACAAGATTCCAGAATCAATCCTCAGTTATGTTCCCAGGCTACAGGGTTCCAGAATAAAACCTCAGTCATGTTCCCAGTCCACAGGGTTCCAGAACCGAGGCTCAGTCAGGTTCCCGGGGACAGTATTCCACAATCTAAACAGATGTCATGTTCCCAGGCCTCAGGGTTCCAGAATCCACCGATGTCATGTTCCCAGGCCACAGGGTTCAAGAATCAATCCTCAGTTATGTTCCCAGGCTACAGGGTTCCAGAATAAAACCTCAGTCATGTTCCCAGTCCACAGGGTTCCAGAACCAAGGCTCAGTCAGGCTCCCGGGCCACAGTATTCCACAATCTAAATAGATGTCATGTTCCCAGGCCACAGTGTTCCAGAATCCCGCCTCAGTCATGTTCCCAGGCCACAGGGATCCAGAATCAAACTTCAGTCATGTTGCCAGGCCATAGGGTACCACCATCAAACCTCAGTCATATTCCCAGGCCACAGGTTTCCAGAATCAAACCGATTTCATGTTCCCAGGCAACAGGGTACCGGAATCCAAACCGATGTCATGTTCCCAGGCCACAGGATTCCACACTCTAACATCAGTCATCTTCCCAGGCCAATGGTTTCCAGAATCAAACCTCAGTCATATTCCCAGGCCACATGGTTCCAGAATCAAACCTCAGTTGTGTTCCCAGGACACAGGGTTCCAGAATAAAACCTCAGTCATGTTCCCTGGACACAGGTTTCAGAAATAAAATCCCAGTCCTGTTCCCAGGCCACAGGGTTCCACAATTAAACCTCAGTCATATTCCCAGGCCGGAGGGTTCCACAATCAAACCTCAGTTCTGTTGCCAGACCACGGTTCCCCCGTCAAGCCTCAGTCATGTTCCCAGGGAACAGGCTTCCAGAAACAAACCTCAGTCATGTTCCCAAGGCACAGGGTTCCAGAATCAAACCTCAGTCTTGTTCCCAGGACACAGGTTGCCAGAATCAACCCGATATCATGTTCCCTAGCCACAGTCTTCCAGAATCAAACCTCAGTCCTGTTGCCAGGGCACAGGTTTCCACCATCAAACCTCAGGCATGTTCCCAAGCCACAGGGTTCCAGAAGCCACCGATGTCATGTTCCCAGGCCACAGGATTCCACACTCTAACATCAGTCATCTTCCCAGGCCAATGGTTTCCAGAATCAAACCTCAGTCATATTCCCAGGCCACATGGTTCCAGAATAAAACCTCAGTCATGTTCCCTGGACACAGGTTTCAGAAATAAACTCCCAGTCATGTTCCCAGGCCACAGGGTTCCACAATTAAACCTCAGTCATATTCCCAGGCCAGAGGGTTCCACAATCAAACCTCTGTCCTGTTGCTAGGCCACGGTTCCACCATCAAGCCTCAGTCATGTTCCCAGGAAAGACTGTTCCACAATCAAACCTAAGTCAACTTGCCAAGCCACAGGGTTCCACCATCAAGCCTCACTCATGTTGCCAGGCCACAGGGTTCCACCATCAAGCCTCACTCATGTTCCCAAGCCTGAGGGTTCCACTATCAAACCTCAATCATGTTGCCAGGCCACAGGTTTCAACCATCAAACCTCAGTCATGTTCCCAGTAAACAGGGCTCCAGAATCAAACCAATGTCAAGTTCCCACGCCACGGGGTTCCAGTATCAGGCCTCAGTCATGTTCCCCGTGCACAGGGTGCCACAATCAAACTCAGTCATGTTGCCAGTCCACAGGTTTCTGCCATCACACCTCAGTCAAGTTGCCAGGCCACAGGGTTCCAGAATCAAGCCTCAGTCATTTTGCCAGGCCATAGTGTTCCACCATCAAACCTCAGTCATGATCCCAAGCCACATGTTTCCACAATGAAACCTCAGTCATTTTCCCAGGCCAAAGGTTTCTAGAATCAAACCTCAGTCATATTCCCAGGACACATGGTTCCAGAATCAAACCTGAGTCAGGTTCGCAGGCCACAGGTTTCAGCAATCAAACCTCAATCATGTTCCCAGGACACAGGTGTCCAGAATCAAACCTCAGTCATGTTCCCAGGGAACAGGTTTCCAGAAACAAACCTCAGTCATGTTCCCAAGGCACAGGGTTCCAGAATCAAACCTCTGTCTTGTTCCCAGGACACAGGTTTCCAGAATCAACCCGATATCATGTTCCCTAGCCACAGTCTTCCAGAATCAAACCTCAGTCATGTTGCCAGGCCACAGGTTTCCACCATCAAACCTCAGGCAGGTTCCCAGGCCACAGGGTTCCAGAATCAAACCGTTCTCATGTTCCCAGGCCACAGGGTTCCAGAATCCACCATTGTCATTTTCCCAGGCCACAAGATTCCAGAATCAATCCTCAGTTATGTTCCCAGGCTACAGGGTTCCAGAATAAAACCTCAGTCATGTTCCCAGTCCACAGGGTTCCAGAACCAAGGCTCAGTCAGGTTCCCGGGGCACAGTATTCCACAATCTAAACAGATGTCATGTTCCCAGGCCTCAGGGTTCCAGAATCCACCGATGTCATGTTCCCAGGCCACAGGGTTCCAGAATCAATCCTCAGTTATGTTCCCAGGCTACAGGGTTCCAGAATAAAACCTCAGTCATGTTCCCAGTCCACAGGGTTCCAGAACCAAGGCTCAGTCAGGTTCCCGGGGCACAGTATTCCACAATCTAAATAGATGTCATGTTCCCATGCCACAGTGTTCCAGAATCACGCCTCAGTCATGTTCCCAGGCCACAGGGATCCAGAATCAAACTTCAGTCATGTTGCCAGGCCATAGGGTACCACCATCAAACCTCAGTCATATTCCCAGGCCACAGGTTTCCAGAATCAAACCGATTTCATGTTCCCAGGCAACAGGGTACCGGAATCCAAACCGATGTCATGTTCCCAGGCCACAGGATTCCACACTCTAACATCAGTCATCTTCCCAGGCCAATGGTTTCCAGAATCAAACCTCAGTCATATTCCCAGGCCACATGGTTCCAGAATCAAACCTCAGTTGTGTTCCCAGGACACAGGGTTCCAGAATAAAACCTCAGTCATGTTCCCTGGACACAGGTTTCAGAAATAAAATCCCAGTCATGTTCCCAGGCCACAGGGTTCCACAATTAAACCTCAGTCATATTCCCAGGCCAGAGGGTTCCACAATCAAACCTCAGTTCTGTTGCCAGACCACGGTTCCCCCGTCAAGCCTCAGTCATGTTCCCAGGGAACAGGCTTCCAGAAACAAACCTCAGTCATTTTCCCAAGGCACAGGGTTCCAGAATCAAACCTCAGTCTTGTTCCCAGGACACAGGTTGCCAGAATCAACCCGATATCATGTTCCCTAGCCACAGTCTTCCAGAATCAAACCTCAGTCCTGTTGCCAGGGCACAGGTTTCCACCATCAAACCTCAGGCATGTTCCCAAGCCACAGGGTTCCAGAAGCCACCGATGTCATGTTCCCAGGCCACAGGATTCCACACTCTAACATCAGTCATCTTCCCAGGCCCATGGTTTCCAGAATCAAACCTCAGTCATATTCCCAGGCCACATGGTTCCAGAATAAAACCTCAGTCATGTTCCCTGGACACAGGTTTCAGAAATAAACTCCCAGTCATGTTCCCAGGCCACAGGGTTCCACAATTAAACCTCAGTCATATTCTCAGGCCAGAGGGTTCCACAATCAAACCTCTGTCCTGTTGCTAGTCCACGGTTCCACCATCAAGCCTCAGTCATGTTCCCAGGAAAGACTGTTCCACAATCAAACCTAAGTCATCTTGCCAAGCCACAGGGTTCCGCCATCAAGCCTCACTCATGTTGCCAGGCCACAGGGTTCCACCATCAAGCCTCACTCATGTTCCCAAGCCTGAGGGTTCCACTATCAAACCTCAATCATGTTGCCAGGCCACAGGTTTCAACCATCAAACCTCAGTCATGTTCCCAGTAAACAGGGCTCCAGAATCAAACCAATGTCAAGTTCCCACGCCACGGGGTTCCAGTATCAGGCCTCAGTCATGTTCCCCGTGCACAGGGTGCCACAATCAAACTCAGTCATGTTGCCAGTCCACAGGTTTCTGCCATCACACCTCAGTCAAGTTGCCAGGCCACAGGGTTCCAGAATCAAGCCTCAGTCATTTTGCCAGGCCATAGTGTTCCACCATCAAACCTCAGTCATGATCCCAAGCCACATGTTTCCACAATGAAACCTCAGTCATTTTCCCAGGCCAAAGGTTTCCAGAATCAAACCTCAGTCATATTCCCAGGACACATGGTTCCAGAATCAAACCTGAGTCAGGTTCGCAGGCCACAGGTTTCAGCAATCAAACCTCAATCATGTTCCCAGGACACAGGTGTCCAGAATCAAACCTCAGTCATGTTCCCAGGGAACAGGTTTCCAGAAACAAACCTCAGTCATGTTCCCAAGGCACAGGGTTCCAGAATCAAACCTCTGTCTTGTTCCCAGGACACAGGTTGCCAGAATCAACCCGATATCATGTTCCCTAGCCACAGTCTTCCAGAATCAAACCTCAGTCCTGTTGCCAGGCCACAGGTTTCCACCATCAAACCTCAGGCAGGTTCCCAGGCCACAGGGTTCCAGAATCAAACCGTTCTCATGTTCCCAGGCCACAGGGTTCCAGAATCCACCGTTGTCATTTTCCCAGGCCACAAGATACCAGAATCAATCCTCAGTTATGTTCCCAGGCTACAGGGTTCCAGAATAAATCCTCAGTCATGTTCCCAGTCCACAGGGTTCCAGAACCGAGGCTCAGTCAGGTTCCCGGGGCACAGTATTCCACAATCTAAACAGATGTCATGTTCCCAGGCCTCAGGGTTCCAGAATCCACCGATGTCATGTTCCCAGGCCACAGGGTTCCAGAATCAATCCTCAGTTATGTTCCCAGGCTACAGGGTTCCAGAATAAAACCTCAGTCATGTTCCCAGTCCACAGGGTTCCAGAACCAAGGCTCAGTCAGGCTCCCGGGCCACAGTATTCCACAATCTAAATAGATGTCATGTTCCCAGGCCACAGTGTTCCAGAATCCCGCCTCAGTCATGTTCCCAGGCCACAGGGATCCAGAATCAAACTTCAGTCATGTTGCCAGGCCATAGGGTACCACCATCAAACCTCAGTCATATTCCCAGGCCACAGGTTTCCAGAATCAAACCGATTTCATGTTCCCAGGCAACAGGGTACCGGAATCCAAACCGATGTCATGTTCCCAGGCCACAGGATTCCACACTCTAACATCAGTCATCTTCCCAGGCCAATGGTTTCCAGAATCAAACCTCAGTCATATTCCCAGGCCACATGGTTCCAGAATCAAACCTCAGTTGTGTTCCCAGGACACAGGGTTCCAGAATAAAACCTCAGTCATGTTCCCTGGACACAGGTTTCAGAAATAAAATCCCAGTCCTGTTCCCAGGCCACAGGGTTCCACAATTAATCCTCAGTCATATTCCCAGGCCAGAGGGTTCCACAATCAAACCTCAGTTCTGTTGCCAGACCACGGTTCCCCCGTCAAGCCTCAGTCATGTTCCCAGGGAACAGGCTTCCAGAAACAAACCTCAGTCATGTTCCCAAGGCACAGGGTTCCAGAATCAAACCTCAGTCTTGTTCCCAGGACACAGGTTGCCAGAATCAACCCGATATCATGTTCCCTAGCCACAGTCTTCCAGAATCAAACCTCAGTCCTGTTGCCAGGGCACAGGTTTCCACCATCAAACCTCAGGCATGTTCCCAAGCCACAGGGTTCCAGAAGTCACCGATGTCATGTTCCCAGGCCACAGGATTCCACACTCTAACATCAGTCATCTTCCCAGGCCAATGGTTTCCAGAATCAAACCTCAGTCATATTCCCAGGCCACATGGTTCCAGAATAAAACCTCAGTCATGTTCCCTGGACACAGGTTTCAGAAATAAACTCCCAGTCATGTTCCCAGGCCACAGGGTTCCACAATTAAACCTCAGTCATATTCCCAGGCCAGAGGGTTCCACAATCAAACCTCTGTCCTGTTGCTAGGCCACGGTTCCACCATCAAGCCTCAGTCATGTTCCCAGGAAAGACTGTTCCACAATCAAACCTAAGTCATCTTGCCAAGCCACAGGGTTCCACCATCAAGCCTCACTCATGTTGCCAGGCCACAGGGTTCCACCATCAAGCCTCACTCATGTTCCCAAGCCTGAGGGTTCCACTATCAAACCTCAATCATGTTGCCAGGCCACAGGTTTCAACCATCCAACCTCAGTCATGTTCCCAGTAAACAGGGCTCCAGAATCAAACCAATGTCAAGTTCCCACACCACGGGGTTCCAGTATCAGGCCTCAGTCATGTTCCCCGTGCACAGGGTGCCACAATCAAACTCAGTCATGTTGCCAGTCCACAGGTTTCTGCCATCACACCTCAGTCAAGTTGCCAGGCCACAGGGTTCCAGAATCAAGCCTCAGTCATTTTGCCAGGCCATAGTGTTCCACCATCAAACCTCAGTCATGATCCCAAGCCACATGTTTCCACAATGAAACCTCAGTCATTTTCCCAGGCCAAAGGTTTCCAGAATCAAACCTCAGTCATATTCCCAGGACACATGGTTCCAGAATCAAACCTGAGTCATGTTTGCAGGCCACAGGTTTCAGCAATCAAACCTCAGTCATGTTCCCAGGACACAGGTGTCCAGAATCAACCCTCAGTCATGTTCCCAGGGAACAGGTTTCCAGAAACAAACCTCAGTCTTGTTCCCAGGACACAGGTTTCCAGAATCAACCCGATATCATGTTCCCTAGCCAGAGTCTTCCAGAATCAAACCTCAGTCATGTTGCCAGGCCACAGGTTTCCACCATCAAACCTCAGGCATGTTCCCAGGCCACAGGTTTCCAGAATCAAACCGTTCTCATGTTCCCAGGCCACAGGGTTCCAGAATCCACCGTTGTCATTTTCCCAGGCCACAAGATTCCAGAATCAATCCTCAGTTATGTTCCCAGGCTACAGGGTTCCAGAATAAAACCTCAGTCATGTTCCCAGTCCACAGGGTTCCAGAACCGAGGCTCAGTCAGGTTCCCGGGGCACAGTATTCCACAATCCAAATAGATGTGATGTTCCCAGGCCTCAGGGTTCCAGAATCCACCGATGTCATGTTCCCAGGGCACAGGGTTCCAGAATCAATCCTCAGTTATGTTCCCAGGCTACAGGGTTCCAGAATAAAACCTCAGTCATGTTCCCAGTCCACAGGGTTCCAGAACCAAGGCTCATTCAGGTTCCCGGGGCACAGTATTCCACAATCTAAATAGATGTCATGTTCCCAGGCCACAGTGTTCCAGAATCACGCCTCAGTCATGTTCCCAAGCCACAGGGATCCAGAATCAAACTTCAGTCATGTTGCCAGGCCATAGGGTACCACCATCAAACCTCAGTCATATTCCCAGGCCACAGGTTTCCAGAATCAAACCGATTTCATGTTCCCAGGCAACAGGGTACCGGAATCCAAACCGATGTCATGTTCCCAGGCCACAGGATTCCACACTCTAACATCAGTCATCTTCCCAGGCCAATGGTTTCCAGAATCAAACCTCAGTCATATTCCCAGGCCACATGGTTACAGAATCAAACCTCAGTTGTGTTCCCAGGACACAGGGTTCCAGAATAAAACCTCAGTCATGTTCCCTGGACACAGGTTTCAGAAATAAAATCCCAGTCATGTTCCCAGGCCACAGGGTTCCACAATTAAACCTCAGTCATATTCCCAGGCCAGAGGGTTCCACAATCAAACCTCAGTTCTGTTGCCAGACCACGGTTCCACCGTCAAGCCTCAGTCATGTTCCCAGGGAACAGGCTTCCAGAAACAAACCTCAGTCATGTTCCCAAGGCACCGGGTTCCAGAATCAAACCTCAGTCTTGTTCCCAGGACACAGGTTGCCAGAATCAACCCGATATCATGTTCCCTAGCCACAGTCTTCCAGAATCAAACCTCAGTCCTGTTGCCAGGCCACAGGTCTCCACCATCAAACCTCAGGCATGTTCCCAGGCCACAGGATTCCACACTCTAACATCAGTCATCTTCCCAGGCCAATGGTTTCCAGAATCAAACCTCAGTCATATTCCCAGGCCACATGGTTCCAGAATAAAACCTCAGTCATGTTCCCTGGACACAGGTTTCAGAAATAAACTCCCAGTCATGTTCCCAGGCCACAGGGTTCCACAATTAAACCTCAGTCATATTCCCAGGCCAGAGGGTTCCACAATCAAACCTCTGTCCTGTTGCTAGGCCACGGTTCCACCATCAAGCCTCAGTCATGTTCCCAGGAAAGACTGTTCCACAATCAAACCTAAGTCATCTTGCCAAGCCACAGGGTTCCACCATCAAGCCTCACTCATGTTGCCAGGCCACAGGGTTCCACCATCAAGCCTCACTCATGTTCCCAAGCCTGAGGGTTCCACTATCAAACCTCAATCATGTTGCCAGGCCACAGGTTTCAACCATCAAACCTCAGTCATGTTCCCAGTAAACAGGGCTCCAGAATCAAACCAATGTCAAGTTCCCACGCCACGGGGTTCCAGTATCAGGCCTCAGTCATGTTCCCCGTGCACAGGGTGCCACAATCAAACTCAGTCATGTTGCCAGTCCACAGGTTTCTGCCATCACACCTCAGTCAAGTTGCCAGGCCACAGGGTTCCAGAATCAAGCCTCAGTCATTTTGCCAGGCCATAGTGTTCCACCATCAAACCTCAGTCATGATCCCAAGCCACATGTTTCCACAATGAAACCTCAGTCATTTTCCCAGGCCAAAGGTTTCCAGAATCAAACCTCAGTCATATTCCCAGGACACATGGTTCCAGAATCAAACCTGAGTCAGGTTCGCAGGCCACAGGTTTCAGCAATCAAACCTCAATCATGTTCCCAGGACACAGGTGTCCAGAATCAAACCTCAGTCATGTTCCCAGGGAACAGGTTTCCAGAAACAAACCTCAGTCATGTTCCCAAGGCACAGGGTTCCAGAATCAAACCTCTGTCTTGTTCCCAGGACACAGGTTTCCAGAATCAACCCGATATCATGTTCCCTAGCCACAGTCTTCCAGAATCAAACCTCAGTCATGTTGCCAGGCCACAGGTTTCCACCATCAAACCTCAGGCAGGTTCCCAGGCCACAGGGTTCCAGAATCAAACCGTTCTCATGTTCCCAGGCCACAGGGTTCCAGAATCCACCGTTGTCATTTTCCCAGGCCACAAGATTCCAGAATCAATCCTCAGTTATGTTCCCAGGCTACAGGGTTCCAGAATAAAACCTCAGTCATGTTCCCAGTCCACAGGGTTACAGAACCAAGGCTCAGTCAGGTTCCCGGGGCACAGTATTCCACAATCTAAACAGATGTCATGTTCCCAGGCCTCAGGGTTCCAGAATCCACCGATGTCATGTTCCCAGGCCACAGGGTTCCAGAATCAATCCTCAGTTATGTTCCCAGGCTACAGGGTTCCAGAATAAAACCTCAGTCATGTTCCCAGTCCACAGGGTTCCAGAACCAAGGCTCAGTCAGGTTCCCGGGGCACAGTATTCCACAATCTAAATAGATGTCATGTTCCCAGGCCACAGTGTTCCAGAATCACGCCTCAGTCATGTTCCCAGGCCACAGGGATCCAGAATCAAACTTCAGTCATGTTGCCAGGCCATAGGGTACCACCATCAAACCTCAGTCATATTCCCAGGCCACAGGTTTCCAGAATCAAACCGATTTCATGTTCCCAGGCAACAGGGTACCGGAATCCAAACCGATGTCATGTTCCCAGGCCACAGGATTCCACACTCTAACATCAGTCATCTTCCCAGGCCAATGGTTTCCAGAATCAAACCTCAGTCATATTCCCAGGCCACATGGTTCCAGAATCAAACCTCAGTTGTGTTCCCAGGACACAGGGTTCCAGAATAAAACCTCAGTCATGTTCCCTGGACACAGGTTTCAGAAATAAAATCCCAGTCATGTTCCCAGGCCACAGGGTTCCACAATTAAACCTCAGTCATATTCCCAGGCCAGAGGGTTCCACAATCAAACCTCAGTTCTGTTGCCAGACCACGGTTCCCCCGTCAAGCCTCAGTCATGTTCCCAGGGAACAGGCTTCCAGAAACAAACCTCAGTCATTTTCCCAAGGCACAGGGTTCCAGAATCAAACCTCAGTCTTGTTCCCAGGACACAGGTTGCCAGAATCAACCCGATATCATGTTCCCTAGCCACAGTCTTCCAGAATCAAACCTCAGTCCTGTTGCCAGGGCACAGGTTTCCACCATCAAACCTCAGGCATGTTCCCAAGCCACAGGGTTCCAGAAGCCACCGATGTCATGTTCCCAGGCCACAGGATTCCACACTCTAACATCAGTCATCTTCCCAGGCCCATGATTTCCAGAATCAAACCTCAGTCATATTCCCAGGCCACATGGTTCCAGAATAAAACCTCAGTCATGTTCCCTGGACACAGGTTTCAGAAATAAACTCCCAGTCATGTTCCCAGGCCACAGGGTTCCACAATTAAACCTCAGTCATATTCTCAGGCCAGAGGGTTCCACAATCAAACCTCTGTCCTGTTGCTAGGCCACGGTTCCACCATCAAGCCTCAGTCATGTTCCCAGGAAAGACTGTTCCACAATCAAACCTAAGTCATCTTGCCAAGCCACAGGGTTCCACCATCAAGCCTCACTCATGTTGCCAGGCCACAGGGTTCCACCATCAAGCCTCACTCATGTTCCCAAGCCTGAGGGTTCCACTATCAAACCTCAATCATGTTGCCAGGCCACAGGTTTCAACGATCAAACCTCAGTCATGTTCCCAGTA
Organism: Balaenoptera physalus; assembly: GCF_965194825.1. Lineage (NCBI taxonomy): Eukaryota > Metazoa > Chordata > Mammalia > Artiodactyla > Balaenopteridae > Balaenoptera > Balaenoptera physalus. The sequence goes on from NW_028126032.1 coordinate 50,073, forward strand.
AACAGGGCTCCAGAATCAAACCAATGTCAAGTTCCCACGCCACGGGGTTCCAGTATCAGGCCTCAGTCATGGTCCCCGTGCACAGGGTGCCACAATCAAACTCAGTCATGTTGCCAGTCCACAGGTTTCTGCCATCACACCTCAGTCAAGTTGCCAGGCCACAGGGTTCCAGAATCAAGCCTCAGTCATTTTGCCAGGCCATAGTGTTCCACCATCAAACCTCAGTCATGATCCCAAGCCACATGTTTCCACAATGAAACCTCAGTCATTTTCCCAGGCCAAAGGTTTCCAGAATCAAACCTCAGTCATATTCCCAGGACACATGGTTCCAGAATCAAACCTGAGTCAGGTTCGCAGGCCACAGGTTTCAGCAATCAAACCTCAATCATGTTCCCAGGACACAGGTGTCCAGAATCAAACCTCAGTCATGTTCCCAGGGAACAGGTTTCCAGAAACAAACCTCAGTCATGTTCCCAAGGCACAGGGTTCCAGAATCAAACCTCTGTCTTGTTCCCAGGACACAGGTTTCCAGAATCAACCCGATATCATGTTCCCTAGCCACAGTCTTCCAGAATCAAACCTCAGTCATGTTGCCAGGCCACAGGTTTCCACCATCAAACCTCAGGCAGGTTCCCAGGCCACAGGGTTCCAGAATCAAACCGTTCTCATGTTCCCAGGCCACAGGGTTCCAGAATCCACCGTTGTCATTTTCCCAGGCCACAAGATTCCAGAATCAATCCTCAGTTATGTTCCCAGGCTACAGGGTTCCAGAATAAAACCTCAGTCATGTTCCCAGTCCACAGGGTTCCAGAACCGAGGCTCAGTCAGGTTCCCGGGGACAGTATTCCACAATCTAAACAGATGTCATGTTCCCAGGCCTCAGGGTTCCAGAATCCACCGATGTCATGTTCCCAGGCCACAGGGTTCAAGAATCAATCCTCAGTTATGTTCCCAGGCTACAGGGTTCCAGAATAAAACCTCAGTCATGTTCCCAGTCCACAGGGTTCCAGAACCAAGGCTCAGTCAGGCTCCCGGGCCACAGTATTCCACAATCTAAATAGATGTCATGTTCCCAGGCCACAGTGTTCCAGAATCCCGCCTCAGTCATGTTCCCAGGCCACAGGGATCCAGAATCAAACTTCAGTCATGTTGCCAGGCCATAGGGTACCACCATCAAACCTCAGTCATATTCCCAGGCCACAGGTTTCCAGAATCAAACCGATTTCATGTTCCCAGGCAACAGGGTACCGGAATCCAAACCGATGTCATGTTCCCAGGCCACAGGATTCCACACTCTAACATCAGTCATCTTCCCAGGCCAATGGTTTCCAGAATCAAACCTCAGTCATATTCCCAGGCCACATGGTTCCAGAATCAAACCTCAGTTGTGTTCCCAGGACACAGGGTTCCAGAATAAAACCTCAGTCATGTTCCCTGGACACAGGTTTCAGAAATAAAATCCCAGTCCTGTTCCCAGGCCACAGGGTTCCACAATTAAACCTCAGTCATATTCCCAGGCCGGAGGGTTCCACAATCAAACCTCAGTTCTGTTGCCAGACCACGGTTCCCCCGTCAAGCCTCAGTCATGTTCCCAGGGAACAGGCTTCCAGAAACAAACCTCAGTCATGTTCCCAAGGCACAGGGTTCCAGAATCAAACCTCAGTCTTGTTCCCAGGACACAGGTTGCCAGAATCAACCCGATATCATGTTCCCTAGCCACAGTCTTCCAGAATCAAACCTCAGTCCTGTTGCCAGGGCACAGGTTTCCACCATCAAACCTCAGGCATGTTCCCAAGCCACAGGGTTCCAGAAGCCACCGATGTCATGTTCCCAGGCCACAGGATTCCACACTCTAACATCAGTCATCTTCCCAGGCCAATGGTTTCCAGAATCAAACCTCAGTCATATTCCCAGGCCACATGGTTCCAGAATAAAACCTCAGTCATGTTCCCTGGACACAGGTTTCAGAAATAAACTCCCAGTCATGTTCCCAGGCCACAGGGTTCCACAATTAAACCTCAGTCATATTCCCAGGCCAGAGGGTTCCACAATCAAACCTCTGTCCTGTTGCTAGGCCACGGTTCCACCATCAAGCCTCAGTCATGTTCCCAGGAAAGACTGTTCCACAATCAAACCTAAGTCAACTTGCCAAGCCACAGGGTTCCACCATCAAGCCTCACTCATGTTGCCAGGCCACAGGGTTCCACCATCAAGCCTCACTCATGTTCCCAAGCCTGAGGGTTCCACTATCAAACCTCAATCATGTTGCCAGGCCACAGGTTTCAACCATCAAACCTCAGTCATGTTCCCAGTAAACAGGGCTCCAGAATCAAACCAATGTCAAGTTCCCACGCCACGGGGTTCCAGTATCAGGCCTCAGTCATGTTCCCCGTGCACAGGGTGCCACAATCAAACTCAGTCATGTTGCCAGTCCACAGGTTTCTGCCATCACACCTCAGTCAAGTTGCCAGGCCACAGGGTTCCAGAATCAAGCCTCAGTCATTTTGCCAGGCCATAGTGTTCCACCATCAAACCTCAGTCATGATCCCAAGCCACATGTTTCCACAATGAAACCTCAGTCATTTTCCCAGGCCAAAGGTTTCTAGAATCAAACCTCAGTCATATTCCCAGGACACATGGTTCCAGAATCAAACCTGAGTCAGGTTCGCAGGCCACAGGTTTCAGCAATCAAACCTCAATCATGTTCCCAGGACACAGGTGTCCAGAATCAAACCTCAGTCATGTTCCCAGGGAACAGGTTTCCAGAAACAAACCTCAGTCATGTTCCCAAGGCACAGGGTTCCAGAATCAAACCTCTGTCTTGTTCCCAGGACACAGGTTTCCAGAATCAACCCGATATCATGTTCCCTAGCCACAGTCTTCCAGAATCAAACCTCAGTCATGTTGCCAGGCCACAGGTTTCCACCATCAAACCTCAGGCAGGTTCCCAGGCCACAGGGTTCCAGAATCAAACCGTTCTCATGTTCCCAGGCCACAGGGTTCCAGAATCCACCATTGTCATTTTCCCAGGCCACAAGATTCCAGAATCAATCCTCAGTTATGTTCCCAGGCTACAGGGTTCCAGAATAAAACCTCAGTCATGTTCCCAGTCCACAGGGTTCCAGAACCAAGGCTCAGTCAGGTTCCCGGGGCACAGTATTCCACAATCTAAACAGATGTCATGTTCCCAGGCCTCAGGGTTCCAGAATCCACCGATGTCATGTTCCCAGGCCACAGGGTTCCAGAATCAATCCTCAGTTATGTTCCCAGGCTACAGGGTTCCAGAATAAAACCTCAGTCATGTTCCCAGTCCACAGGGTTCCAGAACCAAGGCTCAGTCAGGTTCCCGGGGCACAGTATTCCACAATCTAAATAGATGTCATGTTCCCATGCCACAGTGTTCCAGAATCACGCCTCAGTCATGTTCCCAGGCCACAGGGATCCAGAATCAAACTTCAGTCATGTTGCCAGGCCATAGGGTACCACCATCAAACCTCAGTCATATTCCCAGGCCACAGGTTTCCAGAATCAAACCGATTTCATGTTCCCAGGCAACAGGGTACCGGAATCCAAACCGATGTCATGTTCCCAGGCCACAGGATTCCACACTCTAACATCAGTCATCTTCCCAGGCCAATGGTTTCCAGAATCAAACCTCAGTCATATTCCCAGGCCACATGGTTCCAGAATCAAACCTCAGTTGTGTTCCCAGGACACAGGGTTCCAGAATAAAACCTCAGTCATGTTCCCTGGACACAGGTTTCAGAAATAAAATCCCAGTCATGTTCCCAGGCCACAGGGTTCCACAATTAAACCTCAGTCATATTCCCAGGCCAGAGGGTTCCACAATCAAACCTCAGTTCTGTTGCCAGACCACGGTTCCCCCGTCAAGCCTCAGTCATGTTCCCAGGGAACAGGCTTCCAGAAACAAACCTCAGTCATTTTCCCAAGGCACAGGGTTCCAGAATCAAACCTCAGTCTTGTTCCCAGGACACAGGTTGCCAGAATCAACCCGATATCATGTTCCCTAGCCACAGTCTTCCAGAATCAAACCTCAGTCCTGTTGCCAGGGCACAGGTTTCCACCATCAAACCTCAGGCATGTTCCCAAGCCACAGGGTTCCAGAAGCCACCGATGTCATGTTCCCAGGCCACAGGATTCCACACTCTAACATCAGTCATCTTCCCAGGCCCATGGTTTCCAGAATCAAACCTCAGTCATATTCCCAGGCCACATGGTTCCAGAATAAAACCTCAGTCATGTTCCCTGGACACAGGTTTCAGAAATAAACTCCCAGTCATGTTCCCAGGCCACAGGGTTCCACAATTAAACCTCAGTCATATTCTCAGGCCAGAGGGTTCCACAATCAAACCTCTGTCCTGTTGCTAGGCCACGGTTCCACCATCAAGCCTCAGTCATGTTCCCAGGAAAGACTGTTCCACAATCAAACCTAAGTCATCTTGCCAAGCCACAGGGTTCCGCCATCAAGCCTCACTCATGTTGCCAGGCCACAGGGTTCCACCATCAAGCCTCACTCATGTTCCCAAGCCTGAGGGTTCCACTATCAAACCTCAATCATGTTGCCAGGCCACAGGTTTCAACCATCAAACCTCAGTCATGTTCCCAGTAAACAGGGCTCCAGAATCAAACCAATGTCAAGTTCCCACGCCACGGGGTTCCAGTATCAGGCCTCAGTCATGTTCCCCGTGCACAGGGTGCCACAATCAAACTCAGTCATGTTGCCAGTCCACAGGTTTCTGCCATCACACCTCAGTCAAGTTGCCAGGCCACAGGGTTCCAGAATCAAGCCTCAGTCATTTTGCCAGGCCATAGTGTTCCACCATCAAACCTCAGTCATGATCCCAAGCCACATGTTTCCACAATGAAACCTCAGTCATTTTCCCAGGCCAAAGGTTTCCAGAATCAAACCTCAGTCATATTCCCAGGACACATGGTTCCAGAATCAAACCTGAGTCAGGTTCGCAGGCCACAGGTTTCAGCAATCAAACCTCAATCATGTTCCCAGGACACAGGTGTCCAGAATCAAACCTCAGTCATGTTCCCAGGGAACAGGTTTCCAGAAACAAACCTCAGTCATGTTCCCAAGGCACAGGGTTCCAGAATCAAACCTCTGTCTTGTTCCCAGGACACAGGTTGCCAGAATCAACCCGATATCATGTTCCCTAGCCACAGTCTTCCAGAATCAAACCTCAGTCCTGTTGCCAGGCCACAGGTTTCCACCATCAAACCTCAGGCAGGTTCCCAGGCCACAGGGTTCCAGAATCAAACCGTTCTCATGTTCCCAGGCCACAGGGTTCCAGAATCCACCGTTGTCATTTTCCCAGGCCACAAGATACCAGAATCAATCCTCAGTTATGTTCCCAGGCTACAGGGTTCCAGAATAAATCCTCAGTCATGTTCCCAGTCCACAGGGTTCCAGAACCGAGGCTCAGTCAGGTTCCCGGGGCACAGTATTCCACAATCTAAACAGATGTCATGTTCCCAGGCCTCAGGGTTCCAGAATCCACCGATGTCATGTTCCCAGGCCACAGGGTTCCAGAATCAATCCTCAGTTATGTTCCCAGGCTACAGGGTTCCAGAATAAAACCTCAGTCATGTTCCCAGTCCACAGGGTTCCAGAACCAAGGCTCAGTCAGGCTCCCGGGCCACAGTATTCCACAATCTAAATAGATGTCATGTTCCCAGGCCACAGTGTTCCAGAATCACGCCTCAGTCATGTTCCCAGGCCACAGGGATCCAGAATCAAACTTCAGTCATGTTGCCAGGCCATAGGGTACCACCATCAAACCTCAGTCATATTCCCAGGCCACAGGTTTCCAGAATCAAACCGATTTCATGTTCCCAGGCAACAGGGTACCGGAATCCAAACCGATGTCATGTTCCCAGGCCACAGGATTCCACACTCTAACATCAGTCATCTTCCCAGGCCAATGGTTTCCAGAATCAAACCTCAGTCATATTCCCAGGCCACATGGTTCCAGAATCAAACCTCAGTTGTGTTCCCAGGACACAGGGTTCCAGAATAAAACCTCAGTCATGTTCCCTGGACACAGGTTTCAGAAATAAAATCCCAGTCCTGTTCCCAGGCCACAGGGTTCCACAATTAATCCTCAGTCATATTCCCAGGCCAGAGGGTTCCACAATCAAACCTCAGTTCTGTTGCCAGACCACGGTTCCCCCGTCAAGCCTCAGTCATGTTCCCAGGGAACAGGCTTCCAGAAACAAACCTCAGTCATGTTCCCAAGGCACAGGGTTCCAGAATCAAACCTCAGTCTTGTTCCCAGGACACAGGTTGCCAGAATCAACCCGATATCATGTTCCCTAGCCACAGTCTTCCAGAATCAAACCTCAGTCCTGTTGCCAGGGCACAGGTTTCCACCATCAAACCTCAGGCATGTTCCCAAGCCACAGGGTTCCAGAAGTCACCGATGTCATGTTCCCAGGCCACAGGATTCCACACTCTAACATCAGTCATCTTCCCAGGCCAATGGTTTCCAGAATCAAACCTCAGTCATATTCCCAGGCCACATGGTTCCAGAATAAAACCTCAGTCATGTTCCCTGGACACAGGTTTCAGAAATAAACTCCCAGTCATGTTCCCAGGCCACAGGGTTCCACAATTAAACCTCAGTCATATTCCCAGGCCAGAGGGTTCCACAATCAAACCTCTGTCCTGTTGCTAGGCCACGGTTCCACCATCAAGCCTCACTCATGTTCCCAGGAAAGACTGTTCCACAATCAAACCTAAGTCATCTTGCCAAGCCACAGGGTTCCACCATCAAGCCTCACTCATGTTGCCAGGCCACAGGGTTCCACCATCAAGCCTCACTCATGTTCCCAAGCCTGAGGGTTCCACTATCAAACCTCAATCATGTTGCCAGGCCACAGGTTTCAACCATCAAACCTCAGTCATGTTCCCAGTAAACAGGGCTCCAGAATCAAACCAATGTCAAGTTCCCACGCCACGGGGTTCCAGTATCAGGCCTCAGTCATGTTCCCCGTGCACAGGGTGCCACAATCAAACTCAGTCATGTTGCCAGTCCACAGGTTTCTGCCATCACACCTCAGTCAAGTTGCCAGGCCACAGGGTTCCAGAATCAAGCCTCAGTCATTTTGCCAGGCCATAGTGTTCCACCATCAAACCTCAGTCATGATCCCAAGCCACATGTTTCCACAATGAAACCTCAGTCATTTTCCCAGGCCAAAGGTTTCCAGAATCAAACCTCAGTCATATTCCCAGGACACATGGTTCCAGAATCAAACCTGAGTCAGGTTCGCAGGCCACAGGTTTCAGCAATCAAACCTCAATCATGTTCCCAGGACACAGGTGTCCAGAATCAAACCTCAGTCATGTTCCCAGGGAACAGGTTTCCAGAAACAAACCTCAGTCATGTTCCCAAGGCACAGGGTTCCAGAATCAAACCTCTGTCTTGTTCCCAGGACACAGGTTGCCAGAATCAACCCGATATCATGTTCCCTAGCCACAGTCTTCCAGAATCAAACCTCAGTCCTGTTGCCAGGCCACAGGTTTCCACCATCAAACCTCAGGCAGGTTCCCAGGCCACAGGGTTCCAGAATCAAACCGTTCTCATGTTCCCAGGCCACAGGGTTCCAGAATCCACCGTTGTCATTTTCCCAGGCCACAAGATACCAGAATCAATCCTCAGTTATGTTCCCAGGCTACAGGGTTCCAGAATAAATCCTCAGTCATGTTCCCAGTCCACAGGGTTCCAGAACCGAGGCTCAGTCAGGTTCCCGGGGCACAGTATTCCACAATCTAAACAGATGTCATGTTCCCAGGCCTCAGGGTTCCAGAATCCACCGATGTCATGTTCCCAGGCCACAGGGTTCCAGAATCAATCCTCAGTTATGTTCCCAGGCTACAGGGTTCCAGAATAAAACCTCAGTCATGTTCCCAGTCCACAGGGTTCCAGAACCAAGGCTCAGTCAGGCTCCCGGGCCACAGTATTCCACAATCTAAATAGATGTCATGTTCCCAGGCCACAGTGTTCCAGAATCACGCCTCAGTCATGTTCCCAGGCCACAGGGATCCAGAATCAAACTTCAGTCATGTTGCCAGGCCATAGGGTACCACCATCAAACCTCAGTCATATTCCCAGGCCACAGGTTTCCAGAATCAAACCGATTTCATGTTCCCAGGCAACAGGGTACCGGAATCCAAACCGATGTCATGTTCCCAGGCCACAGGATTCCACACTCTAACATCAGTCATCTTCCCAGGCCAATGGTTTCCAGAATCAAACCTCAGTCATATTCCCAGGCCACATGGTTCCAGAATCAAACCTCAGTTGTGTTCCCAGGACACAGGGTTCCAGAATAAAACCTCAGTCATGTTCCCTGGACACAGGTTTCAGAAATAAAATCCCAGTCCTGTTCCCAGGCCACAGGGTTCCACAATTAATCCTCAGTCATATTCCCAGGCCAGAGGGTTCCACAATCAAACCTCAGTTCTGTTGCCAGACCACGGTTCCCCCGTCAAGCCTCAGTCATGTTCCCAGGGAACAGGCTTCCAGAAACAAACCTCAGTCATGTTCCCAAGGCACAGGGTTCCAGAATCAAACCTCAGTCTTGTTCCCAGGACACAGGTTGCCAGAATCAACCCGATATCATGTTCCCTAGCCACAGTCTTCCAGAATCAAACCTCAGTCCTGTTGCCAGGGCACAGGTTTCCACCATCAAACCTCAGGCATGTTCCCAAGCCACAGGGTTCCAGAAGTCACCGATGTCATGTTCCCAGGCCACAGGATTCCACACTCTAACATCAGTCATCTTCCCAGGCCAATGGTTTCCAGAATCAAACCTCAGTCATATTCCCAGGCCACATGGTTCCAGAATAAAACCTCAGTCATGTTCCCTGGACACAGGTTTCAGAAATAAACTCCCAGTCATGTTCCCAGGCCACAGGGTTCCACAATTAAACCTCAGTCATATTCCCAGGCCAGAGGGTTCCACAATCAAACCTCTGTCCTGTTGCTAGGCCACGGTTCCACCATCAAGCCTCAGTCATGTTCCCAGGAAAGACTGTTCCACAATCAAACCTAAGTCATCTTGCCAAGCCACAGGGTTCCACCATCAAGCCTCACTCATGTTGCCAGGCCACAGGGTTCCACCATCAAGCCTCACTCATGTTCCCAAGCCTGAGGGTTCCACTATCAAACCTCAATCATGTTGCCAGGCCACAGGTTTCAACCATCAAACCTCAGTCATGTTCCCAGTAAACAGGGCTCCAGAATCAAACCAATGTGAAGTTCCCACGCCACGGGGTTCCAGTATCAGGCCTCAGTCATGTTCCCCGTGCACAGGGTGCCACAATCAAACTCAGTCATGTTGCCAGTCCACAGGTTTCTGCCATCACACCTCAGTCAAGTTGCCAGGCCACAGGGTTCCAGAATCAAGCCTCAGTCATTTTGCCAGTCCATAGTGTTCCACCATCAAACCTCAGTCATGATCCCAAGCCACATGTTTCCACAATGAAACCTCAGTCATTTTCCCAGGCCAAAGGTTTCTAGAATCAAACCTCAGTCATATTCCCAGGACACATGGTTCCAGAATCAAACCTGAGTCAGGTTCGCAGGCCACAGGTTTCAGCAATCAAACCTCAATCATGTTCCCAGGACACAGGTGTCCAGAATCAAACCTCAGTCATGTTCCCAGGGAACAGGTTTCCAGAAACAAACCTCAGTCATGTTCCCAAGGCACAGGGTTCCAGAATCAAACCTCTGTCTTGTTCCCAGGACACAGGTTTCCAGAATCAACCCGATATCATGTTCCCTAGCCACAGTCTTCCAGAATCAAACCTCAGTCATGTTGCCAGGCCACAGGTTTCCACCATCAAACCTCAGGCAGGTTCCCAGGCCACAGGGTTCCAGAATCAGACCGTTCTCATGTTCCCAGGCCACAGGGTTCCAGAATCCACCATTGTCATTTTCCCAGGCCACAAGATTCCAGAATCAATCCTCAGTTATGTTCCCAGGCTACAGGGTTCCAGAATAAAACCTCAGTCATGTTCCCAGTCCACAGGGTTCCAGAACCAAGGCTCAGTCAGGTTCCCGGGGCACAGTATTCCACAATCTAAACAGATGTCATGTTCCCAGGCCTCAGGGTTCCAGAATCCACCGATGTCATGTTCCCAGGCCACAGGGTTCCAGAATCAATCCTCAGTTATGTTCCCAGGCTACAGGGTTCCAGAATAAAACCTCAGTCATGTTCCCAGTCCACAGGGTTCCAGAACCAAGGCTCAGTCAGGTTCCCGGGCCACAGTATTCCACAATCTAAATAGATGTCATGTTCCCAGGCCACAGTGTTCCAGAATCACGCCTCAGTCATGTTCCCAGGCCACAGGGATCCAGAATCAAACTTCAGTCATGTTGCCAGGCCATAGGGTACCACCATCAAACCTCAGTCATATTCCCAGGCCACAGGTTTCCAGAATCAAACCGATTTCATGTTCCCAGGCAACAGGGTACCGGAATCCAAACCGATGTCATGTTCCCAGGCCACAGGATTCCACACTCTAACATCAGTCATCTTCCCAGGCCAATGGTTTCCAGAATCAAACCTCAGTCATATTCCCAGGCCACATGGTTCCAGAATCAAACCTCAGTTGTGTTCCCAGGACACAGGGTTCCAGAATAAAACCTCAGTCATGTTCCCTGGACACAGGTTTCAGAAATAAAATCCCAGTCATGTTCCCAGGCCACAGGGTTCCACAATTAAACCTCAGTCATATTCCCAGGCCAGAGGGTTCCACAATCAAACCTCAGTTCTGTTGCCAGACCACGGTTCCCCCGTCAAGCCTCAGTCATGTTCCCAGGGAACAGGCTTCCAGAAACAAACCTCAGTCATTTTCCCAAGGCACAGGGTTCCAGAATCAAACCTCAGTCTTGTTCCCAGGACACAGGTTGCCAGAATCAACCCGATATCATGTTCCCTAGCCACAGTCTTCCAGAATCAAACCTCAGTCCTGTTGCCAGGGCACAGGTTTCCACCATCAAACCTCAGGCATGTTCCCAAGCCACAGGGTTCCAGAAGCCACCGATGTCATGTTCCCAGGCCACAGGATTCCACACTCTAACATCAGTCATCTTCCCAGGCCCATGGTTTCCAGAATCAAACCTCAGTCATATTCCCAGGCCACATGGTTCCAGAATAAAACCTCAGTCATGTTCCCTGGACACAGGTTTCAGAAATAAACTCCCAGTCATGTTCCCAGGCCACAGGGTTCCACAATTAAACCTCAGTCATATTCTCAGGCCAGAGGGTTCCACAATCAAACCTCTGTCCTGTTGCTAGTCCACGGTTCCACCATCAAGCCTCAGTCATGTTCCCAGGAAAGACTGTTCCACAATCAAACCTAAGTCATCTTGCCAAGCCACAGGGTTCCGCCATCAAGCCTCACTCATGTTGCCAGGCCACAGGGTTCCACCATCAAGCCTCACTCATGTTCCCAAGCCTGAGGGTTCCACTATCAAACCTCAATCATGTTGCCAGGCCACAGGTTTCAACCATCAAACCTCAGTCATGTTCCCAGTAAACAGGGCTCCAGAATCAAACCAATGTCAAGTTCCCACGCCACGGGGTTCCAGTATCAGGCCTCAGTCATGTTCCCCGTGCACAGGGTGCCACAATCAAACTCAGTCATGTTGCCAGTCCACAGGTTTCTGCCATCACACCTCAGTCAAGTTGCCAGGCCACAGGGTTCCAGAATCAAGCCTCAGTCATTTTGCCAGGCCATAGTGTTCCACCATCAAACCTCAGTCATGATCCCAAGCCACATGTTTCCACAATGAAACCTCAGTCATTTTCCCAGGCCAAAGGTTTCCAGAATCAAACCTCAGTCATATTCCCAGGACACATGGTTCCAGAATCAAACCTGAGTCAGGTTCGCAGGCCACAGGTTTCAGCAATCAAACCTCAATCATGTTCCCAGGACACAGGTGTCCAGAATCAAACCTCAGTCATGTTCCCAGGGAACAGGTTTCCAGAAACAAACCTCAGTCATGTTCCCAAGGCACAGGGTTCCAGAATCAAACCTCTGTCTTGTTCCCAGGACACAGGTTTCCAGAATCAACCCGATATCATGTTCCCTAGCCACAGTCTTCCAGAATCAAACCTCAGTCATGTTGCCAGGCCACAGGTTTCCACCATCAAACCTCAGGCAGGTTCCCAGGCCACAGGGTTCCAGAATCAAACCGTTCTCATGTTCCCAGGCCACAGGGTTCCAGAATCCACCGTTGTCATTTTCCCAGGCCACAAGATTCCAGAATCAATCCTCAGTTATGTTCCCAGGCTACAGGGTTCCAGAATAAAACCTCAGTCATGTTCCCAGTCCACAGGGTTCCAGAACCGAGGCTCAGTCAGGTTCCCGGGGCACAGTATTCCACAATCTAAACAGATGTCATGTTCCCAGGCCTCAGGGTTCCAGAATCCACCGATGTCATGTTCCCAGGCCACAGGGTTCCAGAATCAATCCTCAGTTATGTTCCCAGGCTACAGGGTTCCAGAATAAAACCTCAGTCATGTTCCCAGTCCACAGGGTTCCAGAACCAAGGCTCAGTCAGGTTCCCGGGGCACAGTATTCCACAATCTAAATAGATGTCATCTTCCCATGCCACAGTGTTCCAGAATCACGCCTCAGTCATGTTCCCAGGCCACAGGGATCCAGAATCAAACTTCAGTCATGTTGCCAGGCCATAGGGTACCACCATCAAACCTCAGTCATATTCCCAGGCCATAGGTTTCCAGAATCAAACCGATTTCATGTTCCCAGGCAACAGGGTATCGGAATCCAAACCGATGTCATGTTCCCAGGCAACAGGATTCCACACTCTAACATCAGTCATCTTCCCAGGCCAAAGGTTTCCAGAATCAAACCTCAGTCATATTCCCAGGCCACATGGTTCCAGAATCAAACCTCAGTTGTGTTCCCAGGACACAGGGTTCCAGAATAAAACCTCAGTCATGTTCCCTGGACACAGGTTTCAGAAATAAAATCCCAGTCATGTTCCCAGGCCACAGGGTTCCACAATTAAACCTCAGTCATATTCCCAGGCCAGAGGGTTCCACAATCAAACCTCAGTTCTGTTGCCAGACCACGGTTCCACCATCAAGCCTCAGTCATGTTCCCAGGGAACAGGCTTCCAGAAACAAAACTCAGTCATGTTCCCAAGGCACAGGGTTCCAGAATCAAACCTCAGTCTTGTTCCCAGGACACAGGTTGCCAGAATCAACCCGATATCATGTTCCCTAGCCACAGTCTTCCAGAATCAAACCTCAGTCCTGTTGCCAGGGCACAGGTTTCCACCATCAAACCTCAGGCATGTTCCCAAGCCACAGGGTTCCAGAAGCCACCGATGTCATGTTCCCAGGCCACAGGATTCCACACTCTAACATCAGTCATCTTCCCAGGCCAATGGTTTCCAGAATCAAACCTCAGTCATATTCCCAGGCCACATGGTTCCAGAATAAAACCTCAGTCATGTTCCCTGGACACAGGTTTCAGAAATAAACTCCCAGTCATGTTCCCAGGCCACAGGGTTCCACAATTAAACCTCAGTCATATTCCCAGGCCAGAGGGTTCCACAATCAAACCTCTGTCCTGTTGCTAGGCCCCGGTTCCACCATCAAGCCTCAGTCATGTTCCCAGGAAAGACTGTTCCACAATCAAACCTAAGTCATCTTGCCAAGCCACAGGGTTCCACCATCAAGCCTCACTCATGTTGCCAGGCCACAGGGTTCCACCATCAAGCCTCACTCATGTTCCCAAGCCTGAGGGTTCCACTATCAAACCTCAATCATGTTGCCAGGCCACAGGTTTCAACCATCAAACCTCAGTCATGTTCCCAGTAAACAGGGCTCCAGAATCAAACCAATGTCAAGTTCCCACGCCACGGGGTTCCAGTATCAGGCCTCAGTCATGTTCCCCGTGCACAGGGTGCCACAATCAAACTCAGTCATGTTGCCAGTCCACAGGTTTCTGCCATCACACCTCAGTCAAGTTGCCAGGCCACAGGGTTCCAGAATCAAGCCTCAGTCATTTTGCCAGGCCATAGTGTTCCACCATCAAACCTCAGTCATGATCCCAAGCCACATGTTTCCACAATGAAACCTCAGTCATTTTCCCAGGCCAAAGGTTTCCAGAATCAAACCTCAGTCATATTCCCAGGACACATGGTTCCAGAATCAAACCTGAGTCAGGTTCGCAGGCCACAGGTTTCAGCAATCAAACCTCAATCATGTTCCCAGGACACAGGTGTCCAGAATCAAACCTCAGTCATGTTCCCAGGGAACAGGTTTCCAGAAACAAACCTCAGTCATGTTCCCAAGGCACAGGGTTCCAGAATCAAACCTCTGTCTTGTTCCCAGGACACAGGTTGCCAGAATCAACCCGATATCATGTTCCCTAGCCACAGTCTTCCAGAATCAAACCTCAGTCCTGTTGCCAGGCCACAGGTTTCCACCATCAAACCTCAGGCAGGTTCCCAGGCCACAGGGTTCCAGAATCAAACCGTTCTCATGTTCCCAGGCCACAGGGTTCCAGAATCCACCGTTGTCATTTTCCCAGGCCACAAGATACCAGAATCAATCCTCAGTTATGTTCCCAGGCTACAGGGTTCCAGAATAAAACCTCAGTCATGTTCCCAGTCCACAGGGTTCCAGAACCAAGGCTCAGTCAGGTTCCCGGGGCACAGTATTCCACAATCTAAATAGATGTCATGTTCCCAGGCCACAGTGTTCCAGAATCACGCCTCAGTCATGTTCCCAGGCCACAGGGATCCAGAATCAAACTTCAGTCATGTTGCCAGGCCATAGGGTACCACCATCAAACCTCAGTCATATTCCCAGGCCATAGGTTTCCAGAATCAAACCGATTTCATGTTCCCAGGCAACAGGGTATCGGAATCCAAACCGATGTCATGTTCCCAGGCCACAGGATTCCACACTCTAACATCAGTCATCTTCCCAGGCCAAAGGTTTCCAGAATCAAACCTCAGTCATATTCCCAGGCCACATGTTTCCAGAATCAAACCTCAGTTGTGTTCCCAGGACACAGGGTTCCAGAATAAAACCTCAGTCATGTTCCCTGGACACAGGTTTCAGAAATAAAATCCCAGTCATGTTCCCAGGCCACAGGGTTCCACAATTAAACCTCAGTCATATTCCCAGGCCAGAGGGTTCCACAATCAAAACTCAGTTCTGTTGCCAGACCACGGTTCCCCCGTCAAGCCTCAGTCATGTTCCCAGGGAACAGGCTTCCAGAAACAAAACTCAGTCATGTTCCCAAGGCACAGGGTTCCAGAATCAAACCTCAGTCTTGTTCCCAGGACACAGGTTGCCAGAATCAACCCGATATCATGTTCCCTAGCCACAGTCTTCCAGAATCAAACCTCAGTCCTGTTGCCAGGGCACAGGTTTCCACCATCAAACCTCAGGCATGTTCCCAAGCCACAGGGTTCCAGAAGCCACCGATGTCATGTTCCCAGGCCACAGGATTCCACACTCTAACATCAGTCATCTTCCCAGGCCATTGGTTTCCAGAATCAAACCTCAGTCATATTCCCAGGCCACATGGTTCCAGAATAAAACCTCAGTCATGTTCCCTGGACACAGGTTTCAGAAATAAACTCCCAGTCATGTTCCCAGGCCACAGGGTTCCACAATTAAACCTCAGTCATATTCCCAGGCCAGAGGGTTCCACAATCAAACCTCTGTCCTGTTGCTAGGCCACGGTTCCACCATCAAGCCTCAGTCATGTTCCCAGGAAAGACTGTTCCACAATCAAACCTAAGTCATCTTGCCAAGCCACAGGGTTCCACCATCAAGCCTCACTCATGTTGCCAGGCCACAGGGTTCCACCATCAAGCCTCACTCATGTTCCCAAGCCTGAGGGTTCCACTATCAAACCTCAATCATGTTGCCAGGCCACAGGTTTCAACCATCAAACCTCAGTCATGTTCCCAGTAAACAGGGCTCCAGAATCAAAACAATGTCAAGTTCCCACGCCACGGGGTTCCAGTATCAGGCCTCAGTCATGTTCCCCGTGCACAGGGTGCCACAATCAAACTCAGTCATGTTGCCAGTCCACAGGTTTCTGCCATCACACCTCAGTCAAGTTGCCAGGCCACAGGGTTCCAGAATCAAGCCTCAGTCATTATGCCAGGCCATAGTGTTCCACCATCAAACCTCAGTCATGATCCCAAGCCACATGTTTCCACAATGAAACCTCAGTCATTTTCCCAGGCCAAAGGTTTCCAGAATCAAACCTCAGTCATATTCCCAGGACACATGGTTCCAGAATCAAACCTGAGTCAGGTTCACAGGCCACAGGTTTCAGCAATCAAACCTCAATCATGTTCCCAGGACACAGGTGTCCAGAATCAAACCTCAGTCATGTTCCCAGGGAACAGGTTTCCAGAAACAAACCTCAGTCATGTTCCCAAGGCACAGGGTTCCAAAATCAAACCTCTGTCTTGTTCCCAGGACACAGGTTTCAAGAATCAACCGGATATCATGTTCCCTAGCCACAGTCTTCCAGAATCAAACCTCAGTCATGTTGCCAGGCCACAGGTTTCCACCATCAAACCTCAGGCAGGTTCCCAGGCCACAGGGTTCCAGAATCAAACCGTTCTCATGTTCCCAGGCCACAGGGTTCCAGAATCCACCGTTGTCATTTTCCCAGGCCACAAGATTCCAGAATCAATCCTCAGTTATGTTCCCAGGCTACAGGGTTCCAGAATAAAACCTCAGTCATGTTCCCAGTCCAGAGGGTTCCAGAACCGAGGCTCAGTCAGGTTCCCGGGGCACAGTATTCCACAATCTAAACAGATGTCATGTTCCCAGGCCTCAGGGTTCCAGAATCCACCGATGTCATGTTCCCAGGCCACAGGGTTCCAGAATCAATCCTCAGTTATGTTCCCAGGCTACAGGGTTCCAGAATAAAACCTCAGTCATGTTCCCAGTCCACAGGGTTCCAGAACCAAGGCTCAGTCAGGTTCCCGGGGCACAGTATTCCACAATCTAAATAGATGTCATGTTCCCATGCCACAGTGTTCCAGAATCACGCCTCAGTCATGTTCCCAGGCCACAGGGATCCAGAATCAAACTTCAGTCATGTTGCCAGGCCATAGGGTACCACCATCAAACCTCAGTCATATTCCCAGGCCACAGGTTTCCAGAATCAAACCGATTTCATGTTCCCAGGCAACAGGGTACCGGAATCCAAACCGATGTCATGTTCCCAGGCCACAGGATTCCACACTCTAACATCAGTCATCTTCCCAGGCCAATGGTTTCCAGAATCAAACCTCAGTCATATTCCCAGGCCACATGGTTCCAGAATCAAACCTCAGTTGTGTTCCCAGGACACAGGGTTCCAGAATAAAACCTCAGTCATGTTCCCTGGACACAGGTTTCAGAAATAAAATCCCAGTCATGTTCCCAGGCCACAGGGTTCCACAATTAAACCTCAGTCATATTCCCAGGCCAGAGGGTTCCACAATCAAACCTCAGTTCTGTTGCCAGACCACGGTTCCCCCGTCAAGCCTCAGTCATGTTCCCAGGGAACAGGCTTCCAGAAACAAACCTCAGTCATTTTCCCAAGGCACAGGGTTCCAGAATCAAACCTCAGTCTTGTTCCCAGGACACAGGTTGCCAGAATCAACCCGATATCATGTTCCCTAGCCACAGTCTTCCAGAATCAAACCTCAGTCCTGTTGCCAGGGCACAGGTTTCCACCATCAAACCTCAGGCATGTTCCCAAGCCACAGGGTTCCAGAAGCCACCGATGTCATGTTCCCAGGCCACAGGATTCCACACTCTAACATCAGTCATCTTCCCAGGCCCATGGTTTCCAGAATCAAACCTCAGTCATATTCCCAGGCCACATGGTTCCAGAATAAAACCTCAGTCATGTTCCCTGGACACAGGTTTCAGAAATAAACTCCCAGTCATGTTCCCAGGCCACAGGGTTCCACAATTAAACCTCAGTCATATTCTCAGGCCAGAGGGTTCCACAATCAAACCTCTGTCCTGTTGCTAGGCCACGGTTCCACCATCAAGCCTCAGTCATGTTCCCAGGAAAGACTGTTCCACAATCAAACCTAAGTCATCTTGCCAAGCCACAGGGTTCCACCATCAAGCCTCACTCATGTTGCCAGGCCACAGGGTTCCACCATCAAGCCTCACTCATGTTCCCAAGCCTGAGGGTTCCACTATCAAACCTCAATCATGTTGCCAGGCCACAGGTTTCAACCATCAAACCTCAGTCATGTTCCCAGTAAACAGGGCTCCAGAATCAAACCAATGTCAAGTTCCCACGCCACGGGGTTCCAGTATCAGGCCTCAGTCATGTTCCCCGTGCACAGGGTGCCACAATCAAACTCAGTCATGTTGCCAGTCCACAGGTTTCTGCCATCACACCTCAGTCAAGTTGCCAGGCCACAGGGTTCCAGAATCAATCCTCAGTCATTTTGCCAGGCCATAGTGTTCCACCATCAAACCTCAGTCATGATCCCAAGCCACATGTTTCCACAATGAAACCTCAGTCATTTTCCCAGGCCAAAGGTTTCCAGAATCAAACCTCAGTCATATTCCCAGGACACATGGTTCCAGAATCAAACCTGAGTCAGGTTCACAGGCCACAGGTTTCAGCAATCAAACCTCAATCATGTTCCCAGGACACAGGTGTCCAGAATCAAACCTCAGTCATGTTCCCAGGGAACAGGTTTCCAGAAACAAACCTCAGTCATGTTCCCAAGGCACAGGGTTCCAGAATCAAACCTCTGTCTTGTTCCCAGGACACAGGTTTCCAGAATCAACCCGATATCATGTTCCCTAGCCACAGTCTTCCAGAATCAAACCTCAGTCATGTTGCCAGGCCACAGGTTTCCACCATCAAACCTCAGGCAGGTTCCCAGGCCACAGGGTTCCAGAATCAAACCGTTCTCATGTTCCCAGGCCACAGGGTTCCAGAATCCACCGTTGTCATTTTCCCAGGCCACAAGATTCCAGAATCAATCCTCAGTTATGTTCCCAGGCTACAGGGTTCCAGAATAAAACCTCAGTCATGTTCCCAGTCCACAGGGTTCCAGAACCGAGGCTCAGTCAGGTTCCCGGGGCACAGTATTCCACAATCTAAACAGATGTCATGTTCCCAGGCCTCAGGGTTCCAGAATCCACCGATGTCATGTTCCCAGGCCACAGGGTTCCAGAATCAATCCTCAGTTATGTTCCCAGGCTACAGGGTTCCAGAATAAAACCTCAGTCATGTTCCCAGTCCACAGGGTTCCAGAACCAAGGCTCAGTCAGGTTCCCGGGGCACAGTATTCCACAATCTAAATAGATGTCATGTTCCCAGGCCACAGTGTTCCAGAATCACGCCTCAGTCATGTTCCCAGGCCACAGGGATCCAGAATCAAACTTCAGTCATGTTGCCAGGCCATAGGGTACCACCATCAAACCTCAGTCATATTCCCAGGCCACAGGTTTCCAGAATCAAACCGATTTCATGTTCCCAGGCAACAGGGTACCGGAATCCAAACCGATGTCATGTTCCCAGGCCACAGGATTCCACACTCTAACATCAGTCATCTTCCCAGGCCAATGGTTTCCAGAATCAAACCTCAGTCATATTCCCAGGCCACATGGTTCCAGAATCAAACCTCAGTTGTGTTCCCAGGACACAGGGTTCCAGAATAAAACCTCAGTCATGTTCCCTGGACACAGGTTTCAGAAATAAAATCCCAGTCATGTTCCCAGGCCACAGGGTTCCACAATTAAACCTCAGTCATATTCCCAGGCCAGAGGGTTCCACAATCAAACCTCAGTTCTGTTGCCAGACCACGGTTCCCCCGTCAAGCCTCAGTCATGTTCCCAGGGAACAGGCTTCCAGAAACAAACCTCAGTCATTTTCCCAAGGCACAGGGTTCCAGAATCAAACCTCAGTCTTGTTCCCAGGACACAGGTTGCCAGAATCAACCCGATATCATGTTCCCTAGCCACAGTCTTCCAGAATCAAACCTCAGTCCTGTTGCCAGGGCACAGGTTTCCACCATCAAACCTCAGGCATGTTCCCAAGCCACAGGGTTCCAGAAGCCACCGATGTCATGTTCCCAGGCCACAGGATTCCACACTCTAACATCAGTCATCTTCCCAGGCCCATGGTTTCCAGAATCAAACCTCAGTCATATTCCCAGGCCACATGGTTCCAGAATAAAACCTCAGTCATGTTCCCTGGACACAGGTTTCAGAAATAAACTCCCAGTCATGTTCCCAGGCCACAGGGTTCCACAATTAAACCTCAGTCATATTCTCAGGCCAGAGGGTTCCACAATCAAACCTCTGTCCTGTTGCTAGGCCACGGTTCCACCATCAAGCCTCAGTCATGTTCCCAGGAAAGACTGTTCCACAATCAAACCTAAGTCATCTTGCCAAGCCACAGGGTTCCACCATCAAGCCTCACTCATGTTGCCAGGCCACAGGGTTCCACCATCAAGCCTCACTCATGTTCCCAAGCCTGAGGGTTCCACTATCAAACCTCAATCATGTTGCCAGGCCACAGGTTTCAACCATCAAACCTCAGTCATGTTCCCAGTAAACAGGGCTCCAGAATCAAACCAATGTCAAGTTCCCACGCCACGGGGTTCCAGTATCAGGCCTCAGTCATGTTCCCCGTGCACAGGGTGCCACAATCAAACTCAGTCATGTTGCCAGTCCACAGGTTTCTGCCATCACACCTCAGTCAAGTTGCCAGGCCACAGGGTTCCAGAATCAATCCTCAGTCATTTTGCCAGGCCATAGTGTTCCACCATCAAACCTCAGTCATGATCCCAAGCCACATGTTTCCACAATGAAACCTCAGTCATTTTCCCAGGCCAAAGGTTTCCAGAATCAAACCTCAGTCATATTCCCAGGACACATGGTTCCAGAATCAAACCTGAGTCAGGTTCACAGGCCACAGGTTTCAGCAATCAAACCTCAATCATGTTCCCAGGACACAGGTGTCCAGAATCAAACCTCAGTCATGTTCCCAGGGAACAGGTTTCCAGAAACAAACCTCAGTCATGTTCCCAAGGCACAGGGTTCCAGAATCAAACCTCTGTCTTGTTCCCAGGACACAGGTTTCCAGAATCAACCCGATATCATGTTCCCTAGCCACAGTCTTCCAGAATCAAACCTCAGTCATGTTGCCAGGCCACAGGTTTCCACCATCAAACCTCAGGCAGGTTCCCAGGCCACAGGGTTCCAGAATCAAACCGTTCTCATGTTCCCAGGCCACAGGGTTCCAGAATCCACCGTTGTCATTTTCCCAGGCCACAAGATTCCAGAATCAATCCTCAGTTATGTTCCCAGGCTACAGGGTTCCAGAATAAAACCTCAGTCATGTTCCCAGTCCACAGGGTTCCAGAACCGAGGCTCAGTCAGGTTCCCGGGGCACAGTATTCCACAATCTAAACAGATGTCATGTTCCCAGGCCTCAGGGTTCCAGAATCCACCGATGTCATGTTCCCAGGCCACAGGGTTTCAGAATCAATCCTCAGTTATGTTCCCAGGCTACAGGGTTCCAGAATAAAACCTCAGTCATGTTCCCAGTCCACAGGGTTCCAGAACCAAGGCTCAGTCAGGTTCCCGGGGCACAGTATTCCACAATCTAAATAGATGTCATGTTCCCATGCCACAGTGTTCCAGAATCACGCCTCAGTCATGTTCCCAGGCCACAGGGATCCAGAATCAAACTTCAGTCATGTTGCCAGGCCATAGGGTACCACCATCAAACCTCAGTCATATTCCCAGGCCACAGGTTTCCAGAATCAAACCGATTTCATGTTCCCAGGCAACAGGGTACCGGAATCCAAACCGATGTCATGTTCCCAGGCCACAGGATTCCACACTCTAACATCAGTCATCTTCCCAGGCCAATGGTTTCCAGAATCAAACCTCAGTCATATTCCCAGGCCACATGGTTCCAGAATCAAACCTCAGTTGTGTTCCCAGGACACAGGGTTCCAGAATAAAACCTCAGTCATGTTCCCTGGACAAAGGTTTCAGAAATAAAATCCCAGTCATGTTCCCAGGCCACAGGGTTCCACAATTAAACCTCAGTCATATTCCCAGGCCAGAGGGTTCCACAATCAAACCTCAGTTCTGTTGCCAGACCACGGTTCCCCCGTCAAGCCTCAGTCATGTTCCCAGGGAACAGGCTTCAAGAAACAAACCTCAGTCATGTTCCCAAGGTACAGGGTTCCAGAATCAAACCTCAGTCTTGTTCCCAGGACACAGGTTGCCAGAATCAACCCGATATCATGTTCCCTAGCCACAGTCTTCCAGAATCAAACCTCAGTCCTGTTGCCAGGGCACAGGTTTCCACCATCAAACCTCAGGCATGTTCCCAAGCCACAGGGTTCCAGAAGCCACCGATGTCATGTTCCCAGGCCACAGGATTCCACACTCTAACATCAGTCATCTTCCCAGGCCCATGGTTTCCAGAATCAAATCTCAGTCATATTACCAGGCCACATGGTTCCAGAATAAAACCTCAGTCATGTTCCCTGGACACAGGTTTCAGAAATAAACTCCCAGTCATGTTCCCAGGCCACAGGGTTCCACAATTAAACCTCAGTCATATTCTCAGGCCAGAGGGTTCCACAATCAAACCTCTGTCCTGTTGCTAGGCCACGGTTCCACCATCAAGCCTCAGTCATGTTCCCAGGAAAGACTGTTCCACAATCAAACCTAAGTCATCTTGCCAAGCCTCAGGGTTCCACCATCAAGCCTCACTCATGTTCCCAAGCCTGAGGGTTCCACTATCAAACCTCAATCATGTTGCCAGGCCACAGGTTTCAACCATCAAACCTCAGTCATGTTCCCAGTAAACAGGGCTCCAGAATCAAACCAATGTCAAGTTCCCACGCCACGGGGTTCCAGTATCAGGCCTCAGTCATGTTCCCCGTGCACAGGGTGCCACAATCAAACTCAGTCATGTTGCCAGTCCACAGGTTTCTGCCATCACACCTCAGTCAAGTTGCCAGGCCACAGGGTTCCAGAATCAAGCCTCAGTCATTTTGCCAGGCCATAGTGTTCCACCATCAAACCTCAGTCATGATCCCAAGCCACATGTTTCCACAATGAAACCTCAGTCATTTTCCCAGGCCAAAGGTTTCCAGAATCAAACCTCAGTCATATTCCCAGGACACATGGTTCCAGAATCAAACCTGAGTCAGGTTCACAGGCCACAGGTTTCAGCAATCAAACCTCAATCATGTTCCCAGGACACAGGTGTCCAGAATCAAACCTCAGTCATGTTCCCAGGGAACAGGTTTCCAGAAACAAACCTCAGTCATGTTCCCAAGGCACAGGGTTCCAGAATCAAACCTCTGTCTTGTTCCCAGGACACAGGTTTCCAGAATCAACCCGATATCATGTTCCCTAGCCACAGTCTTCCAGAATCAAACCTCAGTCATGTTGCCAGGCCACAGGTTTCCACCATCAAACCTCAGGCAGGTTCCCAGGCCACAGGGTTCCAGAATCAAACCGTTCTCATGTTCCCAGGCCACAGGGTTCCAGAATCCACCGTTGTCATTTTCCCAGGCCACAAGATTCCAGAATCAATCCTCAGTTATGTTCCCAGGCTACAGGGTTCCAGAATAAAACCTCAGTCATGTTCCCAGTCCACAGGGTTCCAGAACCGAGGCTCAGTCAGGTTCCCGGGGCACAGTATTCCACAATCTAAACAGATGTCATGTTCCCAGGCCTCAGGGTTCCAGAATCCACCGATGTCATGTTCCCAGGCCACAGGGTTCCAGAATCAATCCTCAGTTATGTTCCCAGGCTACAGGGTTCCAGAATAAAACCTCAGTCATGTTCCCAGTCCACAGGGTTCCAGAACCAAGGCTCAGTCAGGTTCCCGGGGCACAGTATTCCACAATCTAAATAGATGTCATGTTCCCAGGCCACAGTGTTCCAGAATCACGCCTCAGTCATGTTCCCAGGCCACAGGGATCCAGAATCAAACTTCAGTCATGTTGCCAGGCCATAGGGTACCACCATCAAACCTCAGTCATATTCCCAGGCCACAGGTTTCCAGAATCAAACCGATTTCATGTTCCCAGGCAACAGGGTACCGGAATCCAAACCGATGTCATGTTCCCAGGCCACAGGATTCCACACTCTAACATCAGTCATCTTCCCAGGCCAATGGTTTCCAGAATCAAACCTCAGTCATATTCCCAGGCCACATGGTTCCAGAATCAAACCTCAGTTGTGTTCCCAGGACACAGGGTTCCAGAATAAAACCTCAGTCATGTTCCCTGGACACAGGTTTCAGAAATAAAATCCCAGTCATGTTCCCAGGCCACAGGGTTCCACAATTAAACCTCAGTCATATTCCCAGGCCAGAGGGTTCCACAATCAAACCTCAGTTCTGTTGCCAGACCACGGTTCCCCCGTCAAGCCTCAGTCATGTTCCCAGGGAACAGGCTTCCAGAAACAAACCTCAGTCATTTTCCCAAGGCACAGGGTTCCAGAATCAAACCTCAGTCTTGTTCCCAGGACACAGGTTGCCAGAATCAACCCGATATCATGTTCCCTAGCCACAGTCTTCCAGAATCAAACCTCAGTCCTGTTGCCAGGGCACAGGTTTCCACCATCAAACCTCAGGCATGTTCCCAAGCCACAGGGTTCCAGAAGCCACCGATGTCATGTTCCCAGGCCACAGGATTCCACACTCTAACATCAGTCATCTTCCCAGGCCCATGGTTTCCAGAATCAAACCTCAGTCATATTCCCAGGCCACATGGTTCCAGAATAAAACCTCAGTCATGTTCCCTGGACACAGGTTTCAGAAATAAACTCCCAGTCATGTTCCCAGGCCACAGGGTTCCACAATTAAACCTCAGTCATATTCTCAGGCCAGAGGGTTCCACAATCAAACCTCTGTCCTGTTGCTAGGCCACGGTTCCACCATCAAGCCTCAGTCATGTTCCCAGGAAAGACTGTTCCACAATCAAACCTAAGTCATCTTGCCAAGCCACAGGGTTCCACCATCAAGCCTCACTCATGTTGCCAGGCCACAGGGTTCCACCATCAAGCCTCACTCATGTTCCCAAGCCTGAGGGTTCCACTATCAAACCTCAATCATGTTGCCAGGCCACAGGTTTCAACCATCAAACCTCAGTCATGTTCCCAGTAAACAGGGCTCCAGAATCAAACCAATGTCAAGTTCCCACGCCACGGGGTTCCAGTATCAGGCCTCAGTCATGTTCCCCGTGCACAGGGTGCCACAATCAAACTCAGTCATGTTGCCAGTCCACAGGTTTCTGCCATCACACCTCAGTCAAGTTGCCAGGCCACAGGGTTCCAGAATCAATCCTCAGTCATTTTGCCAGGCCATAGTGTTCCACCATCAAACCTCAGTCATGATCCCAAGCCACATGTTTCCACAATGAAACCTCAGTCATTTTCCCAGGCCAAAGGTTTCCAGAATCAAACCTCAGTCATATTCCCAGGACACATGGTTCCAGAATCAAACCTGAGTCAGGTTCACAGGCCACAGGTTTCAGCAATCAAACCTCAATCATGTTCCCAGGACACAGGTGTCCAGAATCAAACCTCAGTCATGTTCCCAGGGAACAGGTTTCCAGAAACAAACCTCAGTCATGTTCCCAAGGCACAGGGTTCCAGAATCAAACCTCTGTCTTGTTCCCAGGACACAGGTTTCCAGAATCAACCCGATATCATGTTCCCTAGCCACAGTCTTCCAGAATCAAACCTCAGTCATGTTGCCAGGCCACAGGTTTCCACCATCAAACCTCAGGCAGGTTCCCAGGCCACAGGGTTCCAGAATCAAACCGTTCTCATGTTCCCAGGCCACAGGGTTCCAGAATCCACCGTTGTCATTTTCCCAGGCCACAAGATTCCAGAATCAATCCTCAGTTATGTTCCCAGGCTACAGGGTTCCAGAATAAAACCTCAGTCATGTTCCCAGTCCACAGGGTTCCAGAACCGAGGCTCAGTCAGGTTCCTGGGGCACAGTATTCCACAATCTAAACAGATGTCATGTTCCCAGGCCTCAGGGTTCCAGAATCCACCGATGTCATGTTCCCAGGCCACAGGGTTTCAGAATCAATCCTCAGTTATGTTCCCAGGCTACAGGGTTCCAGAATAAAACCTCAGTCATGTTCCCAGTCCACAGGGTTCCAGAACCAAGGCTCAGTCAGGTTCCCGGGGCACAGTATTCCACAATCTAAATAGATGTCATGTTCCCATGCCACAGTGTTCCAGAATCACGCCTCAGTCATGTTCCCAGGCCACAGGGATCCAGAATCAAACTTCAGTCATGTTGCCAGGCCATAGGGTACCACCATCAAACCTCAGTCATATTCCCAGGCCACAGGTTTCCAGAATCAAACCGATTTCATGTTCCCAGGCAACAGGGTACCGGAATCCAAACCGATGTCATGTTCCCAGGCCACAGGATTCCACACTCTAACATCAGTCATCTTCCCAGGCCAATGGTTTCCAGAATCAAACCTCAGTCATATTCCCAGGCCACATGGTTCCAGAATCAAACCTCAGTTGTGTTCCCAGGACACAGGGTTCCAGAATAAAACCTCAGTCATGTTCCCTGGACAAAGGTTTCAGAAATAAAATCCCAGTCATGTTCCCAGGCCACAGGGTTCCACAATTAAACCTCAGTCATATTCCCAGGCCAGAGGGTTCCACAATCAAACCTCAGTTCTGTTGCCAGACCACGGTTCCCCCGTCAAGCCTCAGTCATGTTCCCAGGGAACAGGCTTCAAGAAACAAACCTCAGTCATGTTCCCAAGGTACAGGGTTCCAGAATCAAACCTCAGTCTTGTTCCCAGGACACAGGTTGCCAGAATCAACCCGATATCATGTTCCCTAGCCACAGTCTTCCAGAATCAAACCTCAGTCCTGTTGCCAGGGCACAGGTTTCCACCATCAAACCTCAGGCATGTTCCCAAGCCACAGGGTTCCAGAAGCCACCGATGTCATGTTCCCAGGCCACAGGATTCCACACTCTAACATCAGTCATCTTCCCAGGCCCATGGTTTCCAGAATCAAATCTCAGTCATATTACCAGGCCACATGGTTCCAGAATAAAACCTCAGTCATGTTCCCTGGACACAGGTTTCAGAAATAAACTCCCAGTCATGTTCCCAGGCCACAGGGTTCCACAATTAAACCTCAGTCATATTCTCAGGCCAGAGGGTTCCACAATCAAACCTCTGTCCTGTTGCTAGGCCACGGTTCCACCATCAAGCCTCAGTCATGTTCCCAGGAAAGACTGTTCCACAATCAAACCTAAGTCATCTTGCCAAGCCTCAGGGTTCCACCATCAAGCCTCACTCATGTTCCCAAGCCTGAGGGTTCCACTATCAAACCTCAATCATGTTGCCAGGCCACAGGTTTCAACCATCAAACCTCAGTCATGTTCCCAGTAAACAGGGCTCCAGAATCAAACCAATGTCAAGTTCCCACGCCACGGGGTTCCAGTATCAGGCCTCAGTCATGTTCCCCGTGCACAGGGTGCCACAATCAAACTCAGTCATGTTGCCAGTCCACAGGTTTCTGCCATCACACCTCAGTCAAGTTGCCAGGCCACAGGGTTCCAGAATCAAGCCTCAGTCATTTTGCCAGGCCATAGTGTTCCACCATCAAACCTCAGTCATGATCCCAAGCCACATGTTTCCACAATGAAACCTCAGTCATTTTCCCAGGCCAAAGGTTTCCAGAATCAAACCTCAGTCATATTCCCAGGACACATGGTTCCAGAATCAAACCTGAGTCAGGTTCACAGGCCACAGGTTTCAGCAATCAAACCTCAATCATGTTCCCAGGACACAGGTGTCCAGAATCAAACCTCAGTCATGTTCCCAGGGAACAGGTTTCCAGAAACAAACCTCAGTCATGTTCCCAAGGCACAGGGTTCCAGAATCAAACCTCTGTCTTGTTCCCAGGACACAGGTTTCCAGAATCAACCCGATATCATGTTCCCTAGCCACAGTCTTCCAGAATCAAACCTCAGTCATGTTGCCAGGCCACAGGTTTCCACCATCAAACCTCAGGCAGGTTCCCAGGCCACAGGGTTCCAGAATCAAACCGTTCTCATGTTCCCAGGCCACAGGGTTCCAGAATCCACCGTTGTCATTTTCCCAGGCCACAAGATTCCAGAATCAATCCTCAGTTATGTTCCCAGGCTACAGGGTTCCAGAATAAAACCTCAGTCATGTTCCCAGTCCACAGGGTTCCAGAACCGAGGCTCAGTCAGGTTCCCGGGGCACAGTATTCCACAATCTAAACAGATGTCATGTTCCCAGGCCTCAGGGTTCCAGAATCCACCGATGTCATGTTCCCAGGCCACAGGGTTCCAGAATCAATCCTCAGTTATGTTCCCAGGCTACAGGGTTCCAGAATAAAACCTCAGTCATGTTCCCAGTCCACAGGGTTCCAGAACCAAGGCTCAGTCAGGTTCCCGGGGCACAGTATTCCACAATCTAAATAGATGTCATGTTCCCATGCCACAGTGTTCCAGAATCACGCCTCAGTCATGTTCCCAGGCCACAGGGATCCAGAATCAAACTTCAGTCATGTTGCCAGGCCATAGGGTACCACCATCAAACCTCAGTCATATTCCCAGGCCACAGGTTTCCAGAATCAAACCGATTTCATGTTCCCAGGCAACAGGGTACCGGAATCCAAACCGATGTCATGTTCCCAGGCCACAGGATTCCACACTCTAACATCAGTCATCTTCCCAGGCCAATGGTTTCCAGAATCAAACCTCAGTCATATTCCCAGGCCACATGGTTCCAGAATCAAACCTCAGTTGTG
The DNA here is from genome assembly GCF_965194825.1 of Balaenoptera physalus. Lineage (NCBI taxonomy): Eukaryota > Metazoa > Chordata > Mammalia > Artiodactyla > Balaenopteridae > Balaenoptera > Balaenoptera physalus. The sequence goes on from NW_028126032.1 coordinate 78,963, forward strand.
TTCCCAGGACACAGGGTTCCAGAATAAAACCTCAGTCATGTTCCCTGGACAAAGGTTTCAGAAATAAAATCCCAGTCATGTTCCCAGGCCACAGGGTTCCACAATTAAACCTCAGTCATATTCCCAGGCCAGAGGGTTCCACAATCAAACCTCAGTTCTGTTGCCAGACCACGGTTCCCCCGTCAAGCCTCAGTCATGTTCCCAGGGAACAGGCTTCAAGAAACAAACCTCAGTCATGTTCCCAAGGTACAGGGTTCCAGAATCAAACCTCAGTCTTGTTCCCAGGACACAGGTTGCCAGAATCAACCCGATATCATGTTCCCTAGCCACAGTCTTCCAGAATCAAACCTCAGTCCTGTTGCCAGGGCACAGGTTTCCACCATCAAACCTCAGGCATGTTCCCAAGCCACAGGGTTCCAGAAGCCACCGATGTCATGTTCCCAGGCCACAGGATTCCACACTCTAACATCAGTCATCTTCCCAGGCCCATGATTTCCAGAATGAAACCTCAGTCATATTCCCAGGCCACATGGTTCCAGAATAAAACCTCAGTCATGTTCCCTGGACACAGGTTTCAGAAATAAACTCCCAGTCATGTTCCCAGGCCACAGGGTTCCACAATTAAACCTCAGTCATATTCTCAGGCCAGAGGGTTCCACAATCAAACCTCTGTCCTGTTGCTAGGCCACGGTTCCACCATCAAGCCTCAGTCATGTTCCCAGGAAAGACTGTTCCACAATCAAACCTAAGTCATCTTGCCAAGCCACAGGGTTCCACCATCAAGCCTCACTCATGTTGCCAGGCCACAGGGTTCCACCATCAAGCCTCACTCATGTTCCCAAGCCTGAGGGTTCCACTATCAAACCTCAATCATGTTGCCAGGCCACAGGTTTCAACCATCAAACCTCAGTCATGTTCCCAGTAAACAGGGCTCCAGAATCAAACCAATGTCAAGTTCCCACGCCACGGGGTTCCAGTATCAGGCCTCAGTCATATTCCCCGTGCACAGGGTGCCACAATCAAACTCAGTCATGTTGCCAGTCCACAGGTTTGTGCCATCACACCTCAGTCAAGTTGCCAGGCCACAGGGTTCCAGAATCAAGCCTCAGTCATTTTGCCAGGCCATAGTGTTCCACCATCAAACCTCAGTCATGATCCCAAGCCACATGTTTCCACAATGAAACCTCAGTCATTTTCCCAGGCCAAAGGTTTCCAGAATCAAACCTCAGTCATATTCCCAGGACACATGGTTCCAGAATCAAACCTGAGTCAGGTTCGCAGGCCACAGGTTTCAGCAATCAAACCTCAATCATGTTCCCAGGACACAGGTGTCCAGAATCAAACCTCAGTCATGTTCCCAGGGAACAGGTTTCCAGAAACAAACCTCAGGCATGTTCCCAAGGCACAGGGTTCCAGAATCAAACCTCTGTCTTGTTCCCAGGACACAGGTTTCCAGAATCAACCCGATATCATGTTCCCTAGCCACAGTCTTCCAGAATCAAACCTCAGTCATGTTGCCAGGCCACAGGTTTCCACCATCAAACCTCAGGCAGGTTCCCAGGCCACAGGGTTCCAGAATCAAACCGTTCTCATGTTCCCAGGCCACAGGGTTCCAGAATCCACCGTTGTCATTTTCTCAGGCCACAAGATTCCAGAATCAATCCTCAGTTATGTTCCCAGGCTACAGGGTTCCAGAATAAAACCTCAGTCATGTTCCCAGTCCAGAGGGTTCCAGAACCGAGGCTCAGTCAGGTTCCCGGGGCACAGTATTCCACAATCTAAACAGATGTCATGTTCCCAGGCCTCAGGGTTCCAGAATCCACCGATGTCATGTTCCCAGGCCACAGGGTTCCAGAATCAATCCTCAGTTATGTTCCCAGGCTACAGGGTTCCAGAATAAAACCTCAGTCATGTTCCCAGTCCACAGGGTTCCAGAACCAAGGCTCAGTCAGGTTCCCGGGGCACAGTATTCCACAATCTAAACAGATGTCATGTTCCCAGGCCACAGTGTTCCAGAATCACGCCTCAGTCATGTTCCCAGGCCACAGGGATCCAGAATCAAACTTCAGTCATGTTGCCAGGCCATAGGGTACCACCATCAAACCTCAGTCATATTCCCAGGCCACAGGTTTCCAGAATCAAACCGATTTCATGTTCCCAGGCAACAGGGTACCGGAATCCAAACCGATGTCATGTTCCCAGGCCACAGGATTCCACACTCTAACATCAGTCATCTTCCCAGGCCAATGGTTTCCAGAATCAAACCTCAGTCATATTCCCAGGCCACATGGTTCCAGAATCAAACCTCAGTTGTGTTCCCAGGACACAGGGTTCCAGAATAAAACCTCAGTCATGTTCCCTGGACACAGGTTTCAGAAATAAAATCCCAGTCATGTTCCCAGGCCACAGGGTTCCACAATTAAACCTCAGTCATATTCCCAGGCCAGAGGGTTCCACAATCAAACCTCAGTTCTGTTGCCAGACCACGGTTCCCCCGTCAAGCCTCAGTCATGTTCCCAGGGAACAGGCTTCCAGAAACAAACCTCAGTCATGTTCCCAAGGAACAGGGTTCCAGAATCAAACCTCAGTCTTGTTCCCAGGACACAGGTTGCCAGAATCAACCCGATATCATGTTCCCTAGCCACAGTCTTCCAGAATCAAACCTCAGTCCTGTTGCCAGGGCACAGGTTTCCACCATCAAACCTCAGGCATGTTCCCAAGCCACAGGGTTCCAGAAGCCACCGATGTCATGTTCCCAGGCCACAGGATTCCACACTCTAACATCAGTCATCTTCCCAGGCCCATGGTTTCCAGAATCAAATCTCAGTCATATTACCAGGCCACATGTTTCCAGAATAAAACCTCAGTCATGTTCCCTGGACACAGGTTTCAGAAATAAACTCCCAGTCATGTTCCCAGGCCACAGGGTTCCACAATTAAACCTCAGTCATATTCTCAGGCCAGAGGGTTCCACAATCAAACCTCAGTCCTGTTGCTAGGCCACGGTTCCACCATCAAGCCTCAGTCATGTTCCCAGGAAAGACTGTTCCACAATCAAACCTAAGTCATCTTGCCAAGCCTCAGGGTTCCACCATCAAGCCTCACTCATGTTCCCAAGCCTGAGGGTTCCACTATCAAACCTCAATCATGTTGCCAGGCCACAGGTTTCAACCATCAAACCTCAGTCATGTTCCCAGTAAACAGGGCTCCAGAATCAAACCAATGTCAAGTTCCCACGCCACGGGGTTCCAGTATCAGGCCTCAGTCATGTTCCCCGTGCACAGGGTGCCACAATCAAACTCAGTCATGTTGCCAGTCCACAGGTTTCTGCCATCACACCTCAGTCAAGTTGCCAGGCCACAGGGTTCCAGAATCAAGCCTCAGTCATTTTGCCAGGCCATAGTGTTCCACCATCAAACCTCAGTCATGATCCCAAGCCACAAGTTTCCACAATGAAACCTCAGTCATTTTCCCAGGCCAAAGGTTTCCAGAATCAAACCTCAGTCATATTCCCAGGACACATGGTTCCAGAATCAAACCTGAGTCAGGTTCACAGGCCACAGGTTTCAGCAATCAAACCTCAATCATGTTCCCAGGACACAGGTGTCCAGAATCAAACCTCAGTCATGTTCCCAGGGAACAGGTTTCCAGAAACAAACCTCAGTCATGTTCCCAAGGCACAGGGTTCCAGAATCAAACCTCTGTCTTGTTCCCAGGACACAGGTTTCCAGAATCAACCCGATATCATGTTCCCTAGCCACAGTCTTCCAGAATCAAACCTCAGTCATGTTGCCAGGCCACAGGTTTCCACCATCAAACCTCAGGCAGGTTCCCAGGCCACAGGGTTCCAGAATCAAACCGTTCTCATGTTCCCAGGCCACAGGGTTCCAGAATCCACCGTTGTCATTTTCCCAGGCCACAAGATTCCAGAATCAATCCTCAGTTATGTTCCCAGGCTACAGGGTTCCAGAATAAAACCTCAGTCATGTTCCCAGTCCACAGGGTTCCAGAACCGAGGCTCAGTCAGGTTCCCGGGGCACAGTATTCCACAATCTAAACAGATGTCATGTTCCCAGGCCTCAGGGTTCCAGAATCCACCGATGTCATGTTCCCAGGCCACAGGGTTCCAGAATCAATCCTCAGTTATGTTCCCAGGCTACAGGGTTCCAGAATAAAACCTCAGTCATGTTCCCAGTCCACAGGGTTCCAGAACCAAGGCTCAGTCAGGTTCCCGGGGCACAGTATTCCACAATCTAAATAGATGTCATGTTCCCATGCCACAGTGTTCCAGAATCACGCCTCAGTCATGTTCCCAGGCCACAGGGATCCAGAATCAAACTTCAGTCATGTTGCCAGGCCATAGGGTACCACCATCAAACCTCAGTCATATTCCCAGGCCACAGGTTTCCAGAATCAAACCGATTTCATGTTCCCAGGCAACAGGGTACCGGAATCCAAACCGATGTCATGTTCCCAGGCCACAGGATTCCACACTCTAACATCAGTCATCTTCCCAGGCCAATGGTTTCCAGAATCAAACCTCAGTCATATTCCCAGGCCACATGGTTCCAGAATCAAACCTCAGTTGTGTTCCCAGGACACAGGGTTCCAGAATAAAACCTCAGTCATGTTCCCTGGACAAAGGTTTCAGAAATAAAATCCCAGTCATGTTCCCAGGCCACAGGGTTCCACAATTAAACCTCAGTCATATTCCCAGGCCAGAGGGTTCCACAATCAAACCTCAGTTCTGTTGCCAGACCACGGTTCCCCCGTCAAGCCTCAGTCATGTTCCCAGGGAACAGGCTTCAAGAAACAAACCTCAGTCATGTTCCCAAGGTACAGGGTTCCAGAATCAAACCTCAGTCTTGTTCCCAGGACACAGGTTGCCAGAATCAACCCGATATCATGTTCCCTAGCCACAGTCTTCCAGAATCAAACCTCAGTCCTGTTGCCAGGGCACAGGTTTCCACCATCAAACCTCAGGCATGTTCCCAAGCCACAGGGTTCCAGAAGCCACCGATGTCATGTTCCCAGGCCACAGGATTCCACACTCTAACATCAGTCATCTTCCCAGGCCCATGGTTTCCAGAATCAAACCTCAGTCATATTCCCAGGCCACATGGTTCCAGAATAAAACCTCAGTCATGTTCCCTGGACACAGGTTTCAGAAATAAACTCCCAGTCATGTTCCCAGGCCACAGGGTTCCACAATTAAACCTCAGTCATATTCTCAGGCCAGAGGGTTCCACAATCAAACCTCTGTCCTGTTGCTAGGCCACGGTTCCACCATCAAGCCTCAGTCATGTTCCCAGGAAAGACTGTTCCACAATCAAACCTAAGTCATCTTGCCAAGCCACAGGGTTCCACCATCAAGCCTCACTCATGTTGCCAGGCCACAGGGTTCCACCATCAAGCCTCACTCATGTTCCCAAGCCTGAGGGTTCCACTATCAAACCTCAATCATGTTGCCAGGCCACAGGTTTCAACCATCAAACCTCAGTCATGTTCCCAGTAAACAGGGCTCCAGAATCAAACCAATGTCAAGTTCCCACGCCACGGGGTTCCAGTATCAGGCCTCAGTCATATTCCCCGTGCACAGGGTGCCACAATCAAACTCAGTCATGTTGCCAGTCCACAGGTTTCTGCCATCACACCTCAGTCAAGTTGCCAGGCCACAGGGTTCCAGAATCAAGCCTCAGTCATTTTGCCAGGCCATAGTGTTCCACCATCAAACCTCAGTCATGATCCCAAGCCACATGTTTCCACAATGAAACCTCAGTCATTTTCCCAGGCCAAAGGTTTCCAGAATCAAACCTCAGTCATATTCCCAGGACACATGGTTCCAGAATCAAACCTGAGTCAGGTTCGCAGGCCACAGGTTTCAGCAATCAAACCTCAATCATGTTCCCAGGACACAGGTGTCCAGAATCAAACCTCAGTCATGTTCCCAGGGAACAGGTTTCCAGAAACAAACCTCAGGCATGTTCCCAAGGCACAGGGTTCCAGAATCAAACCTCTGTCTTGTTCCCAGGACACAGGTTTCCAGAATCAACCCGATATCATGTTCCCTAGCCACAGTCTTCCAGAATCAAACCTCAGTCATGTTCCCAGGGAACAGGTTTCCAGAAACAAACCTCAGGCATGTTCCCAAGGCACAGGGTTCCAGAATCAAACCTCTGTCTTGTTCCCAGGACACAGGTTTCCAGAATCAACCCGATATCATGTTCCCTAGCCACAGTCTTCCAGAATCAAACCTCAGTCATGTTGCCAGGCCACAGGTTTCCACCATCAAACCTCAGGCAGGTTCCCAGGCCACAGGGTTCCAGAATCAAACCGTTCTCATGTTCCCAGGCCACAGGGTTCCAGAATCCACCGTTGTCATTTTCTCAGGCCACAAGATTCCAGAATCAATCCTCAGTTATGTTCCCAGGCTACAGGGTTCCAGAATAAAACCTCAGTCATGTTCCCAGTCCACAGGGTTCCAGAACCGAGGCTCAGTCAGGTTCCCGGGGCACAGTATTCCACAATCTAAACAGATGTCATGTTCCCAGGCCTCAGGGTTCCAGAATCCACCGATGTCATGTTCCCAGGCCACAGGGTTCCAGAATCAATCCTCAGTTATGTTCCCAGGCTACAGGGTTCCAGAATAAAACCTCAGTCATGTTCCCAGTCCACAGGGTTCCAGAACCAAGGCTCAGTCAGGTTCCCGGGGCACAGTATTCCACAATCTAAATAGATGTCATGTTCCCAGGCCACAGTGTTCCAGAATCACGCCTCAGTCATGTTCCCAGGCCACAGGGATCCAGAATCAAACTTCAGTCATGTTGCCAGGCCATAGGGTACCACCATCAAACCTCAGTCATATTCCCAGGCCACAGGTTTCCAGAATCAAACCGATTTCATGTTCCCAGGCAACAGGGTACCGGAATCCAAACCGATGTCATGTTCCCAGGCCACAGGATTCCACACTCTAACATCAGTCATCTTCCCAGGCCAATGGATTCCAGAATCAAACCTCAGTCATATTCCCAGGCCACATGGTTCCAGAATCAAACCTCAGTTGTGTTCCCAGGACACAGGGTTCCAGAATAAAACCTCAGTCATGTTCCCTGGACACAGGTTTCAGAAATAAAATCCCAGTCATGTTCCCAGGCCACAGGGTTCCACAATTAAACCTCAGTCATATTCCCAGGCCAGAGGGTTCCACAATCAAACCTCAGTTCTGTTGCCAGACCACGGTTCCCCCGTCAAGCCTCAGTCATGTTCCCAGGGAACAGGCTTCCAGAAACAAACCTCAGTCATGTTCCCAAGGCACAGGGTTCCAGAATCAAACCTCAGTCTTGTTCCCAGGACACAGGTTGCCAGAATCAACCCGATATCATGTTCCCTAGCCACAGTCTTCCAGAATCAAACCTCAGTCCTGTTGCCAGGGCACAGGTTTCCACCATCAAACCTCAGGCATGTTCCCAAGCCACAGGGTTCCAGAAGCCACCGATGTCATGTTCCCAGGCCACAGGATTCCACACTCTAACATCAGTCATCTTCCCAGGCCCATGGTTTCCAGAATCAAACCTCAGTCATATTCCCAGGCCACATGGTTCCAGAATAAAACCTCAGTCATGTTCCCTGGACACAGGTTTCAGAAATAAACTCCCAGTCATGTTCCCAGGCCACAGGGTTCCACAATTAAACCTCAGTCATATTCTCAGGCCAGAGGGTTCCACAATCAAACCTCTGTCCTGTTGCTAGGCCACGGTTCCACCATCAAGCCTCAGTCATGTTCCCAGGAAAGACTGTTCCACAATCAAACCTAAGTCATCTTGCCAAGCCACAGGGTTCCACCATCAAGCCTCACTCATGTTGCCAGGCCACAGGGTTCCACCATCAAGCCTCACTCATGTTCCCAAGCCTGAGGGTTCCACTATCAAACCTCAATCATGTTGCCAGGCCACAGGTTTCAACCATCAAACCTCAGTCATGTTCCCAGTAAACAGGGCTCCAGAATCAAACCAATGTCAAGTTCCCACGCCACGGGGTTCCAGTATCAGGCCTCAGTCATGGTCCCCGTGCACAGGGTGCCACAATCAAACTCAGTCATGTTGCCAGTCCACAGGTTTCTGCCATCACACCTCAGTCAAGTTGCCAGGCCACAGGGTTCCAGAATCAAGCCTCAGTCATTTTGCCAGGCCATAGTGTTCCACCATCAAACCTCAGTCATGATCCCAAGCCACATGTTTCCACAATGAAACCTCAGTCATTTTCCCAGGCCAAAGGTTTCCAGAATCAAACCTCAGTCATATTCCCAGGACACATGGTTCCAGAATCAAACCTGAGTCAGGTTCGCAGGCCACAGGTTTCAGCAATCAAACCTCAATCATGTTCCCAGGACACAGGTGTCCAGAATCAAACCTCAGTCATGTTCCCAGGGAACAGGTTTCCAGAAACAAACCTCAGTCATGTTCCCAAGGCACAGGGTTCCAGAATCAAACCTCTGTCTTGTTCCCAGGAAACAGGTTTCCAGAATCAACCCGATATCATGTTCCCTAGCCACAGTCTTCCAGAATCAAACCTCAGTCATGTTGCCAGGCCACAGGTTTCCACCATCAAACCTCAGGCAGGTTCCCAGGCCACAGGGTTCCAGAATCAAACCGTTCTCATGTTCCCAGGCCACAGGGTTCCAGAATCCACCGTTGTCATTTTCCCAGGCCACAAGATTCCAGAATCAATCCTCAGTTATGTTCCCAGGCTACAGGGTTCCAGAATAAAACCTCAGTCATGTTCCCAGTCCACAGGGTTCCAGAACCAAGGCTCAGTCAGGTTCCCGGGGCACAGTATTCCACAATCTAAACAGATGTCATGTTCCCAGGCCTCAGGGTTCCAGAATCCACCGATGTCATGTTCCCAGGCCACAGGGTTCCAGAATCAATCCTCAGTTATGTTCCCAGGCTACAGGGTTCCAGAATAAAACCTCAGTCATGTTCCCAGTCCACAGGGTTCCAGAACCAAGGCTCAGTCAGGTTCCCGGGGCACAGTATTCCACAATCTAAATAGATGTCATGTTCCCAGGCCACAGTGTTCCAGAATCACGCCTCAGTCATGTTCCCAGGCCACAGGGATCCAGAATCAAACTTCAGTCATGTTGCCAGGCCATAGGGTACCACCATCAAACCTCAGTCATATTCCCAGGCCACAGGTTTCCAGAATCAAACCGATTTCATGTTCCCAGGCAACAGGGTACCGGAATCCAAACCGATGTCATGTTCCCAGGCCACAGGATTCCACACTCTAACATCAGTCATCTTCCCAGGCCCATGGTTTCCAGAATCAAACCTCAGTCATATTCCCAGGCCACATGGTTCCAGAATAAAACCTCAGTCATGTTCCCTGGACACAGGTTTCAGAAATAAACTCCCAGTCATGTTCCCAGGCCACAGGGTTCCACAATTAAACCTCAGTCATATTCCCAGGCCAGAGGGTACCACAATCAAACCTCTGTCCTGTTGCTAGGCCACGGTTCCACCATCAAGCCTCAGTCATGTTCCCAGGAAAGACTGTTCCACAATCAAACCTAAGTCATCTTGCCAAGCCACAGGGTTCCACCATCAAGCCTCACTCATGTTGCCAGGCCACAGGTTTCAACCATCAAACCTCAGTCATGTTCCCAGTAAACAGGGCTCCAGAATCAAACCAATGTGAAGTTCCCACGCCACGGGGTTCCAGTATCAGGCCTCAGTCATGTTCCCCGTGCACAGGGTGCCACAATCAAACTCAGTCATGTTGCCAGTCCACAGATTTCTGCCATCACACCTCAGTCAAGTTGCCAGGCCACAGGGTTCCAGAATCAAGCCTCAGTCATTTTGCCAGTCCATAGTGTTCCACCATCAAACCTCAGTCATGATCCCAAGCCACATGTTTCCACAATGAAACCTCAGTCATTTTCCCAGGCCAAAGGTTTCTAGAATCAAACCTCAGTCATATTCCCAGGACACATGGTTCCAGAATCAAACCTGAGTCAGGTTCGCAGGCCACAGGTTTCAGCAATCAAACCTCAATCATGTTCCCAGGACACAGGTGTCCAGAATCAAACCTCAGTCATGTTCCCAGGGAACAGGTTTCCAGAAACAAACCTCAGTCATGTTCCCAAGGCACAGGGTTCCAGAATCAAACCTCTGTCTTGTTCCCAGGACACAGGTTTCCAGAATCAACCCGATATCATGTTCCCTAGCCACAGTCTTCCAGAATCAAACCTCAGTCATGTTGCCAGGCCACAGGTTTCCACCATCAAACCTCAGGCAGGTTCCCAGGCCACAGGGTTCCAGAATCAAACCATTCTCATGTTCCCAGGCCACAGGGTTCCAGAATCCACCGTTGTCATTTTCCCAGGCCACAAGATTCCAGAATCAATCCTCAGTTATGTTCCCAGGCTACAGGGTTCCAGAATAAAACCTCAGTCATATTCCCAGTCCACAGGGTTCCAGAACCAAGGCTCAGTCAGGTTCCCGGGGCACAGTATTCCACAATCTAAACAGATGTCATGTTCCCAGGCCTCAGGGTTCCAGAATCCACCGATGTCATGTTCCCAGGCCACAGGGTTCCAGAATCAATCCTCAGTTATGTTCCCAGGCTACAGGGTTCCAGAATAAAACCTCAGTCATGTTCCCAGTCCACAGGGTTCCAGAACCAAGGCTCAGTCAGGTTCCCGGGGCACAGTATTCCACAATCTAAATAGATGTCATGTTCCCAGGCCACAGTGTTCCAGAATCACGCCTCAGTCATGTTCCCAGGCCACAGGGATCCAGAATCAAACTTCAGTCATGTTGCCAGGCCATAGGGTACCACCATCAAACCTCAGTCATATTCCCAGGCCACAGGTTTCCAGAATCAAACCGATTTCATGTTCCCAGGCAACAGGGTACCGGAATCCAAACCGATGTCATGTTCCCAGGCCACAGGATTCCACACTCTAACATCAGTCATCTTGCCAGGCCAATGGTTTCCAGAATCAAACCTCAGTCATATTCCCAGGCCACATGGTTCCAGAATCAAACCTCAGTTGTGTTCCCAGGACACAGGGTTCCAGAATAAAACCTCAGTCATGTTCCCTGGACACAGGTTTCAGAAATAAAATCCCAGTCCTGTTCCCAGGCCACAGGGTTCCACAATTAAACCTCAGTCATATTCCCAGGCCAGAGGGTTCCACAATCAAACCTCAGTTCTGTTGCCAGACCACGGTTCCCCCGTCAAGCCTCAGTCATGTTCCCAGGGAACAGGCTTCCAGAAACAAACCTCAGTCATGTTCCCAAGGCACAGGGTTCCAGAATCAAACCTCAGTCTTGTTCCCAGGACACAGGTTGCCAGAATCAACCCGATATCATGTTCCCTAGCCACAGTCTTCCAGAATCAAACCTCAGTCCTGTTGCCAGGGCACAGGTTTCCACCATCAAACCTCAGGCATGTTCCCAAGCCACAGGGTTCCAGAAGCCACCGATGTCATGTTCCCAGGCCACAGGATTCCACACTCTAACATCAGTCATCTTCCCAGGCCAATGGTTTCCAGAATCAAACCTCAGTCATATTCCCAGGCCACATGGTTCCAGAATAAAACCTCAGTCATGTTCCCTGGACACAGGTTTCAGAAATAAACTCCCAGTCATGTTCCCAGGCCACAGGGTTCCACAATTAAACCTCAGTCATATTCCCAGGCCAGAGGGTTCCACAATCAAACCTCTGTCCTGTTGCTAGGCCACGGTTCCACCATCAAGCCTCAGTCATGTTCCCAGGAAAGACTGTTCCACAATCAAACCTAAGTCATCTTGCCAAACCACAGGGTTCCACCATCAAGCCTCACTCATGTTGCCAGGCCACAGGGTTCCACCATCAAGCCTCACTCATGTTCCCAAGCCTGAGGGTTCCACTATCAAACCTCAATCATGTTGCCAGGCCACAGGTTTCAACCATCCAACCTCAGTCATGTTCCCAGTAAACAGGGCTCCAGAATCAAACCAATGTCAAGTTCCCACACCACGGGGTTCCAGTATCAGGCCTCAGTCATGTTCCCCGTGCACAGGGTGCCACAATCAAACTCAGTCATGTTGCCAGTCCACAGGTTTCTGCCATCACACCTCAGTCAAGTTGCCAGGCCACAGGGTTCCAGAATCAAGCCTCAGTCATTTTGCCAGGCCATAGTGTTCCACCATCAAACCTCAGTCATGATCCCAAGCCACATGTTTCCACAATGAAACCTCAGTCATTTTCCCAGGCCAAAGGTTTCCAGAATCAAACCTCAGTCATATTCCCAGGACACATGGTTCCAGAATCAAACCTGAGTCATGTTCGCAGGCCACAGGTTTCAGCAATCAAACCTCAGTCATGTTCCCAGGACACAGGTGTCCAGAATCAAACCTCAGTCATGTTCCCAGGGAACAGGTTTCCAGAAACAAACCTCAGTCTTGTTCCCAGGACACAGGTTTCCAGAATCAACCCGATATCATGTTCCCTAGCCAGAGTCTTCCAGAATCAAACCTCAGTCATGTTGCCAGGCCACAGGTTTCCACCATCAAACCTCAGGCATGTTCCCAGGCCACAGGTTTCCAGAATCAAACCGTTCTCATGTTCCCAGGCCACAGGGTTCCAGAATCCACCGTTGTCATTTTCCCAGGCCACAAGATTCCAGAATCAATCCTCAGTTATGTTCCCAGGCTACAGGGTTCCAGAATAAAACCTCAGTCATGTTCCCAGTCCACAGGGTTCCAGAACCGAGGCTCAGTCAGGTTCCCGGGGCACAGTATTCCACAATCCAAATAGATGTGATGTTCCCAGGCCTCAGGGTTCCAGAATCCACCGATGTCATGTTCCCAGGGCACAGGGTTCCAGAATCAATCCTCAGTTATGTTCCCAGGCTACAGGGTTCCAGAATAAAACCTCAGTCATGTTCCCAGTCCACAGGGTTCCAGAACCAAGGCTCATTCAGGTTCCCGGGGCACAGTATTCCACAATCTAAATAGATGTCATGTTCCCAGGCCACAGTGTTCCAGAATCACGCCTCAGTCATGTTCCCAAGCCACAGGGATCCAGAATCAAACTTCAGTCATGTTGCCAGGCCATAGGGTACCACCATCAAACCTCAGTCATATTCCCAGGCCACAGGTTTCCAGAATCAAACCGATTTCATGTTCCCAGGCAACAGGGTACCGGAATCCAAACCGATGTCATGTTCCCAGGCCACAGGATTCCACACTCTAACATCAGTCATCTTCCCAGGCCAATGGTTTCCAGAATCAAACCTCAGTCATATTCCCAGGCCACATGGTTACAGAATCAAACCTCAGTTGTGTTCCCAGGACACAGGGTTCCAGAATAAAACCTCAGTCATGTTCCCTGGACACAGGTTTCAGAAATAAAATCCCAGTCATGTTCCCAGGCCACAGGGTTCCACAATTAAACCTCAGTCATATTCCCAGGCCAGAGGGTTCCACAATCAAACCTCAGTTCTGTTGCCAGACCACGGTTCCACCGTCAAGCCTCAGTCATGTTCCCAGGGAACAGGCTTCCAGAAACAAACCTCAGTCATGTTCCCAAGGCACAGGGTTCCAGAATCAAACCTCAGTCTTGTTCCCAGGACACAGGTTGCCAGAATCAACCCGATATCATGTTCCCTAGCCACAGTCTTCCAGAATCAAACCTCAGTCCTGTTGCCAGGCCACAGGTCTCCACCATCAAACCTCAGGCATGTTCCCAGGCCACAGGATTCCACACTCTAACATCAGTCATCTTCCCAGGCCAATGGTTTCCAGAATCAAACCTCAGTCATATTCCCAGGCCACATGGTTCCAGAATAAAACCTCAGTCATGTTCCCTGGACACAGGTTTCAGAAATAAACTCCCAGTCATGTTCCCAGGCCACAGGGTTCCACAATTAAACCTCAGTCATATTCCCAGGCCAGAGGGTTCCACAATCAAACCTCTGTCCTGTTGCTAGGCCACGGTTCCACCATCAAGCCTCAGTCATGTTCCCAGGAAAGACTGTTCCACAATCAAACCTAAGTCATCTTGCCAAGCCACAGGGTTCCACCATCAAGCCTCACTCATGTTGCCAGGCCACAGGGTTCCACCATCAAGCCTCACTCATGTTCCCAAGCCTGAGGGTTCCACTATCTAACCTCAGTCATGTTGCCAGGCCACAGGTTTCAACCATCAAACCTCAGTCATGTTCCCAGTAAACAGGGCTCCAGAATCAAACCAATGTCAAGTTCCCACGCCACGGGGTTCCAGTATCAGGCCTCAGTCATGTTCCCCGTGCACAGGGTGCCACAATCAAACTCAGTCATGTTGCCAGTCCACAGGTTTCTGCCATCACACCTCAGTCAAGTTGCCAGGCCACAGGGTTCCAGAATCAAGCCTCAGTCATTTTGCCAGGCCATAGTGTTCCACCATCAAACCTCAGTCATGATCCCAAGCCACATGTTTCCACAATGAAACCTCAGTCATTTTCCCAGGCCAAAGGTTTCCAGAATCAAACCTCAGTCATATTCCCAGGACACATGGTTCCAGAATCAAACCTGAGTCAGGTTCGCAGGCCACAGGTTTCAGCAATCAAACCTCAATCATGTTCCCAGGACACAGGTGTCCAGAATCAAACCTCAGTCATGTTCCCAGGGAACAGGTTTCCAGAAACAAACCTCAGTCATGTTCCCAAGGCACAGGGTTCCAGAATCAAACCTCTGTCTTGTTCCCAGGACACAGGTTTCCAGAATCAACCCGATATCATGTTCCCTAGCCACAGTCTTCCAGAATCAAACCTCAGTCATGTTTCCAGGCCACAGGTTTCCACCATCAAACCTCAGGCAGGTTCCCAGGCCACAGGGTTCCAGAATCAAACCGTTCTCATGTTCCCAGGCCACAGGGTTCCAGAATCCACCGTTGTCATTTTCCCAGGCCACAAGATTCCAGAATCAATCCTCAGTTATGTTCCCAGGCTACAGGGTTCCAGAATAAAACCTCAGTCATGTTCCCAGTCCACAGGGTTCCAGAACCAAGGCTCAGTCAGGTTCCCGGGGCACAGTATTCCACAATCTAAATAGATGTCATGTTCCCAGGCCACAGTGTTCCAGAATCACGCCTCAGTCATGTTCCCAGGCCACAGGGATCCAGAATCAAACTTCAGTCATGTTGCCAGGCCATAGGGTACCACCATCAAACCTCAGTCATATTCCCAGGCCACAGGTTTCCAGAATCAAACCGATTTCATGTTCCCAGGCAACAGGGTACCGGAATCCAAACCGATGTCATGTTCCCAGGCCACAGGATTCCACACTCTAACATCAGTCATCTTCCCAGGCCAATGGTTTCCAGAATCAAACCTCAGTCATATTCCCAGGCCACATGGTTCCAGAATCAAACCTCAGTTGTGTTCCCAGGACACAGGGTTCCAGAATAAAACCTCAGTCATGTTCCCTGGACACAGGTTTCAGAAATAAAATCCCAGTCATGTTCCCAGGCCACAGGGTTCCACAATTAAACCTCAGTCATATTCCCAGGCCAGAGGGTTCCACAATCAAACCTCAGTTCTGTTGCCAGACCACGGTTCCCCCGTCAAGCCTCAGTCATGTTCCCAGGGAACAGGCTTCCAGAAACAAACCTCAGTCATTTTCCCAAGGCACAGGGTTCCAGAATCAAACCTCAGTCTTGTTCCCAGGACACAGGTTGCCAGAATCAACCCGATATCATGTTCCCTAGCCACAGTCTTCCAGAATCAAACCTCAGTCCTGTTGCCAGGGCACAGGTTTCCACCATCAAACCTCAGGCATGTTCCCAAGCCACAGGGTTCCAGAAGCCACCGATGTCATGTTCCCAGGCCACAGGATTCCACACTCTAACATCAGTCATCTTCCCAGGCCCATGATTTCCAGAATCAAACCTCAGTCATATTCCCAGGCCACATGGTTCCAGAATAAAACCTCAGTCATGTTCCCTGGACACAGGTTTCAGAAATAAACTCCCAGTCATGTTCCCAGGCCACAGGGTTCCACAATTAAACCTCAGTCATATTCTCAGGCCAGAGGGTTCCACAATCAAACCTCTGTCCTGTTGCTAGGCCACGGTTCCACCATCAAGCCTCAGTCATGTTCCCAGGAAAGACTGTTCCACAATCAAACCTAAGTCATCTTGCCAAGCCACAGGGTTCCACCATCAAGCCTCACTCATGTTGCCAGGCCACAGGGTTCCACCATCAAGCCTCACTCATGTTCCCAAGCCTGAGGGTTCCACTATCAAACCTCAATCATGTTGCCAGGCCACAGGTTTCAACGATCAAACCTCAGTCATGTTCCCAGTAAACAGTGCTCCAGAATCAAACCAATGTCAAGTTCCCACGCCACGGGGTTCCAGTATCAGGCCTCAGTCATGGTCCCCGTGCACAGGGTGCCACAATCAAACTCAGTCATGTTGCCAGTCCACAGGTTTCTGCCATCACACCTCAGTCAAGTTGCCAGGCCACAGGGTTCCAGAATCAAGCCTCAGTCATTTTGCCAGGCCATAGTGTTCCACCATCAAACCTCAGTCATGATCCCAAGCCACATGTTTCCACAATGAAACCTCAGTCATTTTCCCAGGCCAAAGGTTTCCAGAATCAAACCTCAGTCATATTCCCAGGACACATGGTTCCAGAATCAAACCTGAGTCAGGTTCGCAGGCCACAGGTTTCAGCAATCAAACCTCAATCATGTTCCCAGGACACAGGTGTCCAGAATCAAACCTCAGTCATGTTCCCAGGGAACAGGTTTCCAGAAACAAACCTCAGTCATGTTCCCAAGGCACAGGGTTCCAGAATCAAACCTCTGTCTTGTTCCCAGGACACAGGTTTCCAGAATCAACCCGATATCATGTTCCCTAGCCACAGTCTTCCAGAATCAAACCTCAGTCATGTTGCCAGGCCACAGGTTTCCACCATCAAACCTCAGGCAGGTTCCCAGGCCACAGGGTTCCAGAATCAAACCGTTCTCATGTTCCCAGGCCACAGGGTTCCAGAATCCACCGTTGTCATTTTCCCAGGCCACAAGATTCCAGAATCAATCCTCAGTTATGTTCCCAGGCTACAGGGTTCCAGAATAAAACCTCAGTCATGTTCCCAGTCCACAGGGTTCCAGAACCGAGGCTCAGTCAGGTTCCCGGGGACAGTATTCCACAATCTAAACAGATGTCATGTTCCCAGGCCTCAGGGTTCCAGAATCCACCGATGTCATGTTCCCAGGCCACAGGGTTCAAGAATCAATCCTCAGTTATGTTCCCAGGCTACAGGGTTCCAGAATAAAACCTCAGTCATGTTCCCAGTCCACAGGGTTCCAGAACCAAGGCTCAGTCAGGCTCCCGGGCCACAGTATTCCACAATCTAAATAGATGTCATGTTCCCAGGCCACAGTGTTCCAGAATCCCGCCTCAGTCATGTTCCCAGGCCACAGGGATCCAGAATCAAACTTCAGTCATGTTGCCAGGCCATAGGGTACCACCATCAAACCTCAGTCATATTCCCAGGCCACAGGTTTCCAGAATCAAACCGATTTCATGTTCCCAGGCAACAGGGTACCGGAATCCAAACCGATGTCATGTTCCCAGGCCACAGGATTCCACACTCTAACATCAGTCATCTTCCCAGGCCAATGGTTTCCAGAATCAAACCTCAGTCATATTCCCAGGCCACATGGTTCCAGAATCAAACCTCAGTTGTGTTCCCAGGACACAGGGTTCCAGAATAAAACCTCAGTCATGTTCCCTGGACACAGGTTTCAGAAATAAAATCCCAGTCCTGTTCCCAGGCCACAGGGTTCCACAATTAAACCTCAGTCATATTCCCAGGCCAGAGGGTTCCACAATCAAACCTCAGTTCTGTTGCCAGACCACGGTTCCCCTGTCAAGCCTCAGTCATGTTCCCAGGGAACAGGCTTCCAGAAACAAACCTCAGTCATGTTCCCAAGGCACAGGGTTCCAGAATCAAACCTCAGTCTTGTTCCCAGGACACAGGTTGCCAGAATCAACCCGATATCATGTTCCCTAGCCACAGTCTTCCAGAATCAAACCTCAGTCCTGTTGCCAGGGCACAGGTTTCCACCATCAAACCTCAGGCATGTTCCCAAGCCACAGGGTTCCAGAAGCCACCGATGTCATGTTCCCAGGCCACAGGATTCCACACTCTAACATCAGTCATCTTCCCAGGCCAATGGTTTCCAGAATCAAACCTCAGTCATATTCCCAGGCCACATGGTTCCAGAATAAAACCTCAGTCATGTTCCCTGGACACAGGTTTCAGAAATAAACTCCCAGTCATGTTCCCAGGCCACAGGGTTCCACAATTAAACCTCAGTCATATTCCCAGGCCAGAGGGTTCCACAATCAAACCTCTGTCCTGTTGCTAGGCCACGGTTCCACCATCAAGCCTCAGTCATGTTCCCAGGAAAGACTGTTCCACAATCAAACCTAAGTCATCTTGCCAAGCCACAGGGTTCCACCATCAAGCCTCACTCATGTTGCCAGGCCACAGGGTTCCACCATCAAGCCTCACTCATGTTCCCAAGCCTGAGGGTTTCACTATCAAACCTCAATCATGTTGCCAGGCCACAGGTTTCAACCATCCAACCTCAGTCATGTTCCCAGTAAACAGGGCTCCAGAATCAAACCAATGTCAAGTTCCCACACCACGGGGTTCCAGTATCAGGCCTCAGTCATGTTCCCCGTGCACAGGGTGCCACAATCAAACTCAGTCATGTTGCCAGTCCACAGGTTTCTGCCATCACACCTCAGTCAAGTTGCCAGGCCACAGGGTTCCAGAATCAAGCCTCAGTCATTTTGCCAGGCCATAGTGTTCCACCATCAAACCTCAGTCATGATCCCAAGCCACATGTTTCCACAATGAAACCTCAGTCATTTTCCCAGGCCAAAGGTTTCCAGAATCAAACCTCAGTCATATTCCCAGGACACATGGTTCCAGAATCAAACCTGAGTCATGTTTGCAGGCCACAGGTTTCAGCAATCAAACCTCAGTCATGTTCCCAGGACACAGGTGTCCAGAATCAAACCTCAGTCATGTTCCCAGGGAACAGGTTTCCAGAAACAAACCTCAGTCTTGTTCCCAGGACACAGGTTTCCAGAATCAACCCGATATCATGTTCCCTAGCCAGAGTCTTCCAGAATCAAACCTCAGTCATGTTGCCAGGCCACAGGTTTCCACCATCAAACCTCAGGCATGTTCCCAGGCCACAGGTTTCCAGAATCAAACCGTTCTCATGTTCCCAGGCCACAGGGTTCCAGAATCCACCGTTGTCATTTTCCCAGGCCACAAGATTCCAGAATCAATCCTCAGTTATGTTCCCAGGCTACAGGGTTCCAGAATAAAACCTCAGTCATGTTCCCAGTCCACAGGGTTCCAGAACCGAGGCTCAGTCAGGTTCCCGGGGCACAGTATTCCACAATCCAAATAGATGTGATGTTCCCAGGCCTCAGGGTTCCAGAATCCACCGATGTCATGTTCCCAGGGCACAGGGTTCCAGAATCAATCCTCAGTTATGTTCCCAGGCTACAGGGTTCCAGAATAAAACCTCAGTCATGTTCCCAGTCCACAGGGTTCCAGAACCAAGGCTCATTCAGGTTCCCGGGGCACAGTATTCCACAATCTAAATAGATGTCATGTTCCCAGGCCACAGTGTTCCAGAATCACGCCTCAGTCATGTTCCCAAGCCACAGGGATCCAGAATCAAACTTCAGTCATGTTGCCAGGCCATAGGGTACCACCATCAAACCTCAGTCATATTCCCAGGCCACAGGTTTCCAGAATCAAACCGATTTCATGTTCCCAGGCAACAGGGTACCGGAATCCAAACCGATGTCATGTTCCCAGGCCACAGGATTCCACACTCTAACATCAGTCATCTTCCCAGGCCAATGGTTTCCAGAATCAAACCTCAGTCATATTCCCAGGCCACATGGTTACAGAATCAAACCTCAGTTGTGTTCCCAGGAC
This sequence comes from Balaenoptera physalus, assembly GCF_965194825.1. NCBI lineage: Eukaryota > Metazoa > Chordata > Mammalia > Artiodactyla > Balaenopteridae > Balaenoptera > Balaenoptera physalus. The sequence continues at coordinate 98,971 of NW_028126032.1, forward strand.
ACAGGGTTCCAGAATAAAACCTCAGTCATGTTCCCTGGACACAGGTTTCAGAAATAAAATCCCAGTCATGTTCCCAGGCCACAGGGTTCCACAATTAAACCTCAGTCATATTCCCAGGCCAGAGGGTTCCACAATCAAACCTCAGTTCTGTTGCCAGACCACGGTTCCACCGTCAAGCCTCAGTCATGTTCCCAGGGAACAGGCTTCCAGAAACAAACCTCAGTCATGTTCCCAAGGCACCGGGTTCCAGAATCAAACCTCAGTCTTGTTCCCAGGACACAGGTTGCCAGAATCAACCCGATATCATGTTCCCTAGCCACAGTCTTCCAGAATCAAACCTCAGTCCTGTTGCCAGGCCACAGGTCTCCACCATCAAACCTCAGGCATGTTCCCAGGCCACAGGATTCCACACTCTAACATCAGTCATCTTCCCAGGCCAATGGTTTCCAGAATCAAACCTCAGTCATATTCCCAGGCCACATGGTTCCAGAATAAAACCTCAGTCATGTTCCCTGGACACAGGTTTCAGAAATAAACTCCCAGTCATGTTCCCAGGCCACAGGGTTCCACAATTAAACCTCAGTCATATTCCCAGGCCAGAGGGTTCCACAATCAAACCTCTGTCCTGTTGCTAGGCCACGGTTCCACCATCAAGCCTCAGTCATGTTCCCAGGAAAGACTGTTCCACAATCAAACCTAAGTCATCTTGCCAAGCCACAGGGTTCCACCATCAAGCCTCACTCATGTTGCCAGGCCACAGGGTTCCACCATCAAGCCTCACTCATGTTCCCAAGCCTGAGGGTTCCACTATCAAACCTCAATCATGTTGCCAGGCCACAGGTTTCAACCATCAAACCTCAGTCATGTTCCCAGTAAACAGGGCTCCAGAATCAAACCAATGTCAAGTTCCCACGCCACGGGGTTCCAGTATCAGGCCTCAGTCATGTTCCCCGTGCACAGGGTGCCACAATCAAACTCAGTCATGTTGCCAGTCCACAGGTTTCTGCCATCACACCTCAGTCAAGTTGCCAGGCCACAGGGTTCCAGAATCAAGCCTCAGTCATTTTGCCAGGCCATAGTGTTCCACCATCAAACCTCAGTCATGATCCCAAGCCACATGTTTCCACAATGAAACCTCAGTCATTTTCCCAGGCCAAAGGTTTCCAGAATCAAACCTCAGTCATATTCCCAGGACACATGGTTCCAGAATCAAACCTGAGTCAGGTTCGCAGGCCACAGGTTTCAGCAATCAAACCTCAATCATGTTCCCAGGACACAGGTGTCCAGAATCAAACCTCAGTCATGTTCCCAGGGAACAGGTTTCCAGAAACAAACCTCAGTCATGTTCCCAAGGCACAGGGTTCCAGAATCAAACCTCTGTCTTGTTCCCAGGACACAGGTTTCCAGAATCAACCCGATATCATGTTCCCTAGCCACAGTCTTCCAGAATCAAACCTCAGTCATGTTGCCAGGCCACAGGTTTCCACCATCAAACCTCAGGCAGGTTCCCAGGCCACAGGGTTCCAGAATCAAACCGTTCTCATGTTCCCAGGCCACAGGGTTCCAGAATCCACCGTTGTCATTTTCCCAGGCCACAAGATTCCAGAATCAATCCTCAGTTATGTTCCCAGGCTACAGGGTTCCAGAATAAAACCTCAGTCATGTTCCCAGTCCACAGGGTTCCAGAACCAAGGCTCAGTCAGGTTCCCGGGGCACAGTATTCCACAATCTAAACAGATGTCATGTTCCCAGGCCTCAGGGTTCCAGAATCCACCGATGTCATGTTCCCAGGCCACAGGGTTCCAGAATCAATCCTCAGTTATGTTCCCAGGCTACAGGGTTCCAGAATAAAACCTCAGTCATGTTCCCAGTCCACAGGGTTCCAGAACCAAGGCTCAGTCAGGTTCCCGGGGCACAGTATTCCACAATCTAAATAGATGTCATGTTCCCAGGCCACAGTGTTCCAGAATCACGCCTCAGTCATGTTCCCAGGCCACAGGGATCCAGAATCAAACTTCAGTCATGTTGCCAGGCCATAGGGTACCACCATCAAACCTCAGTCATATTCCCAGGCCACAGGTTTCCAGAATCAAACCGATTTCATGTTCCCAGGCAACAGGGTACCGGAATCCAAACCGATGTCATGTTCCCAGGCCACAGGATTCCACACTCTAACATCAGTCATCTTCCCAGGCCAATGGTTTCCAGAATCAAACCTCAGTCATATTCCCAGGCCACATGGTTCCAGAATCAAACCTCAGTTGTGTTCCCAGGACACAGGGTTCCAGAATAAAACCTCAGTCATGTTCCCTGGACACAGGTTTCAGAAATAAAATCCCAGTCATGTTCCCAGGCCACAGGGTTCCACAATTAAACCTCAGTCATATTCCCAGGCCAGAGGGTTCCACAATCAAACCTCAGTTCTGTTGCCAGACCACGGTTCCCCCGTCAAGCCTCAGTCATGTTCCCAGGGAACAGGCTTCCAGAAACAAACCTCAGTCATTTTCCCAAGGCACAGGGTTCCAGAATCAAACCTCAGTCTTGTTCCCAGGACACAGGTTGCCAGAATCAACCCGATATCATGTTCCCTAGCCACAGTCTTCCAGAATCAAACCTCAGTCCTGTTGCCAGGGCACAGGTTTCCACCATCAAACCTCAGGCATGTTCCCAAGCCACAGGGTTCCAGAAGCCACCGATGTCATGTTCCCAGGCCACAGGATTCCACACTCTAACATCAGTCATCTTCCCAGGCCCATGATTTCCAGAATCAAACCTCAGTCATATTCCCAGGCCACATGGTTCCAGAATAAAACCTCAGTCATGTTCCCTGGACACAGGTTTCAGAAATAAACTCCCAGTCATGTTCCCAGGCCACAGGGTTCCACAATTAAACCTCAGTCATATTCTCAGGCCAGAGGGTTCCACAATCAAACCTCTGTCCTGTTGCTAGGCCACGGTTCCACCATCAAGCCTCAGTCATGTTCCCAGGAAAGACTGTTCCACAATCAAACCTAAGTCATCTTGCCAAGCCACAGGGTTCCACCATCAAGCCTCACTCATGTTGCCAGGCCACAGGGTTCCACCATCAAGCCTCACTCATGTTCCCAAGCCTGAGGGTTCCACTATCAAACCTCAATCATGTTGCCAGGCCACAGGTTTCAACGATCAAACCTCAGTCATGTTCCCAGTAAACAGGGCTCCAGAATCAAACCAATGTCAAGTTCCCACGCCACGGGGTTCCAGTATCAGGCCTCAGTCATGGTCCCCGTGCACAGGGTGCCACAATCAAACTCAGTCATGTTGCCAGGCCACAGGTTTCTGCCATCACACCTCAGTCAAGTTGCCAGGCCACAGGGTTCCAGAATCAAGCCTCAGTCATTTTGCCAGGCCATAGTGTTCCACCATCAAACCTCAGTCATGATCCCAAGCCACATGTTTCCACAATGAAACCTCAGTCATTTTCCCAGGCCAAAGGTTTCCAGAATCAAACCTCAGTCATATTCCCAGGACACATGGTTCCAGAATCAAACCTGAGTCAGGTTCGCAGGCCACAGGTTTCAGCAATCAAACCTCAATCATGTTCCCAGGACACAGGTGTCCAGAATCAAACCTCAGTCATGTTCCCAGGGAACAGGTTTCCAGAAACAAACCTCAGTCATGTTCCCAAGGCACAGGGTTCCAGAATCAAACCTCTGTCTTGTTCCCAGGACACAGGTTTCCAGAATCAACCCGATATCATGTTCCCTAGCCACAGTCTTCCAGAATCAAACCTCAGTCATGTTGCCAGGCCACAGGTTTCCACCATCAAACCTCAGGCAGGTTCCCAGGCCACAGGGTTCCAGAATCAAACCGTTCTCATGTTCCCAGGCCACAGGGTTCCAGAATCCACCGTTGTCATTTTCCCAGGCCACAAGATTCCAGAATCAATCCTCAGTTATGTTCCCAGGCTACAGGGTTCCAGAATAAAACCTCAGTCATGTTCCCAGTCCACAGGGTTCCAGAACCGAGGCTCAGTCAGGTTCCCGGGGACAGTATTCCACAATCTAAACAGATGTCATGTTCCCAGGCCTCAGGGTTCCAGAATCCACCGATGTCATGTTCCCAGGCCACAGGGTTCAAGAATCAATCCTCAGTTATGTTCCCAGGCTACAGGGTTCCAGAATAAAACCTCAGTCATGTTCCCAGTCCACAGGGTTCCAGAACCAAGGCTCAGTCAGGCTCCCGGGCCACAGTATTCCACAATCTAAATAGATGTCATGTTCCCAGGCCACAGTGTTCCAGAATCCCGCCTCAGTCATGTTCCCAGGCCACAGGGATCCAGAATCAAACTTCAGTCATGTTGCCAGACCATAGGGTACCACCATCAAACCTCAGTCATATTCCCAGGCCACAGGTTTCCAGAATCAAACCGATTTCATGTTCCCAGGCAACAGGGTACCGGAATCCAAACCGATGTCATGTTCCCAGGCCACAGGATTCCACACTCTAACATCAGTCATCTTCCCAGGCCAATGGTTTCCAGAATCAAACCTCAGTCATATTCCCAGGCCACATGGTTCCAGAATCAAACCTCAGTTGTGTTCCCAGGACACAGGGTTCCAGAATAAAACCTCAGTCATGTTCCCTGGACACAGGTTTCAGAAATAAAATCCCAGTCCTGTTCCCAGGCCACAGGGTTCCACAATTAAACCTCAGTCATATTCCCAGGCCGGAGGGTTCCACAATCAAACCTCAGTTCTGTTGCCAGACCACGGTTCCCCCGTCAAGCCTCAGTCATGTTCCCAGGGAACAGGCTTCCAGAAACAAACCTCAGTCATGTTCCCAAGGCACAGGGTTCCAGAATCAAACCTCAGTCTTGTTCCCAGGACACAGGTTGCCAGAATCAACCCGATATCATGTTCCCTAGCCACAGTCTTCCAGAATCAAACCTCAGTCCTGTTGCCAGGGCACAGGTTTCCACCATCAAACCTCAGGCATGTTCCCAAGCCACAGGGTTCCAGAAGCCACCGATGTCATGTTCCCAGGCCACAGGATTCCACACTCTAACATCAGTCATCTTCCCAGGCCCATGATTTCCAGAATCAAACCTCAGTCATATTCCCAGGCCACATGGTTCCAGAATAAAACCTCAGTCATGTTCCCTGGACACAGGTTTCAGAAATAAACTCCCAGTCATGTTCCCAGGCCACAGGGTTCCACAATTAAACCTCAGTCATATTCTCAGGCCAGAGGGTTCCACAATCAAACCTCTGTCCTGTTGCTAGGCCACGGTTCCACCATCAAGCCTCAGTCATGTTCCCAGGAAAGACTGTTCCACAATCAAACCTAAGTCATCTTGCCAAGCCACAGGGTTCCACCATCAAGCCTCACTCATGTTGCCAGGCCACAGGGTTCCACCATCAAGCCTCACTCATGTTCCCAAGCCTGAGGGTTCCACTATCAAACCTCAATCATGTTGCCAGGCCACAGGTTTCAACGATCAAACCTCAGTCATGTTCCCAGTAAACAGGGCTCCAGAATCAAACCAATGTCAAGTTCCCACGCCACGGGGTTCCAGTATCAGGCCTCAGTCATGGTCCCCGTGCACAGGGTGCCACAATCAAACTCAGTCATGTTGCCAGTCCACAGGTTTCTGCCATCACACCTCAGTCAAGTTGCCAGGCCACAGGGTTCCAGAATCAAGCCTCAGTCATTTTGCCAGGCCATAGTGTTCCACCATCAAACCTCAGTCATGATCCCAAGCCACATGTTTCCACAATGAAACCTCAGTCATTTTCCCAGGCCAAAGGTTTCCAGAATCAAACCTCAGTCATATTCCCAGGACACATGGTTCCAGAATCAAACCTGAGTCAGGTTCGCAGGCCACAGGTTTCAGCAATCAAACCTCAATCATGTTCCCAGGACACAGGTGTCCAGAATCAAACCTCAGTCATGTTCCCAGGGAACAGGTTTCCAGAAACAAACCTCAGTCATGTTCCCAAGGCACAGGGTTCCAGAATCAAACCTCTGTCTTGTTCCCAGGACACAGGTTTCCAGAATCAACCCGATATCATGTTCCCTAGCCACAGTCTTCCAGAATCAAACCTCAGTCATGTTGCCAGGCCACAGGTTTCCACCATCAAACCTCAGGCAGGTTCCCAGGCCACAGGGTTCCAGAATCAAACCGTTCTCATGTTCCCAGGCCACAGGGTTCCAGAATCCACCGTTGTCATTTTCCCAGGCCACAAGATTCCAGAATCAATCCTCAGTTATGTTCCCAGGCTACAGGGTTCCAGAATAAAACCTCAGTCATGTTCCCAGTCCACAGGGTTCCAGAACCGAGGCTCAGTCAGGTTCCCGGGGACAGTATTCCACAATCTAAACAGATGTCATGTTCCCAGGCCTCAGGGTTCCAGAATCCACCGATGTCATGTTCCCAGGCCACAGGGTTCAAGAATCAATCCTCAGTTATGTTCCCAGGCTACAGGGTTCCAGAATAAAACCTCAGTCATGTTCCCAGTCCACAGGGTTCCAGAACCAAGGCTCAGTCAGGCTCCCGGGCCACAGTATTCCACAATCTAAATAGATGTCATGTTCCCAGGCCACAGTGTTCCAGAATCCCGCCTCAGTCATGTTCCCAGGCCACAGGGATCCAGAATCAAACTTCAGTCATGTTGCCAGGCCATAGGGTACCACCATCAAACCTCAGTCATATTCCCAGGCCACAGGTTTCCAGAATCAAACCGATTTCATGTTCCCAGGCAACAGGGTACCGGAATCCAAACCGATGTCATGTTCCCAGGCCACAGGATTCCACACTCTAACATCAGTCATCTTCCCAGGCCAATGGTTTCCAGAATCAAACCTCAGTCATATTCCCAGGCCACATGGTTCCAGAATCAAACCTCAGTTGTGTTCCCAGGACACAGGGTTCCAGAATAAAACCTCAGTCATGTTCCCTGGACACAGGTTTCAGAAATAAAATCCCAGTCCTGTTCCCAGGCCACAGGGTTCCACAATTAAACCTCAGTCATATTCCCAGGCCGGAGGGTTCCACAATCAAACCTCAGTTCTGTTGCCAGACCACGGTTCCCCCGTCAAGCCTCAGTCATGTTCCCAGGGAACAGGCTTCCAGAAACAAACCTCAGTCATGTTCCCAAGGCACAGGGTTCCAGAATCAAACCTCAGTCTTGTTCCCAGGACACAGGTTGCCAGAATCAACCCGATATCATGTTCCCTAGCCACAGTCTTCCAGAATCAAACCTCAGTCCTGTTGCCAGGGCACAGGTTTCCACCATCAAACCTCAGGCATGTTCCCAAGCCACAGGGTTCCAGAAGCCACCGATGTCATGTTCCCAGGCCACAGGATTCCACACTCTAACATCAGTCATCTTCCCAGGCCAATGGTTTCCAGAATCAAACCTCAGTCATATTCCCAGGCCACATGGTTCCAGAATAAAACCTCAGTCATGTTCCCTGGACACAGGTTTCAGAAATAAACTCCCAGTCATGTTCCCAGGCCACAGGGTTCCACAATTAAACCTCAGTCATATTCCCAGGCCAGAGGGTTCCACAATCAAACCTCTGTCCTGTTGCTAGGCCACGGTTCCACCATCAAGCCTCAGTCATGTTCCCAGGAAAGACTGTTCCACAATCAAACCTAAGTCAACTTGCCAAGCCACAGGGTTCCACCATCAAGCCTCACTCATGTTGCCAGGCCACAGGGTTCCACCATCAAGCCTCACTCATGTTCCCAAGCCTGAGGGTTCCACTATCAAACCTCAATCATGTTGCCAGGCCACAGGTTTCAACCATCAAACCTCAGTCATGTTCCCAGTAAACAGGGCTCCAGAATCAAACCAATGTCAAGTTCCCACGCCACGGGGTTCCAGTATCAGGCCTCAGTCATGTTCCCCGTGCACAGGGTGCCACAATCAAACTCAGTCATGTTGCCAGTCCACAGGTTTCTGCCATCACACCTCAGTCAAGTTGCCAGGCCACAGGGTTCCAGAATCAAGCCTCAGTCATTTTGCCAGGCCATAGTGTTCCACCATCAAACCTCAGTCATGATCCCAAGCCACATGTTTCCACAATGAAACCTCAGTCATTTTCCCAGGCCAAAGGTTTCCAGAATCAAACCTCAGTCATATTCCCAGGACACATGGTTCCAGAATCAAACCTGAGTCAGGTTCGCAGGCCACAGGTTTCAGCAATCAAACCTCAATCATGTTCCCAGGACACAGGTGTCCAGAATCAAACCTCAGTCATGTTCCCAGGGAACAGGTTTCCAGAAACAAACCTCAGTCATGTTCCCAAGGCACAGGGTTCCAGAATCAAACCTCTGTCTTGTTCCCAGGACACAGGTTTCCAGAATCAACCCGATATCATGTTCCCTAGCCACAGTCTTCCAGAATCAAACCTCAGTCATGTTGCCAGGCCACAGGTTTCCACCATCAAACCTCAGGCAGGTTCCCAGGCCACAGGGTTCCAGAATCAAACCGTTCTCATGTTCCCAGGCCACAGGGTTCCAGAATCCACCATTGTCATTTTCCCAGGCCACAAGATTCCAGAATCAATCCTCAGTTATGTTCCCAGGCTACAGGGTTCCAGAATAAAACCTCAGTCATGTTCCCAGTCCACAGGGTTCCAGAACCAAGGCTCAGTCAGGTTCCCGGGGCACAGTATTCCACAATCTAAACAGATGTCATGTTCCCAGGCCTCAGGGTTCCAGAATCCACCGATGTCATGTTCCCAGGCCACAGGGTTCCAGAATCAATCCTCAGTTATGTTCCCAGGCTACAGGGTTCCAGAATAAAACCTCAGTCATGTTCCCAGTCCACAGGGTTCCAGAACCAAGGCTCAGTCAGGTTCCCGGGGCACAGTATTCCACAATCTAAATAGATGTCATGTTCCCATGCCACAGTGTTCCAGAATCACGCCTCAGTCATGTTCCCAGGCCACAGGGATCCAGAATCAAACTTCAGTCATGTTGCCAGGCCATAGGGTACCACCATCAAACCTCAGTCATATTCCCAGGCCACAGGTTTCCAGAATCAAACCGATTTCATGTTCCCAGGCAACAGGGTACCGGAATCCAAACCGATGTCATGTTCCCAGGCCACAGGATTCCACACTCTAACATCAGTCATCTTCCCAGGCCAATGGTTTCCAGAATCAAACCTCAGTCATATTCCCAGGCCACATGGTTCCAGAATCAAACCTCAGTTGTGTTCCCAGGACACAGGGTTCCAGAATAAAACCTCAGTCATGTTCCCTGGACACAGGTTTCAGAAATAAAATCCCAGTCATGTTCCCAGGCCACAGGGTTCCACAATTAAACCTCAGTCATATTCCCAGGCCAGAGGGTTCCACAATCAAACCTCAGTTCTGTTGCCAGACCACGGTTCCCCCGTCAAGCCTCAGTCATGTTCCCAGGGAACAGGCTTCCAGAAACAAACCTCAGTCATTTTCCCAAGGCACAGGGTTCCAGAATCAAACCTCAGTCTTGTTCCCAGGACACAGGTTGCCAGAATCAACCCGATATCATGTTCCCTAGCCACAGTCTTCCAGAATCAAACCTCAGTCCTGTTGCCAGGGCACAGGTTTCCACCATCAAACCTCAGGCATGTTCCCAAGCCACAGGGTTCCAGAAGCCACCGATGTCATGTTCCCAGGCCACAGGATTCCACACTCTAACATCAGTCATCTTCCCAGGCCCATGGTTTCCAGAATCAAACCTCAGTCATATTCCCAGGCCACATGGTTCCAGAATAAAACCTCAGTCATGTTCCCTGGACACAGGTTTCAGAAATAAACTCCCAGTCATGTTCCCAGGCCACAGGGTTCCACAATTAAACCTCAGTCATATTCTCAGGCCAGAGGGTTCCACAATCAAACCTCTGTCCTGTTGCTAGTCCACGGTTCCACCATCAAGCCTCAGTCATGTTCCCAGGAAAGACTGTTCCACAATCAAACCTAAGTCATCTTGCCAAGCCACAGGGTTCCGCCATCAAGCCTCACTCATGTTGCCAGGCCACAGGGTTCCACCATCAAGCCTCACTCATGTTCCCAAGCCTGAGGGTTCCACTATCAAACCTCAATCATGTTGCCAGGCCACAGGTTTCAACCATCAAACCTCAGTCATGTTCCCAGTAAACAGGGCTCCAGAATCAAACCAATGTCAAGTTCCCACGCCACGGGGTTCCAGTATCAGGCCTCAGTCATGTTCCCCGTGCACAGGGTGCCACAATCAAACTCAGTCATGTTGCCAGTCCACAGGTTTCTGCCATCACACCTCAGTCAAGTTGCCAGGCCACAGGGTTCCAGAATCAAGCCTCAGTCATTTTGCCAGGCCATAGTGTTCCACCATCAAACCTCAGTCATGATCCCAAGCCACATGTTTCCACAATGAAACCTCAGTCATTTTCCCAGGCCAAAGGTTTCCAGAATCAAACCTCAGTCATATTCCCAGGACACATGGTTCCAGAATCAAACCTGAGTCAGGTTCGCAGGCCACAGGTTTCAGCAATCAAACCTCAATCATGTTCCCAGGACACAGGTGTCCAGAATCAAACCTCAGTCATGTTCCCAGGGAACAGGTTTCCAGAAACAAACCTCAGTCATGTTCCCAAGGCACAGGGTTCCAGAATCAAACCTCTGTCTTGTTCCCAGGACACAGGTTGCCAGAATCAACCCGATATCATGTTCCCTAGCCACAGTCTTCCAGAATCAAACCTCAGTCCTGTTGCCAGGCCACAGGTTTCCACCATCAAACCTCAGGCAGGTTCCCAGGCCACAGGGTTCCAGAATCAAACCGTTCTCATGTTCCCAGGCCACAGGGTTCCAGAATCCACCGTTGTCATTTTCCCAGGCCACAAGATACCAGAATCAATCCTCAGTTATGTTCCCAGGCTACAGGGTTCCAGAATAAATCCTCAGTCATGTTCCCAGTCCACAGGGTTCCAGAACCGAGGCTCAGTCAGGTTCCCGGGGCACAGTATTCCACAATCTAAACAGATGTCATGTTCCCAGGCCTCAGGGTTCCAGAATCCACCGATGTCATGTTCCCAGGCCACAGGGTTCCAGAATCAATCCTCAGTTATGTTCCCAGGCTACAGGGTTCCAGAATAAAACCTCAGTCATGTTCCCAGTCCACAGGGTTCCAGAACCAAGGCTCAGTCAGGCTCCCGGGCCACAGTATTCCACAATCTAAATAGATGTCATGTTCCCAGGCCACAGTGTTCCAGAATCACGCCTCAGTCATGTTCCCAGGCCACAGGGATCCAGAATCAAACTTCAGTCATGTTGCCAGGCCATAGGGTACCACCATCAAACCTCAGTCATATTCCCAGGCCACAGGTTTCCAGAATCAAACCGATTTCATGTTCCCAGGCAACAGGGTACCGGAATCCAAACCGATGTCATGTTCCCAGGCCACAGGATTCCACACTCTAACATCAGTCATCTTCCCAGGCCAATGGTTTCCAGAATCAAACCTCAGTCATATTCCCAGGCCACATGGTTCCAGAATCAAACCTCAGTTGTGTTCCCAGGACACAGGGTTCCAGAATAAAACCTCAGTCATGTTCCCTGGACACAGGTTTCAGAAATAAAATCCCAGTCCTGTTCCCAGGCCACAGGGTTCCACAATTAATCCTCAGTCATATTCCCAGGCCAGAGGGTTCCACAATCAAACCTCAGTTCTGTTGCCAGACCACGGTTCCCCCGTCAAGCCTCAGTCATGTTCCCAGGGAACAGGCTTCCAGAAACAAACCTCAGTCATGTTCCCAAGGCACAGGGTTCCAGAATCAAACCTCAGTCTTGTTCCCAGGACACAGGTTGCCAGAATCAACCCGATATCATGTTCCCTAGCCACAGTCTTCCAGAATCAAACCTCAGTCCTGTTGCCAGGGCACAGGTTTCCACCATCAAACCTCAGGCATGTTCCCAAGCCACAGGGTTCCAGAAGTCACCGATGTCATGTTCCCAGGCCACAGGATTCCACACTCTAACATCAGTCATCTTCCCAGGCCAATGGTTTCCAGAATCAAACCTCAGTCATATTCCCAGGCCACATGGTTCCAGAATAAAACCTCAGTCATGTTCCCTGGACACAGGTTTCAGAAATAAACTCCCAGTCATGTTCCCAGGCCACAGGGTTCCACAATTAAACCTCAGTCATATTCCCAGGCCAGAGGGTTCCACAATCAAACCTCTGTCCTGTTGCTAGGCCACGGTTCCACCATCAAGCCTCAGTCATGTTCCCAGGAAAGACTGTTCCACAATCAAACCTAAGTCATCTTGCCAAGCCACAGGGTTCCACCATCAAGCCTCACTCATGTTGCCAGGCCACAGGGTTCCACCATCAAGCCTCACTCATGTTCCCAAGCCTGAGGGTTCCACTATCAAACCTCAATCATGTTGCCAGGCCACAGGTTTCAACCATCAAACCTCAGTCATGTTCCCAGTAAACAGGGCTCCAGAATCAAACCAATGTGAAGTTCCCACGCCACGGGGTTCCAGTATCAGGCCTCAGTCATGTTCCCCGTGCACAGGGTGCCACAATCAAACTCAGTCATGTTGCCAGTCCACAGGTTTCTGCCATCACACCTCAGTCAAGTTGCCAGGCCACAGGGTTCCAGAATCAAGCCTCAGTCATTTTGCCAGTCCATAGTGTTCCACCATCAAACCTCAGTCATGATCCCAAGCCACATGTTTCCACAATGAAACCTCAGTCATTTTCCCAGGCCAAAGGTTTCTAGAATCAAACCTCAGTCATATTCCCAGGACACATGGTTCCAGAATCAAACCTGAGTCAGGTTCGCAGGCCACAGGTTTCAGCAATCAAACCTCAATCATGTTCCCAGGACACAGGTGTCCAGAATCAAACCTCAGTCATGTTCCCAGGGAACAGGTTTCCAGAAACAAACCTCAGTCATGTTCCCAAGGCACAGGGTTCCAGAATCAAACCTCTGTCTTGTTCCCAGGACACAGGTTTCCAGAATCAACCCGATATCATGTTCCCTAGCCACAGTCTTCCAGAATCAAACCTCAGTCATGTTGCCAGGCCACAGGTTTCCACCATCAAACCTCAGGCAGGTTCCCAGGCCACAGGGTTCCAGAATCAAACCGTTCTCATGTTCCCAGGCCACAGGGTTCCAGAATCCACCATTGTCATTTTCCCAGGCCACAAGATTCCAGAATCAATCCTCAGTTATGTTCCCAGGCTACAGGGTTCCAGAATAAAACCTCAGTCATGTTCCCAGTCCACAGGGTTCCAGAACCAAGGCTCAGTCAGGTTCCCGGGGCACAGTATTCCACAATCTAAACAGATGTCATGTTCCCAGGCCTCAGGGTTCCAGAATCCACCGATGTCATGTTCCCAGGCCACAGGGTTCCAGAATCAATCCTCAGTTTTGTTCCCAGGCTACAGGGTTCCAGAATAAAACCTCAGTCATGTTCCCAGTCCACAGGGTTCCAGAACCAAGGCTCAGTCAGGTTCCCGGGCCACAGTATTCCACAATCTAAATAGATGTCATGTTCCCAGGCCACAGTGTTCCAGAATCACGCCTCAGTCATGTTCCCAGGCCACAGGGATCCAGAATCAAACTTCAGTCATGTTGCCAGACCATAGGGTACCACCATCAAACCTCAGTCATATTCCCAGGCCACAGGTTTCCAGAATCAAACCGATTTCATGTTCCCAGGCAACAGGGTACCGGAATCCAAACCGATGTCATGTTCCCAGGCCACAGGATTCCACACTCTAACATCAGTCATCTTCCCAGGCCAATGGTTTCCAGAATCAAACCTCAGTCATATTCCCAGGCCACATGGTTCCAGAATCAAACCTCAGTTGTGTTCCCAGGACACAGGGTTCCAGAATAAAACCTCAGTCATGTTCCCTGGACACAGGTTTCAGAAATAAAATCCCAGTCATGTTCCCAGGCCACAGGGTTCCACAATTAAACCTCAGTCATATTCCCAGGCCAGAGGGTTCCACAATCAAACCTCAGTTCTGTTGCCAGACCACGGTTCCCCCGTCAAGCCTCAGTCATGTTCCCAGGGAACAGGCTTCCAGAAACAAACCTCAGTCATTTTCCCAAGGCACAGGGTTCCAGAATCAAACCTCAGTCTTGTTCCCAGGACACAGGTTGCCAGAATCAACCCGATATCATGTTCCCTAGCCACAGTCTTCCAGAATCAAACCTCAGTCCTGTTGCCAGGGCACAGGTTTCCACCATCAAACCTCAGGCATGTTCCCAAGCCACAGGGTTCCAGAAGCCACCGATGTCATGTTCCCAGGCCACAGGATTCCACACTCTAACATCAGTCATCTTCCCAGGCCCATGGTTTCCAGAATCAAACCTCAGTCATATTCCCAGGCCACATGGTTCCAGAATAAAACCTCAGTCATGTTCCCTGGACACAGGTTTCAGAAATAAACTCCCAGTCATGTTCCCAGGCCACAGGGTTCCACAATTAAACCTCAGTCATATTCTCAGGCCAGAGGGTTCCACAATCAAACCTCTGTCCTGTTGCTAGTCCACGGTTCCACCATCAAGCCTCAGTCATGTTCCCAGGAAAGACTGTTCCACAATCAAACCTAAGTCATCTTGCCAAGCCACAGGGTTCCGCCATCAAGCCTCACTCATGTTGCCAGGCCACAGGGTTCCACCATCAAGCCTCACTCATGTTCCCAAGCCTGAGGGTTCCACTATCAAACCTCAATCATGTTGCCAGGCCACAGGTTTCAACCATCAAACCTCAGTCATGTTCCCAGTAAACAGGGCTCCAGAATCAAACCAATGTCAAGTTCCCACGCCACGGGGTTCCAGTATCAGGCCTCAGTCATGTTCCCCGTGCACAGGGTGCCACAATCAAACTCAGTCATGTTGCCAGTCCACAGGTTTCTGCCATCACACCTCAGTCAAGTTGCCAGGCCACAGGGTTCCAGAATCAAGCCTCAGTCATTTTGCCAGGCCATAGTGTTCCACCATCAAACCTCAGTCATGATCCCAAGCCACATGTTTCCACAATGAAACCTCAGTCATTTTCCCAGGCCAAAGGTTTCCAGAATCAAACCTCAGTCATATTCCCAGGACACATGGTTCCAGAATCAAACCTGAGTCAGGTTCGCAGGCCACAGGTTTCAGCAATCAAACCTCAATCATGTTCCCAGGACACAGGTGTCCAGAATCAAACCTCAGTCATGTTCCCAGGGAACAGGTTTCCAGAAACAAACCTCAGTCATGTTCCCAAGGCACAGGGTTCCAGAATCAAACCTCTGTCTTGTTCCCAGGACACAGGTTTCCAGAATCAACCCGATATCATGTTCCCTAGCCACAGTCTTCCAGAATCAAACCTCAGTCATGTTGCCAGGCCACAGGTTTCCACCATCAAACCTCAGGCAGGTTCCCAGGCCACAGGGTTCCAGAATCAAACCGTTCTCATGTTCCCAGGCCACAGGGTTCCAGAATCCACCGTTGTCATTTTCCCAGGCCACAAGATTCCAGAATCAATCCTCAGTTATGTTCCCAGGCTACAGGGTTCCAGAATAAAACCTCAGTCATGTTCCCAGTCCACAGGGTTCCAGAACCGAGGCTCAGTCAGGTTCCCGGGGCACAGTATTCCACAATCTAAACAGATGTCATGTTCCCAGGCCTCAGGGTTCCAGAATCCACCGATGTCATGTTCCCAGGCCACAGGGTTCCAGAATCAATCCTCAGTTATGTTCCCAGGCTACAGGGTTCCAGAATAAAACCTCAGTCATGTTCCCAGTCCACAGGGTTCCAGAACCAAGGCTCAGTCAGGTTCCCGGGGCACAGTATTCCACAATCTAAATAGATGTCATCTTCCCATGCCACAGTGTTCCAGAATCACGCCTCAGTCATGTTCCCAGGCCACAGGGATCCAGAATCAAACTTCAGTCATGTTGCCAGGCCATAGGGTACCACCATCAAACCTCAGTCATATTCCCAGGCCATAGGTTTCCAGAATCAAACCGATTTCATGTTCCCAGGCAACAGGGTGTCGGAATCCAAACCGATGTCATGTTCCCAGGCAACAGGATTCCACACTCTAACATCAGTCATCTTCCCAGGCCAAAGGTTTCCAGAATCAAACCTCAGTCATATTCCCAGGCCACATGGTTCCAGAATCAAACCTCAGTTGTGTTCCCAGGACACAGGGTTCCAGAATAAAACCTCAGTCATGTTCCCTGGACACAGGTTTCAGAAATAAAATCCCAGTCATGTTCCCAGGCCACAGGGTTCCACAATTAAACCTCAGTCATATTCCCAGGCCAGAGGGTTCCACAATCAAACCTCAGTTCTGTTGCCAGACCACGGTTCCCCCGTCAAGCCTCAGTCATGTTCCCAGGGAACAGGCTTCCAGAAACAAAACTCAGTCATGTTCCCAAGGCACAGGGTTCCAGAATCAAACCTCAGTCTTGTTCCCAGGACACAGGTTGCCAGAATCAACCCGATATCATGTTCCCTAGCCACAGTCTTCCAGAATCAAACCTCAGTCCTGTTGCCAGGGCACAGGTTTCCACCATCAAACCTCAGGCATGTTCCCAAGCCACAGGGTTCCAGAAGCCACCGATGTCATGTTCCCAGGCCACAGGATTCCACACTCTAACATCAGTCATCTTCCCAGGCCAATGGTTTCCAGAATCAAACCTCAGTCATATTCCCAGGCCACATGGTTCCAGAATAAAACCTCAGTCATGTTCCCTGGACACAGGTTTCAGAAATAAACTCCCAGTCATGTTCCCAGGCCACAGGGTTCCACAATTAAACCTCAGTCATATTCCCAGGCCAGAGGGTTCCACAATCAAACCTCTGTCCTGTTGCTAGGCCCCGGTTCCACCATCAAGCCTCAGTCATGTTCCCAGGAAAGACTGTTCCACAATCAAACCTAAGTCATCTTGCCAAGCCACAGGGTTCCACCATCAAGCCTCACTCATGTTGCCAGGCCACAGGGTTCCACCATCAAGCCTCACTCATGTTCCCAAGCCTGAGGGTTCCACTATCAAACCTCAATCATGTTGCCAGGCCACAGGTTTCAACCATCAAACCTCAGTCATGTTCCCAGTAAACAGGGCTCCAGAATCAAACCAATGTCAAGTTCCCACGCCACGGGGTTCCAGTATCAGGCCTCAGTCATGTTCCCCGTGCACAGGGTGCCACAATCAAACTCAGTCATGTTGCCAGTCCACAGGTTTCTGCCATCACACCTCAGTCAAGTTGCCAGGCCACAGGGTTCCAGAATCAAGCCTCAGTCATTTTGCCAGGCCATAGTGTTCCACCATCAAACCTCAGTCATGATCCCAAGCCACATGTTTCCACAATGAAACCTCAGTCATTTTCCCAGGCCAAAGGTTTCCAGAATCAAACCTCAGTCATATTCCCAGGACACATGGTTCCAGAATCAAACCTGAGTCAGGTTCGCAGGCCACAGGTTTCAGCAATCAAACCTCAATCATGTTCCCAGGACACAGGTGTCCAGAATCAAACCTCAGTCATGTTCCCAGGGAACAGGTTTCCAGAAACAAACCTCAGTCATGTTCCCAAGGCACAGGGTTCCAGAATCAAACCTCTGTCTTGTTCCCAGGACACAGGTTGCCAGAATCAACCCGATATCATGTTCCCTAGCCACAGTCTTCCAGAATCAAACCTCAGTCCTGTTGCCAGGCCACAGGTTTCCACCATCAAACCTCAGGCAGGTTCCCAGGCCACAGGGTTCCAGAATCAAACCGTTCTCATGTTCCCAGGCCACAGGGTTCCAGAATCCACCGTTGTCATTTTCCCAGGCCACAAGATACCAGAATCAATCCTCAGTTATGTTCCCAGGCTACAGGGTTCCAGAATAAAACCTCAGTCATGTTCCCAGTCCACAGGGTTCCAGAACCAAGGCTCAGTCAGGTTCCCGGGGCACAGTATTCCACAATCTAAATAGATGTCGTGTTCCCAGGCCACAGTGTTCCAGAATCACGCCTCAGTCATGTTCCCAGGCCACAGGGATCCAGAATCAAACTTCAGTCATGTTGCCAGGCCATAGGGTACCACCATCAAACCTCAGTCATATTCCCAGGCCATAGGTTTCCAGAATCAAACCGATTTCATGTTCCCAGGCAACAGGGTATCGGAATCCAAACCGATGTCATGTTCCCAGGCCACAGGATTCCACACTCTAACATCAGTCATCTTCCCAGGCCAAAGGTTTCCAGAATCAAACCTCAGTCATATTCCCAGGCCACATGTTTCCAGAATCAAACCTCAGTTGTGTTCCCAGGACACAGGGTTCCAGAATAAAACCTCAGTCATGTTCCCTGGACACAGGTTTCAGAAATAAAATCCCAGTCATGTTCCCAGGCCACAGGGTTCCACAATTAAACCTCAGTCATATTCCCAGGCCAGAGGGTTCCACAATCAAAACTCAGTTCTGTTGCCAGACCACGGTTCCCCCGTCAAGCCTCAGTCATGTTCCCAGGGAACAGGCTTCCAGAAACAAAACTCAGTCATGTTCCCAAGGCACAGGGTTCCAGAATCAAACCTCAGTCTTGTTCCCAGGACACAGGTTGCCAGAATCAACCCGATATCATGTTCCCTAGCCACAGTCTTCCAGAATCAAACCTCAGTCCTGTTGCCAGGGCACAGGTTTCCACCATCAAACCTCAGGCATGTTCCCAAGCCACAGGGTTCCAGAAGCCACCGATGTCATGTTCCCAGGCCACAGGATTCCACACTCTAACATCAGTCATCTTCCCAGGCCATTGGTTTCCAGAATCAAACCTCAGTCATATTCCCAGGCCACATGGTTCCAGAATAAAACCTCAGTCATGTTCCCTGGACACAGGTTTCAGAAATAAACTCCCAGTCATGTTCCCAGGCCACAGGGTTCCACAATTAAACCTCAGTCATATTCCCAGGCCAGAGGGTTCCACAATCAAACCTCTGTCCTGTTGCTAGGCCACGGTTCCACCATCAAGCCTCAGTCATGTTCCCAGGAAAGACTGTTCCACAATCAAACCTAAGTCAT
Organism: Balaenoptera physalus; assembly: GCF_965194825.1. Classification (NCBI taxonomy): domain Eukaryota; kingdom Metazoa; phylum Chordata; class Mammalia; order Artiodactyla; family Balaenopteridae; genus Balaenoptera; species Balaenoptera physalus. The sequence continues at coordinate 117,994 of NW_028126032.1, forward strand.
CTTGCCAAGCCACAGGGTTCCACCATCAAGCCTCACTCATGTTGCCAGGCCACAGGGTTCCACCATCAAGCCTCACTCATGTTCCCAAGCCTGAGGGTTCCACTATCAAACCTCAATCATGTTGCCAGGCCACAGGTTTCAACCATCAAACCTCAGTCATGTTCCCAGTAAACAGGGCTCCAGAATCAAACCAATGTCAAGTTCCCACGCCACGGGGTTCCAGTATCAGGCCTCAGTCATGTTCCCCGTGCACAGGGTGCCACAATCAAACTCAGTCATGTTGCCAGTCCACAGGTTTCTGCCATCACACCTCAGTCAAGTTGCCAGGCCACAGGGTTCCAGAATCAAGCCTCAGTCATTTTGCCAGGCCATAGTGTTCCACCATCAAACCTCAGTCATGATCCCAAGCCACATGTTTCCACAATGAAACCTCAGTCATTTTCCCAGGCCAAAGGTTTCCAGAATCAAACCTCAGTCATATTCCCAGGACACATGGTTCCAGAATCAAACCTGAGTCAGGTTCGCAGGCCACAGGTTTCAGCAATCAAACCTCAATCATGTTCCCAGGACACAGGTGTCCAGAATCAAACCTCAGTCATGTTCCCAGGGAACAGGTTTCCAGAAACAAACCTCAGTCATGTTCCCAAGGCACAGGGTTCCAGAATCAAACCTCTGTCTTGTTCCCAGGACACAGGTTGCCAGAATCAACCCGATATCATGTTCCCTAGCCACAGTCTTCCAGAATCAAACCTCAGTCCTGTTGCCAGGCCACAGGTTTCCACCATCAAACCTCAGGCAGGTTCCCAGGCCACAGGGTTCCAGAATCAAACCGTTCTCATGTTCCCAGGCCACAGGGTTCCAGAATCCACCGTTGTCATTTTCCCAGGCCACAAGATTCCAGAATCAATCCTCAGTTATGTTCCCAGGCTACAGGGTTCCAGAATAAAACCTCAGTCATGTTCCCAGTCCACAGGGTTCCAGAACCAAGGCTCAGTCAGGTTCCCGGGGCACAGTATTCCACAATCTAAATAGATGTCATGTTCCCAGGCCACAGTGTTCCAGAATCACGCCTCAGTCATGTTCCCAGGCCACAGGGATCCAGAATCAAACTTCAGTCATGTTGCCAGGCCATAGGGTACCACCATCAAACCTCAGTCATATTCCCAGGCCATAGGTTTCCAGAATCAAACCGATTTCATGTTCCCAGGCAACAGGGTATCGGAATCCAAACCGATGTCATGTTCCCAGGCCACAGGATTCCACACTCTAACATCAGTCATCTTCCCAGGCCAAAGGTTTCCAGAATCAAACCTCAGTCATATTCCCAGGCCACATGTTTCCAGAATCAAACCTCAGTTGTGTTCCCAGGACACAGGGTTCCAGAATAAAACCTCAGTCATGTTCCCTGGACACAGGTTTCAGAAATAAAATCCCAGTCATGTTCCCAGGCCACAGGGTTCCACAATTAAACCTCAGTCATATTCCCAGGCCAGAGGGTTCCACAATCAAAACTCAGTTCTGTTGCCAGACCACGGTTCCCCCGTCAAGCCTCAGTCATGTTCCCAGGGAACAGGCTTCCAGAAACAAAACTCAGTCATGTTCCCAAGGCACAGGGTTCCAGAATCAAACCTCAGTCTTGTTCCCAGGACACAGGTTGCCAGAATCAACCCGATATCATGTTCCCTAGCCACAGTCTTCCAGAATCAAACCTCAGTCCTGTTGCCAGGGCACAGGTTTCCACCATCAAACCTCAGGCATGTTCCCAAGCCACAGGGTTCCAGAAGCCACCGATGTCATGTTCCCAGGCCACAGGATTCCACACTCTAACATCAGTCATCTTCCCAGGCCATTGGTTTCCAGAATCAAACCTCAGTCATATTCCCAGGCCACATGGTTCCAGAATAAAACCTCAGTCATGTTCCCTGGACACAGGTTTCAGAAATAAACTCCCAGTCATGTTCCCAGGCCACAGGGTTCCACAATTAAACCTCAGTCATATTCCCAGGCCAGAGGGTTCCACAATCAAACCTCTGTCCTGTTGCTAGGCCACGGTTCCACCATCAAGCCTCAGTCATGTTCCCAGGAAAGACTGTTCCACAATCAAACCTAAGTCATCTTGCCAAGCCACAGGGTTCCACCATCAAGCCTCACTCATGTTGCCAGGCCACAGGGTTCCACCATCAAGCCTCACTCATGTTCCCAAGCCTGAGGGTTCCACTATCAAACCTCAATCATGTTGCCAGGCCACAGGTTTCAACCATCAAACCTCAGTCATGTTCCCAGTAAACAGGGCTCCAGAATCAAACCAATGTCAAGTTCCCACGCCACGGGGTTCCAGTATCAGGCCTCAGTCATGTTCCCCGTGCACAGGGTGCCACAATCAAACTCAGTCATGTTGCCAGTCCACAGGTTTCTGCCATCACACCTCAGTCAAGTTGCCAGGCCACAGGGTTCCAGAATCAAGCCTCAGTCATTTTGCCAGGCCATAGTGTTCCACCATCAAACCTCAGTCATGATCCCAAGCCACATGTTTCCACAATGAAACCTCAGTCATTTTCCCAGGCCAAAGGTTTCCAGAATCAAACCTCAGTCATATTCCCAGGACACATGGTTCCAGAATCAAACCTGAGTCAGGTTCGCAGGCCACAGGTTTCAGCAATCAAACCTCAATCATGTTCCCAGGACACAGGTGTCCAGAATCAAACCTCAGTCATGTTCCCAGGGAACAGGTTTCCAGAAACAAACCTCAGTCATGTTCCCAAGGCACAGGGTTCCAGAATCAAACCTCTGTCTTGTTCCCAGGACACAGGTTGCCAGAATCAACCCGATATCATGTTCCCTAGCCACAGTCTTCCAGAATCAAACCTCAGTCCTGTTGCCAGGCCACAGGTTTCCACCATCAAACCTCAGGCAGGTTCCCAGGCCACAGGGTTCCAGAATCAAACCGTTCTCATGTTCCCAGGCCACAGGGTTCCAGAATCCACCGTTGTCATTTTCCCAGGCCACAAGATAGCAGAATCAATCCTCAGTTATGTTCCCAGGCTACAGGGTTCCAGAATAAAACCTCAGTCATGTTCCCAGTCCACAGGGTTCCAGAACCAAGGCTCAGTCAGGTTCCCGGGGCACAGTATTCCACAATCTAAATAGATGTCATGTTCCCAGGCCACAGTGTTCCAGAATCACGCCTCAGTCATGTTCCCAGGCCACAGGGATCCAGAATCAAACTTCAGTCATGTTGCCAGGCCATAGGGTACCACCATCAAACCTCAGTCATATTCCCAGGCCATAGGTTTCCAGAATCAAACCGATTTCATGTTCCCAGGCAACAGGGTATCGGAATCCAAACCGATGTCATGTTCCCAGGCCACAGGATTCCACACTCTAACATCAGTCATCTTCCCAGGACAAAGGTTTCCAGAATCAAACCTCAGTCATATTCCCAGGCCACATGTTTCCAGAATCAAACCTCAGTTGTGTTCCCAGGACACAGGGTTCCAGAATAAAACCTCAGTCATGTTCCCTGGACACAGGTTTCAGAAATAAAATCCCAGTCATGTTCCCAGGCCACAGGGTTCCACAATTAAACCTCAGTCATATTCCCAGGCCAGAGGGTTCCACAATCAAAACTCAGTTCTGTTGCCAGACCACGGTTCCCCCGTCAAGCCTCAGTCATGTTCCCAGGGAACAGGCTTCCAGAAACAAAACTCAGTCATGTTCCCAAGGCACAGGGTTCCAGAATCAAACCTCAGTCTTGTTCCCAGGACACAGGTTGCGAGAATCAACCCGATATCATGTTCCCTAGCCACAGTCTTCCAGAATCAAACCTCAGTCCTGTTGCCAGGGCACAGGTTTCCACCATCATACCTCAGGCATGTTCCCAAGCCACAGGGTTCCAGAAGCCACCGATGTCATGTTCCCAGGCCACAGGATTCCACACTCTAACATCAGTCATCTTCCCAGGCCATTGGTTTCCAGAATCAAACCTCAGTCATATTCCCAGGCCACATGGTTCCAGAATAAAACCTCAGTCATGTTCCCTGGACACAGGTTTCAGAAATAAACTCCCAGTCATGTTCCCAGGCCACAGGGTTCCACAATTAAACCTCAGTCATATTCCCAGGCCAGAGGGTTCCACAATCAAACCTCTGTCCTGTTGCTAGGCCACGGTTCCACCATAAAGCCTCAGTCATGTTCCCAGGAAAGACTGTTCCACAATCAAACCTAAGTCATCTTGCCAAGCCACAGGGTTCCACCATCAAGCCACACTCATGTTGCCAGGCCACAGGGTTCCACCATCAAGCCTCACTCATGTTCCCAAGCCTGAGGGTTCCACTATCAAACCTCAATCATGTTGCCAGGCCACAGGTTTCAACCATCAAACCTCAGTCATGTTCCCAGTAAACAGGGCTCCAGAATCAAACCAATGTCAAGTTCCCACGCCACGGGGTTCCAGTATCAGGCCTCAGTCATGTTCCCCGTGCACAGGGTGCCACAATCAAACTCAGTCATGTTGCCAGTCCACAGGTTTCTGCCATCACACCTCAGTCAAGTTGCCAGGCCACAGGGTTCCAGAATCAAGCCTCAGTCATTTTGCCAGGCCATAGTGTTCCACCATCAAACCTCAGTCATGATCCCAAGCCACATGTTTCCACAATGAAACCTCAGTCATTTTCCCAGGCCAAAGGTTTCCAGAATCAAACCTCAGTCATATTCCCAGGACACATGGTTCCAGAATCAAACCTGAGTCAGGTTCGCAGGCCACAGGTTTCAGCAATCAAACCTCAATCATGTTCCCAGGACACAGGTGTCCAGAATCAAACCTCAGTCATGTTCCCAGGGAACAGGTTTCCAGAAACAAACCTCAGTCATGTTCCCAAGGCACAGGGTTCCAGAATCAAACCTCTGTCTTGTTCCCAGGACACAGGTTGCCAGAATCAACCCGATATCATGTTCCCTAGCCACAGTCTTCCAGAATCAAACCTCAGTCCTGTTGCCAGGCCACAGGTTTCCACCATCAAACCTCAGGCAGGTTCCCAGGCCACAGGGTTCCAGAATCAAACCGTTCTCATGTTCCCAGGCCACAGGGTTCCAGAATCCACCGTTGTCATTTTCCCAGGCCACAAGATAGCAGAATCAATCCTCAGTTATGTTCCCAGGCTACAGGGTTCCAGAATAAAACCTCAGTCATGTTCCCAGTCCACAGGGTTCCAGAACCAAGGCTCAGTCAGGTTCCCGGGGCACAGTATTCCACAATCTAAATAGATGTCATGTTCCCAGGCCACAGTGTTCCAGAATCACGCGTCAGTCATGTTCCCAGGCCACAGGGATCCAGAATCAAACTTCAGTCATGTTGCCAGGCCATAGGGTACCACCATCAAACCTCAGTCATATTCCCAGGCCATAGGTTTCCAGAATCAAACCGATTTCATGTTCCCAGGCAAAAGGGTATCGGAATCCAAACCGATGTCATGTTCCCAGGCCACAGGATTCCACACTCTAACATCAGTCATCTTCCCAGGCCAAAGGTTTCCAGAATCAAACCTCAGTCATATTCCCAGGCCACATGTTTCCAGAATCAAACCTCAGTTGTGTTCCCAGGACACAGGGTTCCAGAATAAAACCTCACTCATGTTCCCTGGACACAGGTTTCAGAAATAAACTCCCAGTCATGTTCCCAGGCCACAGGGTTCCACAATTAAACCTCAGTCATATTCCCAGGCCAGAGGGTTCCACAATCAAAACTCAGTTCTGTTGCCAGACCACGGTTCCCCCGTCAAGCCTCAGTCATGTTCCCAGGGAACAGGCTTCCAGAAACAAAACTCAGTCATGTTCCCAAGGCACAGGGTTCCAGAATCAAACCTCAGTCTTGTTCCCAGGACACAGGTTGCCAGAATCAACCCGATATCATGTTCCCTAGCCACAGTCTTCCAGAATCAAACCTCAGTCCTGTTGCCAGGGCACAGGTTTCCACCATCAAACCTCAGGCATGTTCCCAAGCCACAGGGTTCCAGAAGCCACCGATGTCATGTTCCCAGGCCACAGGATTCCACACTCTAACATCAGTCATCTTCCCAGGCCAATGGTTTCCAGAATCAAACCTCAGTCATATTCCCAGGCCACATGGTTCCAGAATAAAACCTCAGTCATGTTCCCTGGACACAGGTTTCAGAAATAAACTCCCAGTCATGTTCCCAGGCCACAGGGTTCCACAATTAAACCTCAGTCATATTCCCAGGCCAGAGGGTTCCACAATCAAACCTCTGTCCTGTTGCTAGGCCACGGTTCCACCATCAAGCCTCACTCATGTTCCCAGGAAAGACTGTTCCACAATCAAACCTAAGTCATCTTGCCAAGCCACAGGGTTCCACCATCAAGCCTCACTCATGTTGCCAGGCCACAGGGTTCCACCATCAAGCCTCACTCATGTTCCCAAGCCTGAGGGTTCCACTATCAAACCTCAATCATGTTGCCAGGCCACAGGTTTCAACCATCAAACCTCAGTCATGTTCCCAGTAAACAGGGCTCCAGAATCAAACCAATGTCAAGTTCCCACGCCACGGGGTTCCAGTATCAGGCCTCAGTCATGTTCCCCGTGCACAGGGTGCCACAATCAAACTCAGTCATGTTGCCAGTCCACAGGTTTCTGCCATCACACCTCAGTCAAGTTGCCAGGCCACAGGGTTCCAGAATCAAGCCTCAGTCATTTTGCCAGGCCATAGTGTTCCACCATCAAACCTCAGTCATGATCCCAAGCCACATGTTTCCACAATGAAACCTCAGTCATTTTCCCAGGCCAAAGGTTTCCAGAATCAAACCTCAGTCATATTCCCAGGACACATGGTTCCAGAATCAAACCTGAGTCAGGTTCGCAGGCCACAGGTTTCAGCAATCAAACCTCAATCATGTTCCCAGGACACAGGTGTCCAGAATCAAACCTCAGTCATGTTCCCAGGGAACAGGTTTCCAGAAACAAACCTCAGTCATGTTCCCAAGGCACAGGGTTCCAGAATCAAACCTCTGTCTTGTTCCCAGGACACAGGTTTCCAGAATCAACCCGATATCATGTTCCCTAGCCACAGTCTTCCAGAATCAAACCTCAGTCATGTTGCCAGGCCACAGGTTTCCACCATCAAACCTCAGGCAGGTTCCCAGGCCACAGGGTTCCAGAATCAAACCGTTCTCATGTTCCCAGGCCACAGGGTTCCAGAATCCACCGTTGTCATTTTCCCAGGCCACAAGATTCCAGAATCAATCCTCAGTTATGTTCCCAGGCTACAGGGTTCCAGAATAAAACCTCAGTCATGTTCCCAGTCCAGAGGGTTCCAGAACCGAGGCTCAGTCACGTTCCCGGGGCACAGTATTCCACAATCTAAACAGATGTCATGTTCCCAGGCCTCAGGGTTCCAGAATCCACCGATGTCATGTTCCCAGGCCACAGGGTTCCAGAATCAATCCTCAGTTATATTCCCAGGCTACAGGGTTCCAGAATAAAACCTCAGTCATGTTCCCAGTCCACAGGGTTCCAGAACCAAGGCTCAGTCAGGTTCCCGGGCCACAGTATTCCACAATCTAAATAGATGTCATGTTCCCAGGCCACAGGGATCCAGAATCAAACTTCAGTCATGTTGCCAGGCCATAGGGTACCACCATCAAACCTCAGTCATATTCCCAGGCCACAGGTTTCCAGAATCAAACCGATTTCATGTTCCCAGGCAACAGGGTACCGGAATCCAAACCGATGTCATGTTCCCAGGCCACAGGATTCCACACTCTAACATCAGTCATCTTCCCAGGACAATGGTTTCCAGAATCAAACCTCAGTCATATTCCCAGGCCACATGGTTCCAGAATCAAACCTCAGTTGTGTTCCAAGGACACAGGGTTCCAGAATAAAACCTCAGTCATGTTCCCTGGACACAGGTTTCAGAAATAAAATCCCAGTCATGTTCCCAGGCCACAGGGTTCCACAATTAAACCTCAGTCATATTCCCAGGCCAGAGGGTTCCACAATCAAACCTCAGTTCTGTTGCCAGACCACGGTTCCCCCGTCAAGCCTCAGTCATGTTCCCAGGGAACAGGCTTCCAGAAACAAACCTCAGTCATGTTCCCAAGGCACAGGGTTCCAGAATCAAACCTCAGTCTTGTTCCCAGGACACAGGTTGCCAGAATCAACCCGATATCATGTTCCCTAGCCACAGTCTTCCAGAATCAAACCTCAGTCCTGTTGCCAGGGCACAGGTTTCCACCATCAAACCTCAGGCATGTTCCCAAGCCACAGGGTTCCAGAAGCCACCGATGTCATGTTCCCAGGCCACAGGATTCCACACTCTAACATCAGTCATCTTCCCAGGCCAATGGTTTCCAGAATCAAACCTCAGTCATATTCCCAGGCCACATGGTTCCAGAATAAAACCTCAGTCATGTTCCCTGGACACAGGTTTCAGAAATAAACTCCCAGTCATGTTCCCAGGCCACAGGGTTCCACAATTAAACCTCAGTCATATTCCCAGGCCAGAGGGTTCCACAATCAAACCTCTGTCCTGTTGCTAGGCCACGGTTCCACCATCAAGCCTCACTCATGTTCCCAGGAAAGACTGTTCCACAATCAAACCTAAGTCATCTTGCCAAGCCACAGGGTTCCACCATCAAGCCTCACTCATGTTGCCAGGCCACAGGGTTCCACCATCAAGCCTCACTCATGTTCCCAAGCCTGAGGGTTCCACTATCAAACCTCAATCATGTTGCCAGGCCACAGGTTTCAACCATCCAACCTCAGTCATGTTCCCAGTAAACAGGGCTCCAGAATCAAACCAATGTCAAGTTCCCATGCCACGGGGTTCCAGTATCAGGCCTCAGTCATGTTCCCCGTGCACAGGGTGCCACAATCAAACTCAGTCATGTTGCCAGTGCACAGGTTTCTGCCATCACACCTCAGTCAAGTTGCCAGGCCACAGGGTTCCAGAATCAAGCCTCAGTCATTTTGCCAGGCCATAGTGTTCCACCATCAAACCTCAGTCATGATCCCAAGCCACATGTTTCCACAATGAAACCTCAGTCATTTTCCCAGGCCAAAGGTTTCCAGAATCAAACCTCAGTCATATTCCCAGGACACATGGTTCCAGAATCAAACCTGAGTCAGGTTCGCAGGCCACAGGTTTCAGCAATCAAACCTCAATCATGTTCCCAGGACACAGGTGTCCAGAATCAAACCTCAGTCATGTTCCCAGGGAACAGGTTTCCAGAAACAAACCTCAGTCATGTTCCCAAGGCACAGGGTTCCAGAATCAAACCTCTGTCTTGTTCCCAGGACACAGGTTGCCAGAATCAACCCGATATCATGTTCCCTAGCCACAGTCTTCCAGAATCAAACCTCAGTCCTGTTGCCAGGCCACAAGTTTCCACCATCAAACCTCAGGCAGGTTCCCAGGCCACAGGGTTCCAGAATCCACCGTTGTCATTTTCCCAGGCCACAAGATACCAGAATCAATCCTCAGTTATGTTCCCAGGCTACAGGGTTCCAGAATAAAACCTCAGTCATGTTCCCAGTCCACAGGGTTCCAGAACCAAGGCTCAGTCAGGTTCCCGGGGCACAGTATTCCACAATCTAAATAGATGTCATGTTCCCAGGCCACAGTGTTCCAGAATCACGCGTCAGTCATGTTCCCAGGCCACAGGGATCCAGAATCAAACTTCAGTCATGTTGCCAGGCCATAGGGTACCACCATCAAACCTCAGTCATATTCCCAGGCCATAGGTTTCCAGAATCAAACCGATTTCATGTTTCCAGGCAACAGGGTATCGGAATCCAAACCGATGTCATGTTCCCAGGCCACAGGATTCCACACTCTAACATCAGTCATCTTCCCAGGCCAAAGGTTTCCAGAATCAAACCTCAGTCATATTCCCAGGCCACATGGTTCCAGAATCAAACCTCAGTTGTGTTCCCAGGACACAGGGTTCCAGAATAAAACCTCAGTCATGTTCCCTGGACACAGGTTTCAGAAATAAAATCCCAGTCATGTTCCCAGGCCACAGGGTTCCACAATTAAACCTCAGTCATATTCCCAGGCCAGAGGGTTCCACAATCAAAACTCAGTTCTGTTGCCAGACCACGGTTCCCCCGTCAAGCCTCAGTCATGTTCCCAGGGAACAGGCTTCCAGAAACAAAACTCAGTCATGTTCCCAAGGCACAGGGTTCCAGAATCAAACCTCAGTCTTGTTCCCAGGACACAGGTTGCCAGAATCAACCCGATATCATGTTCCCTAGCCACAGTCTTCCAGAATCAAACCTCAGTCCTGTTGCCAGGGCACAGGTTTCCACCATCAAACCTCAGGCATGTTCCCAAGCCACAGGGTTCCAGAAGCCACCGATGTCATGTTCCCAGGCCACAGGATTCCACACTCTAACATCAGTCATCTTCCCAGGCCAATGGTTTCCAGAATCAAACCTCAGTCATATTCCCAGGCCACATGGTTCCAGAATCAAACCTCAGTTGTGTTCCCAGGACACAGGGTTCCAGAATAAAACCTCAGTCATGTTCCCTGGACACAGGTTTCAGAAATAAACTCCCAGTCATGTTCCCAGGCCACAGGGTTCCACAATTAAACCTCAGTCATATTCCCAGGCCAGAGGGTTCCACAATCAAACCTCTGTCCTGTTGCTAGGCCCCGGTTCCACCATCAAGCCTCAGTCATGTTCCCAGGAAAGACTGTTCCACAATCAAACCTAAGTCATCTTGCCAAGCCACAGGGTTCCACCATCAAGCCTCACTCATGTTGCCAGGCCACAGGGTTCCACCATCAAGCCTCACTCATGTTCCCAAGCCTGAGGGTTCCACTATCAAACCTCAATCATGTTGCCAGGCCACAGGTTTCAACCATCAAACCTCAGTCATGTTCCCAGTAAACAGGGCTCCAGAATCAAACCAATGTCAAGTTCCCACGCCACGGGGTTCCAGTATCAGGCCTCAGTCATGTTCCCCGTGCACAGGGTGCCACAATCAAACTCAGTCATGTTGCCAGTCCACAGGTTTCTGCCATCACACCTCAGTCAAGTTGCCAGGCCACAGGGTTCCAGAATCAAGCCTCAGTCATTTTGCCAGGCCATAGTGTTCCACCATCAAACCTCAGTCATGATCCCAAGCCACATGTTTCCACAATGAAACCTCAGTCATTTTCCCAGGCCAAAGGTTTCCAGAATCAAACCTCAGTCATATTCCCAGGACACATGGTTCCAGAATCAAACCTGAGTCAGGTTCGCAGGCCACAGGTTTCAGCAATCAAACCTCAATCATGTTCCCAGGACACAGGTGTCCAGAATCAAACCTCAGTCATGTTCCCAGGGAACAGGTTTCCAGAAACAAACCTCAGTCATGTTCCCAAGGCACAGGGTTCCAGAATCAAACCTCTGTCTTGTTCCCAGGACACAGGTTTCCAGAATCAACCTGATATCATGTTCCCTAGCCACAGTCTTCCAGAATCAAACCTCAGTCATGTTGCCAGGCCACAGGTTTCCACCATCAAACCTCAGGCAGGTTCCCAGGCCACAGGGTTCCAGAATCAAACCGTTCTCATGTTCCGAGGCCACAGGGTTCCAGAATCCACCGTTGTCATTTTCCCAGGCCACAAGATTCCAGAATCAATCCTCAGTTATGTTCCCAGGCTACAGGGTTCCAGAATAAAACCTCAGTCATGTTCCCAGTCCAGAGGGTTCCAGAACCGAGGCTCAGTCAGGTTCCCGGGGCACAGTATTCCACAATCTAAACAGATGTCATGTTCCCAGGCCTCAGGGTTCCAGAATCCACCGATGTCATGTTCCCAGGCCACAGGGTTCCAGAATAAATCCTCAGTTATATTCCCAGGCTACAGGGTTCCAGAATAAAACCTCAGTCATGTTCCCAGTCCACAGGGTTCCAGAACCAAGGCTCAGTCAGGTTCCCGGGCCACAGTATTCCACAATCTAAATAGATGTCATGTTCCCAGGCCACAGTGTTCCAGAATCACGCCTCAGTCATGTTCCCAGGCCACAGGGATCCAGAATCAAACTTCAGTCATGTTGCCAGGCCATAGGGTACCACCATCAAACCTCAGTCATATTCCCAGGCCACAGGTTTCCAGAATCAAACCGATTTCATGTTCCCAGGCAACAGGGTACCGGAATCCAAACCGATGTCATGTTCCCAGGCCACAGGATTCCACACTCTAACATCAGTCATCTTCCCAGGACAATGGTTTCCAGAATCAAACCTCAGTCATATTCCCAGGCCACATGGTTCCAGAATCAAACCTCAGTTGTGTTCCCAGGACACAGGGTTCCAGAATAAAACCTCAGTCATGTTCCCTGGACACAGGTTTCAGAAATAAAATCCCAGTCATGTTCCCAGGCCACAGGGTTCCACAATTAAACCTCAGTCATATTCCCAGGCCAGAGGGTTCCACAATCAAACCTCAGTTCTGTTGCCAGACCACGGTTCCCCCGTCAAGCCTCAGTCATGTTCCCAGGGAACAGGCTTCCAGAAACAAAACTCAGTCATGTTCCCAAGGCACAGGGTTCCAGAATCAAACCTCAGTCTTGTTCCCAGGACACAGGTTGCCAGAATCAACCCGATATCATGTTCCCTAGCCACAGTCTTCCAGAATCAAACCTCAGTCCTGTTGCCAGGGCACAGGTTTCCACCATCAAACCTCAGGCATGTTCCCAAGCCACAGGGTTCCAGAAGCCACCGATGTCATGTTCCCAGGCCACAGGATTCCACACTCTAACATCAGTCATCTTCCCAGGCCAATGGTTTCCAGAATCAAACCTCAGTCATATTCCCAGGCCACATGGTTCCAGAATAAAACCTCAGTCATGTTCCCTGGACACAGGTTTCAGAAATAAACTCCCAGTCATGTTCCCAGGCCACAGGGTTCCACAATTAAACCTCAGTCATATTCCCAGGCCAGAGGGTTCCACAATCAAACCTCTGTCCTGTTGCTAGGCCCCGGTTCCACCATCAAGCCTCAGTCATGTTCCCAGGAAAGACTGTTCCACAATCAAACCTAAGTCATCTTGCCAAGCCACAGGGTTCCACCATCAAGCCTCACTCATGTTGCCAGGCCACAGGGTTCCACCATCAAGCCTCACTCATGTTCCCAAGCCTGAGGGTTCCACTATCAAACCTCAATCATGTTGCCAGGCCACAGGTTTCAACCATCAAACCTCAGTCATGTTCCCAGTAAACAGGGCTCCAGAATCAAACCAATGTCAAGTTCCCACGCCACGGGGTTCCAGTATCAGGCCTCAGTCATGTTCCCCGTGCACAGGGTGCCACAATCAAACTCAGTCATGTTGCCAGTCCACAGGTTTCTGCCATCACACCTCAGTCAAGTTGCCAGGCCACAGGGTTCCAGAATCAAGCCTCAGTCATTTTGCCAGGCCATAGTGTTCCACCATCAAACCTCAGTCATGATCCCAAGCCACATGTTTCCACAATGAAACCTCAGTCATTTTCCCAGGCCAAAGGTTTCCAGAATCAAACCTCAGTCATATTCCCAGGACACATGGTTCCAGAATCAAACCTGAGTCAGGTTCGCAGGCCACAGGTTTCAGCAATCAAACCTCAATCATGTTCCCAGGACACAGGTGTCCAGAATCAAACCTCAGTCATGTTCCCAGGGAACAGGTTTCCAGAAACAAACCTCAGTCATGTTCCCAAGGCACAGGGTTCCAGAATCAAACCTCTGTCTTGTTCCCAGGACACAGGTTTCCAGAATCAACCTGATATCATGTTCCCTAGCCACAGTCTTCCAGAATCAAACCTCAGTCATGTTGCCAGGCCACAGGTTTCCACCATCAAACCTCAGGCAGGTTCCCAGGCCACAGGGTTCCAGAATCAAACCGTTCTCATGTTCCGAGGCCACAGGGTTCCAGAATCCACCGTTGTCATTTTCCCAGGCCACAAGATTCCAGAATCAATCCTCAGTTATGTTCCCAGGCTACAGGGTTCCAGAATAAAACCTCAGTCATGTTCCCAGTCCAGAGGGTTCCAGAACCGAGGCTCAGTCAGGTTCCCGGGGCACAGTATTCCACAATCTAAACAGATGTCATGTTCCCAGGCCTCAGGGTTCCAGAATCCACCGATGTCATGTTCCCAGGCCACAGGGTTCCAGAATAAATCCTCAGTTATATTCCCAGGCTACAGGGTTCCAGAATAAAACCTCAGTCATGTTCCCAGTCCACAGGGTTCCAGAACCAAGGCTCAGTCAGGTTCCCGGGCCACAGTATTCCACAATCTAAATAGATGTCATGTTCCCAGGCCACAGTGTTCCAGAATCACGCCTCAGTCATGTTCCCAGGCCACAGGGATCCAGAATCAAACTTCAGTCATGTTGCCAGGCCATAGGGTACCACCATCAAACCTCAGTCATATTCCCAGGCCACAGGTTTCCAGAATCAAACCGATTTCATGTTCCCAGGCAACAGGGTACCGGAATCCAAACCGATGTCATGTTCCCAGGCCACAGGATTCCACACTCTAACATCAGTCATCTTCCCAGGACAATGGTTTCCAGAATCAAACCTCAGTCATATTCCCAGGCCACATGGTTCCAGAATCAAACCTCAGTTGTGTTCCCAGGACACAGGGTTCCAGAATAAAACCTCAGTCATGTTCCCTGGACACAGGTTTCAGAAATAAAATCCCAGTCATGTTCCCAGGCCACAGGGTTCCACAATTAAACCTCAGTCATATTCCCAGGCCAGAGGGTTCCACAATCAAACCTCAGTTCTGTTGCCAGACCACGGTTCCCCCGTCAAGCCTCAGTCATGTTCCCAGGGAACAGGCTTCCAGAAACAAAACTCAGTCATGTTCCCAAGGCACAGGGTTCCAGAATCAAACCTCAGTCTTGTTCCCAGGACACAGGTTGCCAGAATCAACCCGATATCATGTTCCCTAGCCACAGTCTTCCAGAATCAAACCTCAGTCCTGTTGCCAGGGCACAGGTTTCCACCATCAAACCTCAGGCATGTTCCCAAGCCACAGGGTTCCAGAAGCCACCGATGTCATGTTCCCAGGCCACAGGATTCCACACTCTAACATCAGTCATCTTCCCAGGCCAATGGTTTCCAGAATCAAACCTCAGTCATATTCCCAGGCCACATGGTTCCAGAATAAAACCTCAGTCATGTTCCCTGGACACAGGTTTCAGAAATAAACTCCCAGTCATGTTCCCAGGCCACAGGGTTCCACAATTAAACCTCAGTCATATTCCCAGGCCAGAGGGTTCCACAATCAAACCTCTGTCCTGTTGCTAGGCCCCGGTTCCACCATCAAGCCTCAGTCATGTTCCCAGGAAAGACTGTTCCACAATCAAACCTAAGTCATCTTGCCAAGCCACAGGGTTCCACCATCAAGCCTCACTCATGTTGCCAGGCCACAGGGTTCCACCATCAAGCCTCACTCATGTTCCCAAGCCTGAGGGTTCCACTATCAAACCTCAATCATGTTGCCAGGCCACAGGTTTCAACCATCAAACCTCAGTCATGTTCCCAGTAAACAGGGCTCCAGAATCAAACCAATGTCAAGTTCCCACGCCACGGGGTTCCAGTATCAGGCCTCAGTCATGTTCCCCGTGCACAGGGTGCCACAATCAAACTCAGTCATGTTGCCAGTCCACAGGTTTCTGCCATCACACCTCAGTCAAGTTGCCAGGCCACAGGGTTCCAGAATCAAGCCTCAGTCATTTTGCCAGGCCATAGTGTTCCACCATCAAACCTCAGTCATGATCCCAAGCCACATGTTTCCACAATGAAACCTCAGTCATTTTCCCAGGCCAAAGGTTTCCAGAATCAAACCTCAGTCATATTCCCAGGACACATGGTTCCAGAATCAAACCTGAGTCAGGTTCGCAGGCCACAGGTTTCAGCAATCAAACCTCAATCATGTTCCCAGGACACAGGTGTCCAGAATCAAACCTCAGTCATGTTCCCAGGGAACAGGTTTCCAGAAACAAACCTCAGTCATGTTCCCAAGGCACAGGGTTCCAGAATCAAACCTCTGTCTTGTTCCCAGGACACAGGTTTCCAGAATCAACCTGATATCATGTTCCCTAGCCACAGTCTTCCAGAATCAAACCTCAGTCATGTTGCCAGGCCACAGGTTTCCACCATCAAACCTCAGGCAGGTTCCCAGGCCACAGGGTTCCAGAATCAAACCGTTCTCATGTTCCGAGGCCACAGGGTTCCAGAATCCACCGTTGTCATTTTCCCAGGCCACAAGATTCCAGAATCAATCCTCAGTTATGTTCCCAGGCTACAGGGTTCCAGAATAAAACCTCAGTCATGTTCCCAGTCCAGAGGGTTCCAGAACCGAGGCTCAGTCAGGTTCCCGGGGCACAGTATTCCACAATCTAAACAGATGTCATGTTCCCAGGCCTCAGGGTTCCAGAATCCACCGATGTCATGTTCCCAGGCCACAGGGTTCCAGAATAAATCCTCAGTTATATTCCCAGGCTACAGGGTTCCAGAATAAAACCTCAGTCATGTTCCCAGTCCACAGGGTTCCAGAACCAAGGCTCAGTCAGGTTCCCGGGCCACAGTATTCCACAATCTAAATAGATGTCATGTTCCCAGGCCACAGTGTTCCAGAATCACGCCTCAGTCATGTTCCCAGGCCACAGGGATCCAGAATCAAACTTCAGTCATGTTGCCAGGCCATAGGGTACCACCATCAAACCTCAGTCATATTCCCAGGCCACAGGTTTCCAGAATCAAACCGATTTCATGTTCCCAGGCAACAGGGTACCGGAATCCAAACCGATGTCATGTTCCCAGGCCACAGGATTCCACACTCTAACATCAGTCATCTTCCCAGGACAATGGTTTCCAGAATCAAACCTCAGTCATATTCCCAGGCCACATGGTTCCAGAATCAAACCTCAGTTGTGTTCCCAGGACACAGGGTTCCAGAATAAAACCTCAGTCATGTTCCCTGGACACAGGTTTCAGAAATAAAATCCCAGTCATGTTCCCAGGCCACAGGGTTCCACAATTAAACCTCAGTCATATTCCCAGGCCAGAGGGTTCCACAATCAAACCTCAGTTCTGTTGCCAGACCACGGTTCCCCCGTCAAGCCTCAGTCATGTTCCCAGGGAACAGGCTTCCAGAAACAAAACTCAGTCATGTTCCCAAGGCACAGGGTTCCAGAATCAAACCTCAGTCTTGTTCCCAGGACACAGGTTGCCAGAATCAACCCGATATCATGTTCCCTAGCCACAGTCTTCCAGAATCAAACCTCAGTCCTGTTGCCAGGGCACAGGTTTCCACCATCAAACCTCAGGCATGTTCCCAAGCCACAGGGTTCCAGAAGCCACCGATGTCATGTTCCCAGGCCACAGGATTCCACACTCTAACATCAGTCATCTTCCCAGGCCAATGGTTTCCAGAATCAAACCTCAGTCATATTCCCAGGCCACATGGTTCCAGAATAAAACCTCAGTCATGTTCCCTGGACACAGGTTTCAGAAATAAACTCCCAGTCATGTTCCCAGGCCACAGGGTTCCACAATTAAACCTCAGTCATATTCCCAGGCCAGAGGGTTCCACAATCAAACCTCTGTCCTGTTGCTAGGCCCCGGTTCCACCATCAAGCCTCAGTCATGTTCCCAGGAAAGACTGTTCCACAATCAAACCTAAGTCATCTTGCCAAGCCACAGGGTTCCACCATCAAGCCTCACTCATGTTGCCAGGCCACAGGGTTCCACCATCAAGCCTCACTCATGTTCCCAAGCCTGAGGGTTCCACTATCAAACCTCAATCATGTTGCCAGGCCACAGGTTTCAACCATCAAACCTCAGTCATGTTCCCAGTAAACAGGGCTCCAGAATCAAACCAATGTCAAGTTCCCACGCCACGGGGTTCCAGTATCAGGCCTCAGTCATGTTCCCCGTGCACAGGGTGCCACAATCAAACTCAGTCATGTTGCCAGTCCACAGGTTTCTGCCATCACACCTCAGTCAAGTTGCCAGGCCACAGGGTTCCAGAATCAAGCCTCAGTCATTTTGCCAGGCCATAGTGTTCCACCATCAAACCTCAGTCATGATCCCAAGCCACATGTTTCCACAATGAAACCTCAGTCATTTTCCCAGGCCAAAGGTTTCCAGAATCAAACCTCAGTCATATTCCCAGGACACATGGTTCCAGAATCAAACCTGAGTCAGGTTCGCAGGCCACAGGTTTCAGCAATCAAACCTCAATCATGTTCCCAGGACACAGGTGTCCAGAATCAAACCTCAGTCATGTTCCCAGGGAACAGGTTTCCAGAAACAAACCTCAGTCATGTTCCCAAGGCACAGGGTTCCAGAATCAAACCTCTGTCTTGTTCCCAGGACACAGGTTGCCAGAATCAACCCGATATCATGTTCCCTAGCCACAGTCTTCCAGAATCAAACCTCAGTCCTGTTGCCAGGCCACAGGTTTCCACCATCAAACCTCAGGCAGGTTCCCAGGCCACAGGGTTCCAGAATCAAACCGTTCTCATGTTCCCAGGCCACAGGGTTCCAGAATCCACCGTTGTCATTTTCCCAGGCCACAAGATACCAGAATCAATCCTCAGTTATGTTCCCAGGCTACAGGGTTCCAGAATAAAACCTCAGTCATGTTCCCAGTCCACAGGGTTCCAGAACCAAGGCTCAGTCAGGTTCCCGGGGCACAGTATTCCACAATCTAAATAGATGTCATGTTCCCAGGCCACAGTGTTCCAGAATCACGCCTCAGTCATGTTCCCAGGCCACAGGGATCCAGAATCAAACTTCAGTCATGTTGCCAGGCCATAGGGTACCACCATCAAACCTCAGTCATATTCCCAGGCCATAGGTTTCCAGAATCAAACCGATTTCATGTTCCCAGGCAACAGGGTATCGGAATCCAAACCGATGTCATGTTCCCAGGCCACAGGATTCCACACTCTAACATCAGTCATCTTCCCAGGCCAAAGGTTTCCAGAATCAAACCTCAGTCATATTCCCAGGCCACATGTTTCCAGAATCAAACCTCAGTTGTGTTCCCAGGACACAGGGTTCCAGAATAAAACCTCAGTCATGTTCCCTGGACACAGGTTTCAGAAATAAAATCCCAGTCATGTTCCCAGGCCACAGGGTTCCACAATTAAACCTCAGTCATATTCCCAGGCCAGAGGGTTCCACAATCAAAACTCAGTTCTGTTGCCAGACCACGGTTCCCCCGTCAAGCCTCAGTCATGTTCCCAGGGAACAGGCTTCCAGAAACAAAACTCAGTCATGTTCCCAAGGCACAGGGTTCCAGAATCAAACCTCAGTCTTGTTCCCAGGACACAGGTTGCCAGAATCAACCCGATATCATGTTCCCTAGCCACAGTCTTCCAGAATCAAACCTCAGTCCTGTTGCCAGGGCACAGGTTTCCACCATCAAACCTCAGGCATGTTCCCAAGCCACAGGGTTCCAGAAGCCACCGATGTCATGTTCCCAGGCCACAGGATTCCACACTCTAACATCAGTCATCTTCCCAGGCCATTGGTTTCCAGAATCAAACCTCAGTCATATTCCCAGGCCACATGGTTCCAGAATAAAACCTCAGTCATGTTCCCTGGACACAGGTTTCAGAAATAAACTCCCAGTCATGTTCCCAGGCCACAGGGTTCCACAATTAAACCTCAGTCATATTCCCAGGCCAGAGGGTTCCACAATCAAACCTCTGTCCTGTTGCTAGGCCACGGTTCCACCATCAAGCCTCAGTCATGTTCCCAGGAAAGACTGTTCCACAATCAAACCTAAGTCATCTTGCCAAGCCACAGGGTTCCACCATCAAGCCTCACTTATGTTGCCAGGCCACAGGGTTCCACCATCAAGCCTCACTCATGTTCCCAAGCCTGAGGGTTCCACTATCAAACCTCAATCATGTTGCCAGGCCACAGGTTTCAACCATCAAACCTCAGTCATGTTCCCAGTAAACAGGGCTCCAGAATCAAACCAATGTCAAGTTCCCACGCCACGGGGTTCCAGTATCAGGCCTCAGTCATGTTCCCCGTGCACAGGGTGCCACAATCAAACTCAGTCATGTTGCCAGTCCACAGGTTTCTGCCATCACACCTCAGTCAAGTTGCCAGGCCACAGGGTTCCAGAATCAAGCCTCAGTCATTTTGCCAGGCCATAGTGTTCCACCATCAAACCTCAGTCATGATCCCAAGCCACATGTTTCCACAATGAAACCTCAGTCATTTTCCCAGGCCAAAGGTTTCCAGAATCAAACCTCAGTCATATTCCCAGGACACATGGTTCCAGAATCAAACCTGAGTCAGGTTCGCAGGCCACAGGTTTCAGCAATCAAACCTCAATCATGTTCCCAGGACACAGGTGTCCAGAATCAAACCTCAGTCATGTTCCCAGGGAACAGGTTTCCAGAAACAAACCTCAGTCATGTTCTCAAGGCACAGGGTTCCAGAATCAAACCTCTGTCTTGTTCCCAGGACACAGGTTGCCAGAATCAACCCGATATCATGTTCCCTAGCCACAGTCTTCCAGAATCAAACCTCAGTCCTGTTGCCAGGCCACAGGTTTCCACCATCAAACCTCAGGCAGGTTCCCAGGCCACAGGGTTCCAGAATCAAACCGTTCTCATGTTCCCAGGCCACAGGGTTCCAGAATCCACCGTTGTCATTTTCCCAGGCCACAAGATAGCAGAATCAATCCTCAGTTATGTTCCCAGGCTACAGGGTTCCAGAATAAAACCTCAGTCATGTTCCCAGTCCACAGGGTTCCAGAACCAAGGCTCAGTCAGGTTCCCGGGGCACAGTATTCCACAATCTAAATAGATGTCATGTTCCCAGGCCACAGTGTTCCAGAATCACGCCTCAGTCATGTTCCCAGGCCACAGGGATCCAGAATCAAACTTCAGTCATGTTGCCAGGCCATAGGGTACCACCATCAAACCTCAGTCATATTCCCAGGCCATAGGTTTCCAGAATCAAACCGATTTCATGTTCCCAGGCAACAGGGTATCGGAATCCAAACCGATGTCATGTTCCCAGGCCACAGGATTCCACACTCTAACATCAGTCATCTTCGCAGGCCAAAGGTTTCCAGAATCAAACCTCAGTCATATTCCCAGGCCACATGTTTCCAGAATCAAACCTCAGTTGTGTTCCCAGGACACAGGGTTCCAGAATAAAACCTCAGTCATGTTCCCTGGACACAGGTTTCAGAAATAAAATCCCAGTCATGTTCCCAGGCCACAGGGTTCCACAATTAAACCTCAGTCATATTCCCAGGCCAGAGGGTTCCACAATCAAAACTCAGTTCTGTTGCCAGACCACGGTTCCCCCGTCAAGCCTCAGTCATGTTCCCAGGGAACAGGCTTCCAGAAACAAAACTCAGTCATGTTCCCAAGGCACAGGGTTCCAGAATCAAACCTCAGTCTTGTTCCCAGGACACAGGTTGCCAGAATCAACCCGATATCATGTTCCCTAGCCACAGTCTTCCAGAATCAAACCTCAGTCCTGTTGCCAGGGCACAGGTTTCCACCATCAAACCTCAGGCATGTTCCCAGGCCACAGGGTTCCAGAAGCCACCGATGTCATGTTCCCAGGCCACAGGATTCCACACTCTAACATCAGTCATCTTCCCAGGCCATTGGTTTCCAGAATCAAACCTCAGTCATATTCCCAGGCCACATGGTTCCAGAATAAAACCTCAGTCATGTTCCCTGGACACAGGTTTCAGAAATAAACTCCCAGTCATGTTCCCAGGCCACAGGGTTCCACAATTAAACCTCAGTCATATTCCCAGGCCAGAGGGTTCCACAATCGAACCTCTGTCCTGTTGCTAGGCCACGGTTCCACCATCAAGCCTCAGTCATGTTCCCAGGAAAGACTGTTCCACAATCAAACCTAAGTCATCTTGCCAAGCCACAGGGTTCCACCATCAAGCCTCACTCATGTTGCCAGGCCACAGGGTTCCACCATCAAGCCTCACTCATGTTCCCAAGCCTGAGGGTTCCACTATCAAACCTCAATCATGTTGCCAGGCCACAGGTTTCAACCATCAAACCTCAGTCATGTTCCCAGTAAACAGGGCTCCAGAATCAAACCAATGTCAAGTTCCCACGCCACGGGGTTCCAGTATCAGGCCTCAGTCATGTTCCCCGTGCACAGGGTGCCACAATCAAACTCAGTCATGTTGCCAGTCCACAGGTTTCTGCCATCACACCTCAGTCAAGTTGCCAGGCCACAGGGTTCCAGAATCAAGCCTCAGTCATTTTGCCAGGCCATAGTGTTCCACCATCAAACCTCAGTCATGATCCCAAGCCACATGTTTCCACAATGAAACCTCAGTCATTTTCCCAGGCCAAAGGTTTCCAGAATCAAACCTCAGTCATATTCCCAGGACACATGGTTCCAGAATCAAACCTGAGTCAGGTTCGCAGGCCACAGGTTTCAGCAATCAAACCTCAATCATGTTCCCAGGACACAGGTGTCCAGAATCAAACCTCAGTCATGTTCCCAGGGAACAGGTTTCCAGAAACAAACCTCAGTCATGTTCCCAAGGCACAGGGTTCCAGAATCAAACCTCTGTCTTGTTCCCAGGACACAGGTTGCCAGAATCAACCCGATATCATGTTCCCTAGCCACAGTCTTCCAGAATCAAACCTCAGTCCTGTTGCCAGGCCACAGGTTTCCACCATCAAACCTCAGGCAGGTTCCCAGGCCACAGGGTTCCAGAATCAAACCGTTCTCATGTTCCCAGGCCACAGGGTTCCAGAATCCACCGTTGTCATTTTCCCAGGCCACAAGATAGCAGAATCAATCCTCAGTTATGTTCCCAGGCTACAGGGTTCCAGAATAAAACCTCAGTCATGTTCCCAGTCCACAGGGTTCCAGAACCAAGGCTCAGTCAGGTTCCCGGGGCACAGTATTCCACAATCTAAATAGATGTCATGTTCCCAGGCCACAGTGTTCCAGAATCACGCCTCAGTCATGTTCCCAGGCCACAGGGATCCAGAATCAAACTTCAGTCATGTTGCCAGGCCATAGGGTACCACCATCAAACCTCAGTCATATTCCCAGGCCACAGGTTTCCAGAATCAAACCGATTTCATGTTCCCAGGCAACAGGGTACCGGAATCCAAACCGATGTCATGTTCCCAGGCCACAGGATTCCACACTCTAACATCAGTCATCTTCCCAGGCCAATGGTTTCCAGAATCAAACCTCAGTCATATTCCCAGGCCACATGGTTCCAGAATCAAACCTCAGTTGTGTTCCCAGGACACAGGGTTCCAGAATAAAACCTCAGTCATGTTCCCTGGACACAGGTTTCAGAAATAAACTCCCAGTCATGTTCCCAGGCCACAGGGTTCCACAATTAAACCTCAGTCATATTCCCAGGCCAGAGGGTTCCACAATCGAACCTCTGTCCTGTTGCTAGGCCACGGTTCCACCATCAAGCCTCAGTCATGTTCCCAGGAAAGACTGTTCCACAATCAAACCTAAGTCATCTTGCCAAGCCACAGGGTTCCACCATCAAGCCTCACTCATGTTGCCAGGCCACAGGGTTCCACCATCAAGCCTCACTCATGTTCCCAAGCCTGAGGGTTCCACTATCAAACCTCAATCATGTTGCCAGGCCACAGGTTTCAACCATCAAACCTCAGTCATGTTCCCAGTAAACAGGGCTCCAGAATCAAACCAATGTCAAGTTCCCACGCCACGGGGTTCCAGTATCAGGCCTCAGTCATGTTCCCCGTGCACAGGGTGCCACAATCAAA
This sequence comes from Balaenoptera physalus, assembly GCF_965194825.1. Classification (NCBI taxonomy): domain Eukaryota; kingdom Metazoa; phylum Chordata; class Mammalia; order Artiodactyla; family Balaenopteridae; genus Balaenoptera; species Balaenoptera physalus. The sequence continues at coordinate 141,772 of NW_028126032.1, forward strand.
CTCAGTCATGTTGCCAGTCCACAGGTTTCTGCCATCACACCTCAGTCAAGTTGCCAGGCCACAGGGTTCCAGAATCAAGCCTCAGTCATTTTGCCAGGCCATAGTGTTCCACCATCAAACCTCAGTCATGATCCCAAGCCACATGTTTCCACAATGAAACCTCAGTCATTTTCCCAGGCCAAAGGTTTCCAGAATCAAACCTCAGTCATATTCCCAGGACACATGGTTCCAGAATCAAACCTGAGTCAGGTTCGCAGGCCACAGGTTTCAGCAATCAAACCTCAATCATGTTCCCAGGACACAGGTGTCCAGAATCAAACCTCAGTCATGTTCCCAGGGAACAGGTTTCCAGAAACAAACCTCAGTCATGTTCCCAAGGCACAGGGTTCCAGAATCAAACCTCTGTCTTGTTCCCAGGACACAGGTTGCCAGAATCAACCCGATATCATGTTCCCTAGCCACAGTCTTCCAGAATCAAACCTCAGTCCTGTTGCCAGGCCACAGGTTTCCACCATCAAACCTCAGGCAGGTTCCCAGGCCACAGGGTTCCAGAATCAAACCGTTCTCATGTTCCCAGGCCACAGGGTTCCAGAATCCACCGTTGTCATTTTCCCAGGCCACAAGATAGCAGAATCAATCCTCAGTTATGTTCCCAGGCTACAGGGTTCCAGAATAAAACCTCAGTCATGTTCCCAGTCCACAGGGTTCCAGAACCAAGGCTCAGTCAGGTTCCCGGGGCACAGTATTCCACAATCTAAATAGATGTCATGTTCCCAGGCCACAGTGTTCCAGAATCACGCCTCAGTCATGTTCCCAGGCCACAGGGATCCAGAATCAAACTTCAGTCATGTTGCCAGGCCATAGGGTACCACCATCAAACCTCAGTCATATTCCCAGGCCACAGGTTTCCAGAATCAAACCGATTTCATGTTCCCAGGCAACAGGGTACCGGAATCCAAACCGATGTCATGTTCCCAGGCCACAGGATTCCACACTCTAACATCAGTCATCTTCCCAGGCCAATGGTTTCCAGAATCAAACCTCAGTCATATTCCCAGGCCACATGGTTCCAGAATCAAACCTCAGTTGTGTTCCCAGGACACAGGGTTCCAGAATAAAACCTCAGTCATGTTCCCTGGACACAGGTTTCAGAAATAAAATCCCAGTCATGTTCCCAGGCCACAGGGTTCCACAATTAAACCTCAGTCATATTCCCAGGCCAGAGGGTTCCACAATCAAACCTCAGTTCTGTTGCCAGACCACGGTTCCCCCGTCAAGCCTCAGTCATGTTCCCAGGGAACAGGCTTCCAGAAACAAACCTCAGTCATTTTCCCAAGGCACAGGGTTCCAGAATCAAACCTCAGTCTTGTTCCCAGGACACAGGTTGCCAGAATCAACCCGATATCATGTTCCCTAGCCACAGTCTTCCAGAATCAAACCTCAGTCCTGTTGCCAGGGCACAGGTTTCCACCATCAAACCTCAGGCATGTTCCCAAGCCACAGGGTTCCAGAAGCCACCGATGTCATGTTCCCAGGCCACAGGATTCCACACTCTAACATCACTCATCTTCCCAGGCCCATGGTTTCCAGAATCAAACCTCAGTCATATTCCCAGGCCACATGGTTCCAGAATAAAACCTCAGTCATGTTCCCTGGACACAGGTTTCAGAAATAAACTCCCAGTCATGTTCCCAGGCCACAGGGTTCCACAATTAAACCTCAGTCATATTCTCAGGCCAGAGGGTTCCACAATCAAACCTCTGTCCTGTTGCTAGTCCACGGTTCCACCATCAAGCCTCAGTCATGTTCCCAGGAAAGACTGTTCCACAATCAAACCTAAGTCATCTTGCCAAGCCACAGGGTTCCGCCATCAAGCCTCACTCATGTTGCCAGGCCACAGGGTTCCACCATCAAGCCTCACTCATGTTCCCAAGCCTGAGGGTTCCACTATCAAACCTCAATCATGTTGCCAGGCCACAGGTTTCAACCATCAAACCTCAGTCATGTTCCCAGTAAACAGGGCTCCAGAATCAAACCAATGTCAAGTTCCCACGCCACGGGGTTCCAGTATCAGGCCTCAGTCATGTTCCCCGTGCACAGGGTGCCACAATCAAACTCAGTCATGTTGCCAGTCCACAGGTTTCTGCCATCACACCTCAGTCAAGTTGCCAGGCCACAGGGTTCCAGAATCAAGCCTCAGTCATTTTGCCAGGCCATAGTGTTCCACCATCAAACCTCAGTCATGATCCCAAGCCACATGTTTCCACAATGAAACCTCAGTCATTTTCCCAGGCCAAAGGTTTCCAGAATCAAACCTCAGTCATATTCCCAGGACACATGGTTCCAGAATCAAACCTGAGTCAGGTTCGCAGGCCACAGGTTTCAGCAATCAAACCTCAATCATGTTCCCAGGACACAGGTGTCCAGAATCAAACCTCAGTCATGTTCCCAGGGAACAGGTTTCCAGAAACAAACCTCAGTCATGTTCCCAAGGCACAGGGTTCCAGAATCAAACCTCTGTCTTGTTCCCAGGACACAGGTTTCCAGAATCAACCCGATATCATGTTCCCTAGCCACAGTCTTCCAGAATCAAACCTCAGTCATGTTGCCAGGCCACAGGTTTCCACCATCAAACCTCAGGCAGGTTCCCAGGCCACAGGGTTCCAGAATCAAACCGTTCTCATGTTCCCAGGCCACAGGGTTCCAGAATCCACCGTTGTCATTTTCCCAGGCCACAAGATTCCAGAATCAATCCTCAGTTATGTTCCCAGGCTACAGGGTTCCAGAATAAAACCTCAGTCATGTTCCCAGTCCACAGGGTTCCAGAACCGAGGCTCAGTCAGGTTCCCGGGGCACAGTATTCCACAATCTAAACAGATGTCATGTTCCCAGGCCTCAGGGTTCCAGAATCCACCGATGTCATGTTCCCAGGCCACAGGGTTCCAGAATCAATCCTCAGTTATGTTCCCAGGCTACAGGGTTCCAGAATAAAACCTCAGTCATGTTCCCAGTCCACAGGGTTCCAGAACCAAGGCTCAGTCAGGTTCCCGGGGCACAGTATTCCACAATCTAAATAGATGTCATCTTCCCATGCCACAGTGTTCCAGAATCACGCTTCAGTCATGTTCCCAGGCCACAGGGATCCAGAATCAAACTTCAGTCATGTTGCCAGGCCATAGGGTACCACCATCAAACCTCAGTCATATTCCCAGGCCATAGGTTTCCAGAATCAAACCGATTTCATGTTCCCAGGCAACAGGGTATCGGAATCCAAACCGATGTCATGTTCCCAGGCAACAGGATTCCACACTCTAACATCAGTCATCTTCCCAGGCCAAAGGTTTCCAGAATCAAACCTCAGTCATATTCCCAGGCCACATGGTTCCAGAATCAAACCTCAGTTGTGTTCCCAGGACACAGGGTTCCAGAATAAAACCTCAGTCATGTTCCCTGGACACAGGTTTCAGAAATAAAATCCCAGTCATGTTCCCAGGCCACAGGGTTCCACAATTAAACCTCAGTCATATTCCCAGGCCAGAGGGTTCCACAATCAAACCTCAGTTCTGTTGCCAGACCACGGTTCCCCCGTCAAGCCTCAGTCATGTTCCCAGGGAACAGGCTTCCAGAAACAAAACTCAGTCATGTTCCCAAGGCACAGGGTTCCAGAATCAAACCTCAGTCTTGTTCCCAGGACACAGGTTGCCAGAATCAACCCGATATCATGTTCCCTAGCCACAGTCTTCCAGAATCAAACCTCAGTCCTGTTGCCAGGGCACAGGTTTCCACCATCAAACCTCAGGCATGTTCCCAAGCCACAGGGTTCCAGAAGCCACCGATGTCATGTTCCCAGGCCACAGGATTCCACACTCTAACATCAGTCATCTTCCCAGGCCAATGGTTTCCAGAATCAAACCTCAGTCATATTCCCAGGCCACATGGTTCCAGAATAAAACCTCAGTCATGTTCCCTGGACACAGGTTTCAGAAATAAACTCCCAGTCATGTTCCCAGGCCACAGGGTTCCACAATTAAACCTCAGTCATATTCCCAGGCCAGAGGGTTCCACAATCAAACCTCTGTCCTGTTGCTAGGCCCCGGTTCCACCATCAAGCCTCAGTCATGTTCCCAGGAAAGACTGTTCCACAATCAAACCTAAGTCATCTTGCCAAGCCACAGGGTTCCACCATCAAGCCTCACTCATGTTGCCAGGCCACAGGGTTCCACCATCAAGCCTCACTCATGTTCCCAAGCCTGAGGGTTCCACTATCAAACCTCAATCATGTTGCCAGGCCACAGGTTTCAACCATCAAACCTCAGTCATGTTCCCAGTAAACAGGGCTCCAGAATCAAACCAATGTCAAGTTCCCACGCCACGGGGTTCCAGTATCAGGCCTCAGTCATGTTCCCCGTGCACAGGGTGCCACAATCAAACTCAGTCATGTTGCCAGTCCACAGGTTTCTGCCATCACACCTCAGTCAAGTTGCCAGGCCACAGGGTTCCAGAATCAAGCCTCAGTCATTTTGCCAGGCCATAGTGTTCCACCATCAAACCTCAGTCATGATCCCAAGCCACATGTTTCCACAATGAAACCTCAGTCATTTTCCCAGGCCAAAGGTTTCCAGAATCAAACCTCAGTCATATTCCCAGGACACATGGTTCCAGAATCAAACCTGAGTCAGGTTCGCAGGCCACAGGTTTCAGCAATCAAACCTCAATCATGTTCCCAGGACACAGGTGTCCAGAATCAAACCTCAGTCATGTTCCCAGGGAACAGGTTTCCAGAAACAAACCTCAGTCATGTTCCCAAGGCACAGGGTTCCAGAATCAAACCTCTGTCTTGTTCCCAGGACACAGGTTGCCAGAATCAACCCGATATCATGTTCCCTAGCCACAGTCTTCCAGAATCAAACCTCAGTCCTGTTGCCAGGCCACAGGTTTCCACCATCAAACCTCAGGCAGGTTCCCAGGCCACAGGGTTCCAGAATCAAACCGTTCTCATGTTCCCAGGCCACAGGGTTCCAGAATCCACCGTTGTCATTTTCCCAGGCCACAAGATACCAGAATCAATCCTCAGTTATGTTCCCAGGCTACAGGGTTCCAGAATAAAACCTCAGTCATGTTCCCAGTCCACAGGGTTCCAGAACCAAGGCTCAGTCAGGTTCCCGGGGCACAGTATTCCACAATCTAAATAGATGTCATGTTCCCAGGCCACAGTGTTCCAGAATCACGCCTCAGTCATGTTCCCAGGCCACAGGGATCCAGAATCAAACTTCAGTCATGTTGCCAGGCCATAGGGTACCACCATCAAACCTCAGTCATATTCCCAGGCCATAGGTTTCCAGAATCAAACCGATTTCATGTTCCCAGGCAACAGGGTATCGGAATCCAAACCGATGTCATGTTCCCAGGCCACAGGATTCCACACTCTAACATCAGTCATCTTCCCAGGCCAAAGGTTTCCAGAATCAAACCTCAGTCATATTCCCAGGCCACATGTTTCCAGAATCAAACCTCAGTTGTGTTCCCAGGACACAGGGTTCCAGAATAAAACCTCAGTCATGTTCCCTGGACACAGGTTTCAGAAATAAAATCCCAGTCATGTTCCCAGGCCACAGGGTTCCACAATTAAACCTCAGTCATATTCCCAGGCCAGAGGGTTCCACAATCAAAACTCAGTTCTGTTGCCAGACCACGGTTCCCCCGTCAAGCCTCAGTCATGTTCCCAGGGAACAGGCTTCCAGAAACAAAACTCAGTCATGTTCCCAAGGCACAGGGTTCCAGAATCAAACCTCAGTCTTGTTCCCAGGACACAGGTTGCCAGAATCAACCCGATATCATGTTCCCTAGCCACAGTCTTCCAGAATCAAACCTCAGTCCTGTTGCCAGGGCACAGGTTTCCACCATCAAACCTCAGGCATGTTCCCAAGCCACAGGGTTCCAGAAGCCACCGATGTCATGTTCCCAGGCCACAGGATTCCACACTCTAACATCAGTCATCTTCCCAGGCCATTGGTTTCCAGAATCAAACCTCAGTCATATTCCCAGGCCACATGGTTCCAGAATAAAACCTCAGTCATGTTCCCTGGACACAGGTTTCAGAAATAAACTCCCAGTCATGTTCCCAGGCCACAGGGTTCCACAATTAAACCTCAGTCATATTCCCAGGCCAGAGGGTTCCACAATCAAACCTCTGTCCTGTTGCTAGGCCACGGTTCCACCATCAAGCCTCAGTCATGTTCCCAGGAAAGACTGTTCCACAATCAAACCTAAGTCATCTTGCCAAGCCACAGGGTTCCACCATCAAGCCTCACTCATGTTGCCAGGCCACAGGGTTCCACCATCAAGCCTCACTCATGTTCCCAAGCCTGAGGGTTCCACTATCAAACCTCAATCATGTTGCCAGGCCACAGGTTTCAACCATCAAACCTCAGTCATGTTCCCAGTAAACAGGGCTCCAGAATCAAACCAATGTCAAGTTCCCACGCCACGGGGTTCCAGTATCAGGCCTCAGTCATGTTCCCCGTGCACAGGGTGCCACAATCAAACTCAGTCATGTTGCCAGTCCACAGGTTTCTGCCATCACACCTCAGTCAAGTTGCCAGGCCACAGGGTTCCAGAATCAAGCCTCAGTCATTTTGCCAGGCCATAGTGTTCCACCATCAAACCTCAGTCATGATCCCAAGCCACATGTTTCCACAATGAAACCTCAGTCATTTTCCCAGGCCAAAGGTTTCCAGAATCAAACCTCAGTCATATTCCCAGGACACATGGTTCCAGAATCAAACCTGAGTCAGGTTCGCAGGCCACAGGTTTCAGCAATGAAACCTCAATCATGTTCCCAGGACACAGGTGTCCAGAATCAAACCTCAGTCATGTTCCCAGGGAACAGGTTTCCAGAAACAAACCTCAGTCATGTTCCCAAGGCACAGGGTTCCAGAATCAAACCTCTGTCTTGTTCCCAGGACACAGGTTGCCAGAATCAACCCGATATCATGTTCCCTAGCCACAGTCTTCCAGAATCAAACCTCAGTCCTGTTGCCAGGCCACAGGTTTCCACCATCAAACCTCAGGCAGGTTCCCAGGCCACAGGGTTCCAGAATCAAACCGTTCTCATGTTCCCAGGCCACAGGGTTCCAGAATCCACCGTTGTCATTTTCCCAGGCCACAAGATTCCAGAATCAATCCTCAGTTATGTTCCCAGGCTACAGGGTTCCAGAATAAAACCTCAGTCATGTTCCCAGTCCACAGGGTTCCAGAACCAAGGCTCAGTCAGGTTCCCGGGGCACAGTATTCCACAATCTAAATAGATGTCATGTTCCCAGGCCACAGTGTTCCAGAATCACGCCTCAGTCATGTTCCCAGGCCACAGGGATCCAGAATCAAACTTCAGTCATGTTGCCAGGCCATAGGGTACCACCATCAAACCTCAGTCATATTCCCAGGCCATAGGTTTCCAGAATCAAACCGATTTCATGTTCCCAGGCAACAGGGTATCGGAATCCAAACCGATGTCATGTTCCCAGGCCACAGGATTCCACACTCTAACATCAGTCATCTTCCCAGGCCAAAGGTTTCCAGAATCAAACCTCAGTCATATTCCCAGGCCACATGTTTCCAGAATCAAACCTCAGTTGTGTTCCCAGGACACAGGGTTCCAGAATAAAACCTCAGTCATGTTCCCTGGACACAGGTTTCAGAAATAAAATCCCAGTCATGTTCCCAGGCCACAGGGTTCCACAATTAAACCTCAGTCATATTCCCAGGCCAGAGGGTTCCACAATCAAAACTCAGTTCTGTTGCCAGACCACGGTTCCCCCGTCAAGCCTCAGTCATGTTCCCAGGGAACAGGCTTCCAGAAACAAAACTCAGTCATGTTCCCAAGGCACAGGGTTCCAGAATCAAACCTCAGTCTTGTTCCCAGGACACAGGTTGCCAGAATCAACCCGATATCATGTTCCCTAGCCACAGTCTTCCAGAATCAAACCTCAGTCCTGTTGCCAGGGCACAGGTTTCCACCATCAAACCTCAGGCATGTTCCCAAGCCACAGGGTTCCAGAAGCCACCGATGTCATGTTCCCAGGCCACAGGATTCCACACTCTAACATCAGTCATCTTCCCAGGCCATTGGTTTCCAGAATCAAACCTCAGTCATATTCCCAGGCCACATGGTTCCAGAATAAAACCTCAGTCATGTTCCCTGGACACAGGTTTCAGAAATAAACTCCCAGTCATGTTCCCAGGCCACAGGGTTCCACAATTAAACCTCAGTCATATTCCCAGGCCAGAGGGTTCCACAATCAAACCTCTGTCCTGTTGCTAGGCCACGGTTCCACCATCAAGCCTCAGTCATGTTCCCAGGAAAGACTGTTCCACAATCAAACCTAAGTCATCTTGCCAAGCCACAGGGTTCCACCATCAAGCCTCACTCATGTTGCCAGGCCACAGGGTTCCACCATCAAGCCTCACTCATGTTCCCAAGCCTGAGGGTTCCACTATCAAACCTCAATCATGTTGCCAGGCCACAGGTTTCAACCATCAAACCTCAGTCATGTTCCCAGTAAACAGGGCTCCAGAATCAAACCAATGTCAAGTTCCCACGCCACGGGGTTCCAGTATCAGGCCTCAGTCATGTTCCCCGTGCACAGGGTGCCACAATCAAACTCAGTCATGTTGCCAGTCCACAGGTTTCTGCCATCACACCTCAGTCAAGTTGCCAGGCCACAGGGTTCCAGAATCAAGCCTCAGTCATTTTGCCAGGCCATAGTGTTCCACCATCAAACCTCAGTCATGATCCCAAGCCACATGTTTCCACAATGAAACCTCAGTCATTTTCCCAGGCCAAAGGTTTCCAGAATCAAACCTCAGTCATATTCCCAGGACACATGGTTCCAGAATCAAACCTGAGTCAGGTTCGCAGGCCACAGGTTTCAGCAATCAAACCTCAATCATGTTCCCAGGACACAGGTGTCCAGAATCAAACCTCAGTCATGTTCCCAGGGAACAGGTTTCCAGAAACAAACCTCAGTCATGTTCCCAAGGCACAGGGTTCCAGAATCAAACCTCTGTCTTGTTCCCAGGACACAGGTTGCCAGAATCAACCCGATATCATGTTCCCTAGCCACAGTCTTCCAGAATCAAACCTCAGTCCTGTTGCCAGGCCACAGGTTTCCACCATCAAACCTCAGGCAGGTTCCCAGGCCACAGGGTTCCAGAATCAAACCGTTCTCATGTTCCCAGGCCACAGGGTTCCAGAATCCACCGTTGTCATTTTCCCAGGCCACAAGATAGCAGAATCAATCCTCAGTTATGTTCCCAGGCTACAGGGTTCCAGAATAAAACCTCAGTCATGTTCCCAGTCCACAGGGTTCCAGAACCAAGGCTCAGTCAGGTTCCCGGGGCACAGTATTCCACAATCTAAATAGATGTCATGTTCCCAGGCCACAGTGTTCCAGAATCACGCCTCAGTCATGTTCCCAGGCCACAGGGATCCAGAATCAAACTTCAGTCATGTTGCCAGGCCATAGGGTACCACCATCAAACCTCAGTCATATTCCCAGGCCATAGGTTTCCAGAATCAAACCGATTTCATGTTCCCAGGCAACAGGGTATCGGAATCCAAACCGATGTCATGTTCCCAGGCCACAGGATTCCACACTCTAACATCAGTCATCTTCCCAGGACAAAGGTTTCCAGAATCAAACCTCAGTCATATTCCCAGGCCACATGTTTCCAGAATCAAACCTCAGTTGTGTTCCCAGGACACAGGGTTCCAGAATAAAACCTCAGTCATGTTCCCTGGACACAGGTTTCAGAAATAAAATCCCAGTCATGTTCCCAGGCCACAGGGTTCCACAATTAAACCTCAGTCATATTCCCAGGCCAGAGGGTTCCACAATCAAAACTCAGTTCTGTTGCCAGACCACGGTTCCCCCGTCAAGCCTCAGTCATGTTCCCAGGGAACAGGCTTCCAGAAACAAAACTCAGTCATGTTCCCAAGGCACAGGGTTCCAGAATCAAACCTCAGTCTTGTTCCCAGGACACAGGTTGCGAGAATCAACCCGATATCATGTTCCCTAGCCACAGTCTTCCAGAATCAAACCTCAGTCCTGTTGCCAGGGCACAGGTTTCCACCATCATACCTCAGGCATGTTCCCAAGCCACAGGGTTCCAGAAGCCACCGATGTCATGTTCCCAGGCCACAGGATTCCACACTCTAACATCAGTCATCTTCCCAGGCCATTGGTTTCCAGAATCAAACCTCAGTCATATTCCCAGGCCACATGGTTCCAGAATAAAACCTCAGTCATGTTCCCTGGACACAGGTTTCAGAAATAAACTCCCAGTCATGTTCCCAGGCCACAGGGTTCCACAATTAAACCTCAGTCATATTCCCAGGCCAGAGGGTTCCACAATCAAACCTCTGTCCTGTTGCTAGGCCACGGTTCCACCATAAAGCCTCAGTCATGTTCCCAGGAAAGACTGTTCCACAATCAAACCTAAGTCATCTTGCCAAGCCACAGGGTTCCACCATCAAGCCACACTCATGTTGCCAGGCCACAGGGTTCCACCATCAAGCCTCACTCATGTTCCCAAGCCTGAGGGTTCCACTATCAAACCTCAATCATGTTGCCAGGCCACAGGTTTCAACCATCAAACCTCAGTCATGTTCCCAGTAAACAGGGCTCCAGAATCAAACCAATGTCAAGTTCCCACGCCACGGGGTTCCAGTATCAGGCCTCAGTCATGTTCCCCGTGCACAGGGTGCCACAATCAAACTCAGTCATGTTGCCAGTCCACAGGTTTCTGCCATCACACCTCAGTCAAGTTGCCAGGCCACAGGGTTCCAGAATCAAGCCTCAGTCATTTTGCCAGGCCATAGTGTTCCACCATCAAACCTCAGTCATGATCCCAAGCCACATGTTTCCACAATGAAACCTCAGTCATTTTCCCAGGCCAAAGGTTTCCAGAATCAAACCTCAGTCATATTCCCAGGACACATGGTTCCAGAATCAAACCTGAGTCAGGTTCGCAGGCCACAGGTTTCAGCAATCAAACCTCAATCATGTTCCCAGGACACAGGTGTCCAGAATCAAACCTCAGTCATGTTCCCAGGGAACAGGTTTCCAGAAACAAACCTCAGTCATGTTCCCAAGGCACAGGGTTCCAGAATCAAACCTCTGTCTTGTTCCCAGGACACAGGTTGCCAGAATCAACCCGATATCATGTTCCCTAGCCACAGTCTTCCAGAATCAAACCTCAGTCCTGTTGCCAGGCCACAGGTTTCCACCATCAAACCTCAGGCAGGTTCCCAGGCCACAGGGTTCCAGAATCAAACCGTTCTCATGTTCCCAGGCCACAGGGTTCCAGAATCCACCGTTGTCATTTTCCCAGGCCACAAGATAGCAGAATCAATCCTCAGTTATGTTCCCAGGCTACAGGGTTCCAGAATAAAACCTCAGTCATGTTCCCAGTCCACAGGGTTCCAGAACCAAGGCTCAGTCAGGTTCCCGGGGCACAGTATTCCACAATCTAAATAGATGTCATGTTCCCAGGCCACAGTGTTCCAGAATCACGCGTCAGTCATGTTCCCAGGCCACAGGGATCCAGAATCAAACTTCAGTCATGTTGCCAGGCCATAGGGTACCACCATCAAACCTCAGTCATATTCCCAGGCCATAGGTTTCCAGAATCAAACCGATTTCATGTTCCCAGGCAAAAGGGTATCGGAATCCAAACCGATGTCATGTTCCCAGGCCACAGGATTCCACACTCTAACATCAGTCATCTTCCCAGGCCAAAGGTTTCCAGAATCAAACCTCAGTCATATTCCCAGGCCACATGTTTCCAGAATCAAACCTCAGTTGTGTTCCCAGGACACAGGGTTCCAGAATAAAACCTCACTCATGTTCCCTGGACACAGGTTTCAGAAATAAACTCCCAGTCATGTTCCCAGGCCACAGGGTTCCACAATTAAACCTCAGTCATATTCCCAGGCCAGAGGGTTCCACAATCAAAACTCAGTTCTGTTGCCAGACCACGGTTCCCCCGTCAAGCCTCAGTCATGTTCCCAGGGAACAGGCTTCCAGAAACAAAACTCAGTCATGTTCCCAAGGCACAGGGTTCCAGAATCAAACCTCAGTCTTGTTCCCAGGACACAGGTTGCCAGAATCAACCCGATATCATGTTCCCTAGCCACAGTCTTCCAGAATCAAACCTCAGTCCTGTTGCCAGGGCACAGGTTTCCACCATCAAACCTCAGGCATGTTCCCAAGCCACAGGGTTCCAGAAGCCACCGATGTCATGTTCCCAGGCCACAGGATTCCACACTCTAACATCAGTCATCTTCCCAGGCCAATGGTTTCCAGAATCAAACCTCAGTCATATTCCCAGGCCACATGGTTCCAGAATAAAACCTCAGTCATGTTCCCTGGACACAGGTTTCAGAAATAAACTCCCAGTCATGTTCCCAGGCCACAGGGTTCCACAATTAAACCTCAGTCATATTCCCAGGCCAGAGGGTTCCACAATCAAACCTCTGTCCTGTTGCTAGGCCACGGTTCCACCATCAAGCCTCACTCATGTTCCCAGGAAAGACTGTTCCACAATCAAACCTAAGTCATCTTGCCAAGCCACAGGGTTCCACCATCAAGCCTCACTCATGTTGCCAGGCCACAGGGTTCCACCATCAAGCCTCACTCATGTTCCCAAGCCTGAGGGTTCCACTATCAAACCTCAATCATGTTGCCAGGCCACAGGTTTCAACCATCAAACCTCAGTCATGTTCCCAGTAAACAGGGCTCCAGAATCAAACCAATGTCAAGTTCCCACGCCACGGGGTTCCAGTATCAGGCCTCAGTCATGTTCCCCGTGCACAGGGTGCCACAATCAAACTCAGTCATGTTGCCAGTCCACAGGTTTCTGCCATCACACCTCAGTCAAGTTGCCAGGCCACAGGGTTCCAGAATCAAGCCTCAGTCATTTGGCCAGGCCATAGTGTTCCACCATCAAACCTCAGTCATGATCCCAAGCCACATGTTTCCACAATGAAACCTCAGTCATTTTCCCAGGCCAAAGGTTTCCAGAATCAAACCTCAGTCATATTCCCAGGACACATGGTTCCAGAATCAAACCTGAGTCAGGTTCGCAGGCCACAGGTTTCAGCAATCAAACCTCAATCATGTTCCCAGGACACAGGTGTCCAGAATCAAACCTCAGTCATGTTCCCAGGGAACAGGTTTCCAGAAACAAACCTCAGTCATGTTCCCAAGGCACAGGGTTCCAGAATCAAACCTCTGTCTTGTTCCCAGGACACAGGTTTCCAGAATCAACCCGATATCATGTTCCCTAGCCACAGTCTTCCAGAATCAAACCTCAGTCATGTTGCCAGGCCACAGGTTTCCACCATCAAACCTCAGGCAGGTTCCCAGGCCACAGGGTTCCAGAATCAAACCGTTCTCATGTTCCCAGGCCACAGGGTTCCAGAATCCACCGTTGTCATTTTCCCAGGCCACAAGATTCCAGAATCAATCCTCAGTTATGTTCCCAGGCTACAGGGTTCCAGAATAAAACCTCAGTCATGTTCCCAGTCCAGAGGGTTCCAGAACCGAGGCTCAGTCACGTTCCCGGGGCACAGTATTCCACAATCTAAACAGATGTCATGTTCCCAGGCCTCAGGGTTCCAGAATCCACCGATGTCATGTTCCCAGGCCACAGGGTTCCAGAATCAATCCTCAGTTATATTCCCAGGCTACAGGGTTCCAGAATAAAACCTCAGTCATGTTCCCAGTCCACAGGGTTCCAGAACCAAGGCTCAGTCAGGTTCCCGGGCCACAGTATTCCACAATCTAAATAGATGTCATGTTCCCAGGCCACAGGGATCCAGAATCAAACTTCAGTCATGTTGCCAGGCCATAGGGTACCACCATCAAACCTCAGTCATATTCCCAGGCCACAGGTTTCCAGAATCAAACCGATTTCATGTTCCCAGGCAACAGGGTACCGGAATCCAAACCGATGTCATGTTCCCAGGCCACAGGATTCCACACTCTAACATCAGTCATCTTCCCAGGACAATGGTTTCCAGAATCAAACCTCAGTCATATTCCCAGGCCACATGGTTCCAGAATCAAACCTCAGTTGTGTTCCAAGGACACAGGGTTCCAGAATAAAACCTCAGTCATGTTCCCTGGACACAGGTTTCAGAAATAAAATCCCAGTCATGTTCCCAGGCCACAGGGTTCCACAATTAAACCTCAGTCATATTCCCAGGCCAGAGGGTTCCACAATCAAACCTCAGTTCTGTTGCCAGACCACGGTTCCCCCGTCAAGCCTCAGTCATGTTCCCAGGGAACAGGCTTCCAGAAACAAACCTCAGTCATGTTCCCAAGGCACAGGGTTCCAGAATCAAACCTCAGTCTTGTTCCCAGGACACAGGTTGCCAGAATCAACCCGATATCATGTTCCCTAGCCACAGTCTTCCAGAATCAAACCTCAGTCCTGTTGCCAGGGCACAGGTTTCCACCATCAAACCTCAGGCATGTTCCCAAGCCACAGGGTTCCAGAAGCCACCGATGTCATGTTCCCAGGCCACAGGATTCCACACTCTAACATCAGTCATCTTCCCAGGCCAATGGTTTCCAGAATCAAACCTCAGTCATATTCCCAGGCCACATGGTTCCAGAATAAAACCTCAGTCATGTTCCCTGGACACAGGTTTCAGAAATAAACTCCCAGTCATGTTCCCAGGCCACAGGGTTCCACAATTAAACCTCAGTCATATTCCCAGGCCAGAGGGTTCCACAATCAAACCTCTGTCCTGTTGCTAGGCCACGGTTCCACCATCAAGCCTCACTCATGTTCCCAGGAAAGACTGTTCCACAATCAAACCTAAGTCATCTTGCCAAGCCACAGGGTTCCACCATCAAGCCTCACTCATGTTGCCAGGCCACAGGGTTCCACCATCAAGCCTCACTCATGTTCCCAAGCCTGAGGGTTCCACTATCAAACCTCAATCATGTTGCCAGGCCACAGGTTTCAACCATCCAACCTCAGTCATGTTCCCAGTAAACAGGGCTCCAGAATCAAACCAATGTCAAGTTCCCATGCCACGGGGTTCCAGTATCAGGCCTCAGTCATGTTCCCCGTGCACAGGGTGCCACAATCAAACTCAGTCATGTTGCCAGTCCACAGGTTTCTGCCATCACACCTCAGTCAAGTTGCCAGGCCACAGGGTTCCAGAATCAAGCCTCAGTCATTTTGCCAGGCCATAGTGTTCCACCATCAAACCTCAGTCATGATCCCAAGCCACATGTTTCCACAATGAAACCTCAGTCATTTTCCCAGGCCAAAGGTTTCCAGAATCAAACCTCAGTCATATTCCCAGGACACATGGTTCCAGAATCAAACCTGAGTCAGGTTCGCAGGCCACAGGTTTCAGCAATCAAACCTCAATCATGTTCCCAGGACACAGGTGTCCAGAATCAAACCTCAGTCATGTTCCCAGGGAACAGGTTTCCAGAAACAAACCTCAGTCATGTTCCCAAGGCACAGGGTTCCAGAATCAAACCTCTGTCTTGTTCCCAGGACACAGGTTGCCAGAATCAACCCGATATCATGTTCCCTAGCCACAGTCTTCCAGAATCAAACCTCAGTCCTGTTGCCAGGCCACAGGTTTCCACCATCAAACCTCAGGCAGGTTCCCAGGCCACAGGGTTCCAGAATCAAACCGTTCTCATGTTCCCAGGCCACAGGGTTCCAGAATCCACCGTTGTCATTTTCCCAGGCCACAAGATAGCAGAATCAATCCTCAGTTATGTTCCCAGGCTACAGGGTTCCAGAATAAAACCTCAGTCATGTTCCCAGTCCACAGGGTTCCAGAACCAAGGCTCAGTCAGGTTCCCGGGGCACAGTATTCCACAATCTAAATAGATGTCATGTTCCCAGGCCACAGTGTTCCAGAATCACGCGTCAGTCATGTTCCCAGGCCACAGGGATCCAGAATCAAACTTCAGTCATGTTGCCAGGCCATAGGGTACCACCATCAAACCTCAGTCATATTCCCAGGCCATAGGTTTCCAGAATCAAACCGATTTCATGTTCCCAGGCAAAAGGGTATCGGAATCCAAACCGATGTCATGTTCCCAGGCCACAGGATTCCACACTCTAACATCAGTCATCTTCCCAGGCCAAAGGTTTCCAGAATCAAACCTCAGTCATATTCCCAGGCCACATGTTTCCAGAATCAAACCTCAGTTGTGTTCCCAGGACACAGGGTTCCAGAATAAAACCTCACTCATGTTCCCTGGACACAGGTTTCAGAAATAAACTCCCAGTCATGTTCCCAGGCCACAGGGTTCCACAATTAAACCTCAGTCATATTCCCAGGCCAGAGGGTTCCACAATCAAAACTCAGTTCTGTTGCCAGACCACGGTTCCCCCGTCAAGCCTCAGTCATGTTCCCAGGGAACAGGCTTCCAGAAACAAATCTCAGTCATGTTCCCAAGGCATAGGGTTCCAGAATCAAACCTCAGTCTTGTTCCCAGGACACAGGTTGCCAGAATCAACCCGATATCATGTTCCCTAGCCACAGTCTTCCAGAATCAAACCTCAGTCCTGTTGCCAGGGCACAGGTTTCCACCATCAAACCTCAGGCATGTTCCCAAGCCACAGGGTTCCAGAAGCCACCGATGTCATGTTCCCAGGCCACAGGATTCCACACTCTAACATCAGTCATCTTCCCAGGCCAATGGTTTCCAGAATCAAACCTCAGTCATATTCCCAGGCCACATGGTTCCAGAATAAAACCTCAGTCATGTTCCCTGGACACAGGTTTCAGAAATAAACTCCCAGTCATGTTCCCAGGCCACAGGGTTCCACAATTAAACCTCAGTCATATTCCCAGGCCAGAGGGTTCCACAATCAAACCTCTGTCCTGTTGCTAGGCCACGGTTCCACCATCAAGCCTCACTCATGTTCCCAGGAAAGACTGTTCCACAATCAAACCTAAGTCATCTTGCCAAGCCACAGGGTTCCACCATCAAGCCTCACTCATGTTGCCAGGCCACAGGGTTCCACCATCAAGCCTCACTCATGTTCCCAAGCCTGAGGGTTCCACTATCAAACCTCAATCATGTTGCCAGGCCACAGGTTTCAACCATCAAACCTCAGTCATGTTCCCAGTAAACAGGGCTCCAGAATCAAACCAATGTCAAGTTCCCACGCCACGGGGTTCCAGTATCAGGCCTCAGTCATGTTCCCCGTGCACAGGGTGCCACAATCAAACTCAGTCATGTTGCCAGTCCACAGGTTTCTGCCATCACACCTCAGTCAAGTTGCCAGGCCACAGGGTTCCAGAATCAAGCCTCAGTCATTTGGCCAGGCCATAGTGTTCCACCATCAAACCTCAGTCATGATCCCAAGCCACATGTTTCCACAATGAAACCTCAGTCATTTTCCCAGGCCAAAGGTTTCCAGAATCAAACCTCAGTCATATTCCCAGGACACATGGTTCCAGAATCAAACCTGAGTCAGGTTCGCAGGCCACAGGTTTCAGCAATCAAACCTCAATCATGTTCCCAGGACACAGGTGTCCAGAATCAAACCTCAGTCATGTTCCCAGGGAACAGGTTTCCAGAAACAAACCTCAGTCATGTTCCCAAGGCACAGGGTTCCAGAATCAAACCTCTGTCTTGTTCCCAGGACACAGGTTTCCAGAATCAACCCGATATCATGTTCCCTAGCCACAGTCTTCCAGAATCAAACCTCAGTCATGTTGCCAGGCCACAGGTTTCCACCATCAAACCTCAGGCAGGTTCCCAGGCCACAGGGTTCCAGAATCAAACCGTTCTCATGTTCCCAGGCCACAGGGTTCCAGAATCCACCGTTGTCATTTTCCCAGGCCACAAGATTCCAGAATCAATCCTCAGTTATGTTCCCAGGCTACAGGGTTCCAGAATAAAACCTCAGTCATGTTCCCAGTCCAGAGGGTTCCAGAACCGAGGCTCAGTCACGTTCCCGGGGCACAGTATTCCACAATCTAAACAGATGTCATGTTCCCAGGCCTCAGGGTTCCAGAATCCACCGATGTCATGTTCCCAGGCCACAGGGTTCCAGAATCAATCCTCAGTTATATTCCCAGGCTACAGGGTTCCAGAATAAAACCTCAGTCATGTTCCCAGTCCACAGGGTTCCAGAACCAAGGCTCAGTCAGGTTCCCGGGCCACAGTATTCCACAATCTAAATAGATGTCATGTTCCCAGGCCACAGGGATCCAGAATCAAACTTCAGTCATGTTGCCAGGCCATAGGGTACCACCATCAAACCTCAGTCATATTCCCAGGCCACAGGTTTCCAGAATCAAACCGATTTCATGTTCCCAGGCAACAGGGTACCGGAATCCAAACCGATGTCATGTTCCCAGGCCACAGGATTCCACACTCTAACATCAGTCATCTTCCCAGGACAATGGTTTCCAGAATCAAACCTCAGTCATATTCCCAGGCCACATGGTTCCAGAATCAAACCTCAGTTGTGTTCCAAGGACACAGGGTTCCAGAATAAAACCTCAGTCATGTTCCCTGGACACAGGTTTCAGAAATAAAATCCCAGTCATGTTCCCAGGCCACAGGGTTCCACAATTAAACCTCAGTCATATTCCCAGGCCAGAGGGTTCCACAATCAAACCTCAGTTCTGTTGCCAGACCACGGTTCCCCCGTCAAGCCTCAGTCATGTTCCCAGGGAACAGGCTTCCAGAAACAAACCTCAGTCATGTTCCCAAGGCACAGGGTTCCAGAATCAAACCTCAGTCTTGTTCCCAGGACACAGGTTGCCAGAATCAACCCGATATCATGTTCCCTAGCCACAGTCTTCCAGAATCAAACCTCAGTCCTGTTGCCAGGGCACAGGTTTCCACCATCAAACCTCAGGCATGTTCCCAAGCCACAGGGTTCCAGAAGCCACCGATGTCATGTTCCCAGGCCACAGGATTCCACACTCTAACATCAGTCATCTTCCCAGGCCAATGGTTTCCAGAATCAAACCTCAGTCATATTCCCAGGCCACATGGTTCCAGAATAAAACCTCAGTCATGTTCCCTGGACACAGGTTTCAGAAATAAACTCCCAGTCATGTTCCCAGGCCACAGGGTTCCACAATTAAACCTCAGTCATATTCCCAGGCCAGAGGGTTCCACAATCAAACCTCTGTCCTGTTGCTAGGCCACGGTTCCACCATCAAGCCTCACTCATGTTCCCAGGAAAGACTGTTCCACAATCAAACCTAAGTCATCTTGCCAAGCCACAGGGTTCCACCATCAAGCCTCACTCATGTTGCCAGGCCACAGGGTTCCACCATCAAGCCTCACTCATGTTCCCAAGCCTGAGGGTTCCACTATCAAACCTCAATCATGTTGCCAGGCCACAGGTTTCAACC
This sequence comes from Balaenoptera physalus, assembly GCF_965194825.1. NCBI lineage: Eukaryota > Metazoa > Chordata > Mammalia > Artiodactyla > Balaenopteridae > Balaenoptera > Balaenoptera physalus. The sequence goes on from NW_028126032.1 coordinate 161,201, forward strand.
ATCCAACCTCAGTCATGTTCCCAGTAAACAGGGCTCCAGAATCAAACCAATGTCAAGTTCCCATGCCACGGGGTTCCAGTATCAGGCCTCAGTCATGTTCCCCGTGCACAGGGTGCCACAATCAAACTCAGTCATGTTGCCAGTGCACAGGTTTCTGCCATCACACCTCAGTCAAGTTGCCAGGCCACAGGGTTCCAGAATCAAGCCTCAGTCATTTTGCCAGGCCATAGTGTTCCACCATCAAACCTCAGTCATGATCCCAAGCCACATGTTTCCACAATGAAACCTCAGTCATTTTCCCAGGCCAAAGGTTTCCAGAATCAAACCTCAGTCATATTCCCAGGACACATGGTTCCAGAATCAAACCTGAGTCAGGTTCGCAGGCCACAGGTTTCAGCAATCAAACCTCAATCATGTTCCCAGGACACAGGTGTCCAGAATCAAACCTCAGTCATGTTCCCAGGGAACAGGTTTCCAGAAACAAACCTCAGTCATGTTCCCAAGGCACAGGGTTCCAGAATCAAACCTCTGTCTTGTTCCCAGGACACAGGTTGCCAGAATCAACCCGATATCATGTTCCCTAGCCACAGTCTTCCAGAATCAAACCTCAGTCCTGTTGCCAGGCCACAAGTTTCCACCATCAAACCTCAGGCAGGTTCCCAGGCCACAGGGTTCCAGAATCCACCGTTGTCATTTTCCCAGGCCACAAGATACCAGAATCAATCCTCAGTTATGTTCCCAGGCTACAGGGTTCCAGAATAAAACCTCAGTCATGTTCCCAGTCCACAGGGTTCCAGAACCAAGGCTCAGTCAGGTTCCCGGGGCACAGTATTCCACAATCTAAATAGATGTCATGTTCCCAGGCCACAGTGTTCCAGAATCACGCGTCAGTCATGTTCCCAGGCCACAGGGATCCAGAATCAAACTTCAGTCATGTTGCCAGGCCATAGGGTACCACCATCAAACCTCAGTCATATTCCCAGGCCATAGGTTTCCAGAATCAAACCGATTTCATGTTTCCAGGCAACAGGGTATCGGAATCCAAACCGATGTCATGTTCCCAGGCCACAGGATTCCACACTCTAACATCAGTCATCTTCCCAGGCCAAAGGTTTCCAGAATCAAACCTCAGTCATATTCCCAGGCCACATGGTTCCAGAATCAAACCTCAGTTGTGTTCCCAGGACACAGGGTTCCAGAATAAAACCTCAGTCATGTTCCCTGGACACAGGTTTCAGAAATAAAATCCCAGTCATGTTCCCAGGCCACAGGGTTCCACAATTAAACCTCAGTCATATTCCCAGGCCAGAGGGTTCCACAATCAAAACTCAGTTCTGTTGCCAGACCACGGTTCCCCCGTCAAGCCTCAGTCATGTTCCCAGGGAACAGGCTTCCAGAAACAAAACTCAGTCATGTTCCCAAGGCACAGGGTTCCAGAATCAAACCTCAGTCTTGTTCCCAGGACACAGGTTGCCAGAATCAACCCGATATCATGTTCCCTAGCCACAGTCTTCCAGAATCAAACCTCAGTCCTGTTGCCAGGGCACAGGTTTCCACCATCAAACCTCAGGCATGTTCCCAAGCCACAGGGTTCCAGAAGCCACCGATGTCATGTTCCCAGGCCACAGGATTCCACACTCTAACATCAGTCATCTTCCCAGGCCAATGGTTTCCAGAATCAAACCTCAGTCATATTCCCAGGCCACATGGTTCCAGAATAAAACCTCAGTCATGTTCCCTGGACACAGGTTTCAGAAATAAACTCCCAGTCATGTTCCCAGGCCACAGGGTTCCACAATTAAACCTCAGTCATATTCCCAGGCCAGAGGGTTCCACAATCAAACCTCTGTCCTGTTGCTAGGCCACGGTTCCACCATCAAGCCTCACTCATGTTCCCAGGAAAGACTGTTCCACAATCAAACCTAAGTCATCTTGCCAAGCCACAGGGTTCCACCATCAAGCCTCACTCATGTTGCCAGGCCACAGGGTTCCACCATCAAGCCTCACTCATGTTCCCAAGCCTGAGGGTTCCACTATCAAACCTCAATCATGTTGCCAGGCCACAGGTTTCAACCATCAAACCTCAGTCATGTTCCCAGTAAACAGGGCTCCAGAATCAAACCAATGTCAAGTTCCCACGCCACGGGGTTCCAGTATCAGGCCTCAGTCATGTTCCCCGTGCACAGGGTGCCACAATCAAACTCAGTCATGTTGCCAGTCCACAGGTTTCTGCCATCACACCTCAGTCAAGTTGCCAGGCCACAGGGTTCCAGAATCAAGCCTCAGTCATTTTGCCAGGCCATAGTGTTCCACCATCAAACCTCAGTCATGATCCCAAGCCACATGTTTCCACAATGAAACCTCAGTCATTTTCCCAGGCCAAAGGTTTCCAGAATCAAACCTCAGTCATATTCCCAGGACACATGGTTCCAGAATCAAACCTGAGTCAGGTTCGCAGGCCACAGGTTTCAGCAATCAAACCTCAATCATGTTCCCAGGACACAGGTGTCCAGAATCAAACCTCAGTCATGTTCCCAGGGAACAGGTTTCCAGAAACAAACCTCAGTCATGTTCCCAAGGCACAGGGTTCCAGAATCAAACCTCTGTCTTGTTCCAAGGACACAGGTTTCCAGAATCAACCTGATATCATGTTCCCTAGCCACAGTCTTCCAGAATCAAACCTCAGTCATGTTGCCAGGCCACAGGTTTCCACCATCAAACCTCAGGCAGGTTCCCAGGCCACAGGGTTCCAGAATCAAACCGTTCTCATGTTCCGAGGCCACAGGGTTCCAGAATCCACCGTTGTCATTTTCCCAGGCCACAAGATTCCAGAATCAATCCTCAGTTATGTTCCCAGGCTACAGGGTTCCAGAATAAAACCTCAGTCATGTTCCCAGTCCAGAGGGTTCCAGAACCGAGGCTCAGTCAGGTTCCCGGGGCACAGTATTCCACAATCTAAACAGATGTCATGTTCCCAGGCCTCAGGGTTCCAGAATCCACCGATGTCATGTTCCCAGGCCACAGGGTTCCAGAATAAATCCTCAGTTATATTCCCAGGCTACAGGGTTCCAGAATAAAACCTCAGTCATGTTCCCAGTCCACAGGGTTCCAGAACCAAGGCTCAGTCAGGTTCCCGGGCCACAGTATTCCACAATCTAAATAGATGTCATGTTCCCAGGCCACAGTGTTCCAGAATCACGCCTCAGTCATGTTCCCAGGCCACAGGGATCCAGAATCAAACTTCAGTCATGTTGCCAGGCCATAGGGTACCACCATCAAACCTCAGTCATATTCCCAGGCCACAGGTTTCCAGAATCAAACCGATTTCATGTTCCCAGGCAACAGGGTACCGGAATCCAAACCGATGTCATGTTCCCAGGCCACAGGATTCCACACTCTAACATCAGTCATCTTCCCAGGCCAATGGTTTCCAGAATCAAACCTCAGTCATATTCCCAGGCCACATGGTTCCAGAATCAAACCTCAGTTGTGTTCCCAGGACACAGGGTTCCAGAATAAAACCTCAGTCATGTTCCCTGGACACAGGTTTCAGAAATAAAATCCCAGTCATGTTCCCAGGCCACAGGGTTCCACAATTAAACCTCAGTCATATTCCCAGGCCAGAGGGTTCCACAATCAAACCTCAGTTCTGTTGCCAGACCACGGTTCCCCCGTCAAGCCTCAGTCATGTTCCCAGGGAACAGGCTTCCAGAAACAAACCTCAGTCATGTTCCCAAGGCACAGGGTTCCAGAATCAAACCTCAGTCTTGTTCCCAGGACACAGGTTGCCAGAATCAACCCGATATCATGTTCCCTAGCCACAGTCTTCCAGAATAAAACCTCAGTCCTGTTGCCAGGGCACAGGTTTCCACCATCAAACCTCAGGCATGTTCCCAAGCCACAGGGTTCCAGAAGCCACCGATGTCATGTTCCCAGGCCACAGGATTCCACACTCTAACATCAGTCATCATCCCAGGCCAATGGTTTCCAGAATCAAACCTCAGTCATATTCCCAGGCCACATGGTTCCAGAATAAAACCTCAGTCATGTTCCCTGGACACAGGTTTCAGAAATAAACTCCCAGTCATGTTCCCAGGCCACAGGGTTCCACAATTAAACCTCAGTCATACTCCCAGGCCAGAGGGTTCCACAATCAAACCTCTGTCCTGTTGCTAGGCCACGGTTCCACCATCAAGCCTCAGTCATGTTCCCAGGAAAGACTGTTCCACAATCAAACCTAAGTCATCTTGCCAAGCCACAGGGTTCCACCATCAAGCCTCACTCATGTTGCCAGGCCACAGGGTTCCACCATCAAGCCTCACTCATGTTCCCAAGCCTGAGGGTTCCACTATCAAACCTCAATCATGTTGCCAGGCCACAGGTTTCAACCATCAAACCTCAGTCATGTTCCCAGTAAACAGGGCTCCAGAATCAAACCAATGTCAAGTTCCCACGCCACGGGGTTCCAGTATCAGGCCTCAGTCATGTTCCCCGTGCACAGGGTGCCACAATCAAACTCAGTCATGTTGCCAGTCCACAGGTTTCTGCCATCACACCTCAGTCAAGTTGCCAGGCCACAGGGTTCCAGAATCAAGCCTCAGTCATTTTGCCAGTCCATAGTGTTCCACCATCAAACCTCAGTCATGATCCCAAGCCACATGTTTCCACAATGAAACCTCAGTCATTTTCCCAGGCCAAAGGTTTCTAGAGTCAAACCTCAGTCATATTCCCAGGACACATGGTTCCAGAATCAAACCTGAGTCAGGTTCGCAGGCCACAGGTTTCAGCAATCAAAACTCAATCATGTTCCCAGGACACAGGTGTCCAGAATCAAACCTCAGTCATGTTCCCAGGGAACAGGTTTCCAGAAACAAACCTCAGTCATGTTCCCAAGGCACAGGGTTCCAGAAACAAACCTCTGTCTTGTTCCCAGGACACAGGTTTCCAGAATCAACCCGATATCATGTTCCCTAGCCACAGTCTTCCAGAATCAAACCTCAGTCATGTTGCCAGGCCACAGGTTTCCACCATCAAACCTCAGGCAGGTTCCCAGGCCACAGGGTTCCAGAATCAAACCGTTCTCATGTTCCCAGGCCACAGGGTTCCAGAATCCACCGTTGTCATTTTCCCAGGCCACAAGATTCCAGAATCAATCCTCAGTTATGTTCCCAGGCTACAGGGTTCCAGAATAAAACCTCAGTCATGTTCCCAGTCCAGAGGGTTCCAGAACCAAGGCTCAGTCAGGTTCCCGGGGCACAGTATTCCACAATCTAAACAGATGTCATGTTCCCAGGCCTCAGGGTTCCAGAATCCACCGATGTCATGTTCCCAGGCCACAGGGTTCCAGAATCAATCCTCAGTTATGTTCCCAGGCTACAGGGTTCCAGAATAAAACCTCAGTCATGTTCCCAGTCCACAGGGTTCCAGAACCAAGGCTCAGTCAGGTTCCCGGGGCACAGTATTCCACAATCTAAATAGATGTCATGTTCCCAGGCCACAGTGTTCCAGAATCACGCCTCAGTCATGTTCCCAGGCCACAGGGATCCAGAATCAAACTTCAGTCATGTTGCCAGGCCATAGGGTACCACCATCAAACCTCAGTCATATTCCCAGGCCACAGGTTTCCAGAATCAAACCGATTTCATGTTCCCAGGCAACAGGGTACCGGAATCCAAACCGATGTCATGTTCCCAGGCCACAGGATTCCACACTCTAACATCAGTCATCTTCCCAGGCCAATGGTTTCCAGAATCAAACCTCAGTCATATTCCCAGGCCACATGGTTCCAGAATCAAACCTCAGTTGTGTTCCTAGGACACAGGGTTCCAGAATAAAACCTCAGTCATGTTCCCTGGACACAGGTTTCAGAAATAAAATCCCAGTCATGTTCCCAGGACACAGGGTTCCACAATTAAACCTCAGTCATATTCCCAGGCCAGAGGGTTCCACAATCAAACCTCAGTTCTGTTGCCAGACCACGGTTCCCCCGTCAAGCCTCAGTCATTTTCCCAAGGCACAGGGTTCCAGAATCAAACCTCAGTCTTGTTCCCAGGACAGAGGTTGCCAGAATCAACCCGATATCATGTTCCCTAGCCACAGTCTTCCAGAATCAAACCTCAGTCCTGTTGCCAGGGCACAGGTTTTCACCATCAAACCTCAGGCATGTTCCCAAGCCACAGGGTTCCAGAAGCCACCGATGTCATGTTCCCAGGCCACAAGATTCCACACTCTAACATCAGTCATCTTCCCAGGCCCATGGTTTCCAGAATCAAACCTCAGTCATATTCCCAGGCCACATGGTTCCAGAACAAAACCTCAGTCATGTTCCCTGGACACAGGTTTCAGAAATAAACTCCCAGTCATGTTCCCAGGCCACAGGGTTCCACAATTAAACCTCAGTCATATTCTCAGGCCAGAGGGTTCCACAATCAAACCTCTGTCCTGTTGCTAGGCCCCGGTTCCACCATCAAGCCTCAGTCATGTTCCCAGGAAAGACTGTTCCACAATCAAACCTAAGTCATCTTGCCAAGCCACAGGGTTCCACCATCAAGCCTCACTCATGTTGCCAGGCCACAGGGTTCCACCATCAAGCCTCACTCATGTTCCCAAGCCTGAGGGTTCCACTATCAAACCTCAATCATGTTGCCAGGCCACAGGTTTCAACCATCAAACCTCAGTCATGTTCCCAGTAAACAGGGCTCCAGAATCAAACCAATGTCAAGTTCCCACGCCACGGGGTTCCAGTATCAGGCCTCAGTCATGTTCCCCGTGCACAGGGTGCCACAATCAAACTCAGTCATGTTGCCAGTCCACAGGTTTCTGCCATCACACCTCAGTCAAGTTGCCAGGCCACAGGGTTCCAGAATCAAGCCTCAGTCATTTTGCCAGGCCATAGTGTTCCACCATCAAACCTCAGTCATGATCTCAAGCCACATGTTTCCACAATGAAACCTCAGTCATTTTCCCAGGCCAAAGGTTTCCAGAATCAAACCTCAGTCATATTCCCAGGACACATGGTTCCAGAATCAAACCTGAGTCATGTTCGCAGGCCACAGGTTTCAGCAATCAAACATCAATCATGTTCCCAGGACACAGGTGTCCAGAATCAAACCTCAGTCATGTTCCCAGGGAACAGGTTTCCAGAAACAAACCTCAGTCATGTTCCCAAGGCACAGGGTTCCAGAATCAAACCTCTGTCTTGTTCCCAGGACACAGGTTTCCAGAATCAACCCGATATCATGTTCCCTAGCCACAGTCTTCCAGAATCAAACCTCAGTCATGTTGCCAGGCCACAGGTTTCCACCATCAAACCTCAGGCAGGTTCCCAGGCCACAGGGTTCCAGAATCAAACCGTTCTCATGTTCCCAGCCCACAGGGTTCCAGAATCCACCGTTGTCATTTTCCCAGGCCACAAGATTCCAGAATCAATCCTCAGTTATGTTCCCAGGCTACAGGGTTCCAGAATAAAACCTCAGTCATGTTCCCAGTCCACAGTGTTCCAGAACCGAGGCTCAGTCAGGTTCCCGGGGCACAGTATTCCACAATCTAAACAGATGTCATGTTCCCAGGCCTCAGGGTTCCAGAATCCACCGATGTCATGTTCCCAGGCCACAGGGTTCCAGAATCAATCCTCAGTTATGTTCCCAGGCTACAGGGTTCCAGAATAAAACCTCAGTCATGTTCCCAGTCCACAGGGTTCCAGAACCAAGGCTCAGTCAGGTTCCCGGGGCACAGTATTCCACAATCTAAATAGATGTCATGTTCCCAGGCCACAGTGTTCCAGAATCACGCCTCAGTCATGTTCCCAGGCCACAGGGATCCAGAATCAAACTTCAGTCATGTTGCCAGGCCATAGGGTACCACCATCAAACCTCAGTCATATTCCCAGGCCACAGGTTTCCAGAATCAAACCGATTTCATGTTCCCAGGCAACAGGGTACCGGAATCCAAACTGATGTCATGTTCCCAGGCCACAGGATTCCACACTCTAACATCAGTCATCTTCCCAGGCCAATGGTTTCCAGAATCAAACCTCAGTCATATTCCCAGGCCACATGGTTCCAGAATCAAACCTCAGTTGTGTTCCCAGGACACAGGGTTCCAGAATAAAACCTCAGTCATGTTCCCTGGACACAGGTTTCAGAAATAAAATCCCAGTCATGTTCCCAGGCCACAGGGTTCCACAATTAAACCTCAGTCATATTCCCAGGCCAGAGGGTTCCACAATCAAACCTCAGTTCTGTTGCCAGACCACGGTTCCCCCGTCAAGCCTCAGTCATGTTCCCAGGGAACAGGCTTCCAGAAACAAACCTCAGTCATTTTCCCAAGGCACAGGGTTCCAGAATCAAACCTCAGTCTTGTTCCCAGGACACAGGTTGCCAGAATCAACCCGATATCATGTTCCCTAGCCACAGTCTTCCAGAATCAAACCTCAGTCCTGTTGCCAGGGCACAGGTTTCCACCATCAAACCTCAGGCATGTTCCCAAGCCACAGGGTTCCAGAAGCCACCGATGTCATGTTCCCAGGCCACAGGATTCCACACTCTAACATCAGTCATCTTCCCAGGCCCATGGTTTCCAGAATCAAACCTCAGTCATATTCCCAGGCCACATGGTTCCAGAATAAAACCTCAGTCATGTTCCCTGGACACAGGTTTCAGAAATAAACTCCCAGTCATGTTCCCAGGCCACAGGGTTCCACAATTAAACCTCAGTCATATTCTCAGGCCAGAGGGTTCCACAATCAAACCTCTGTCCTGTTGCTAGGCCACGGTTCCACCATCAAGCCTCAGTCATGTTCCCAGGAAAGACTGTTCCACAATCAAACCTAAGTCATCTTGCCAAGCCACAGGGTTCCACCATCAAGCCTCACTCATGTTGCCAGGCCACAGGGTTCCACCATCAAGCCTCACTCATGTTCCCAAGCCTGAGGGTTCCACTATCAAACCTCAATCATGTTGCCAGGCCACAGGTTTCAACCATCAAACCTCAGTCATGTTCCCAGTAAACAGGGCTCCAGAATCAAACCAATGTCAAGTTCCCACGCCACGGGGTTCCAGTATCAGGCCTCAGTCATGTTCCCCGTGCACAGGGTGCCACAATCAAACTCAGTCATGTTGCCAGTCCACAGGTTTCTGCCATCACACCTCAGTCAAGTTGCCAGGCCACAGGGTTCCAGAATCAAGCCTCAGTCATTTGGCCAGGCCATAGTGTTCCACCATCAAACCTCAGTCATGATCCCAAGCCACATGTTTCCACAATGAAACCTCAGTCATTTTCCCAGGCCAAAGGTTTCCAGAATCAAACCTCAGTCATATTCCCAGGACACATGGTTCCAGAATCAAACCTGAGTCAGGTTCACAGGCCACAGGTTTCAGCAATCAAACCTCAATCATGTTCCCAGGACACAGGTGTCCAGAATCAAACCTCAGTCATGTTCCCAGGGAACAGGTTTCCAGAAACAAACCTCAGTCATGTTCCCAAGGCACAGGGTTCCAGAATCAAACCTCAGTCTTGTTCCCAGGACACAGGTTTCCAGAATCAACCCGATATCATGTTCCCTAGCCACAGTCTTCCAGAATCAAACCTCAGTCATGTTGCCAGGCCACAGGTTTCCACCATCAAACCTCAGGCAGGTTCCCAGGCCACAGGGTTCCAGAATCAAACCGTTCTCATGTTCCCAGGCCACAGGGTTCCAGAATCCACCGTTGTCATTTTCCCAGGCCACAAGATTCCAGAATCAATCCTCAGTTATGTTCCCAGGCTACAGGGTTCCAGAATAAAACCTCAGTCATGTTCCCAGTCCAGAGGGTTCCAGAACCGAGGCTCAGTCAGGTTCCCGGGGCACAGTATTCCACAATCTAAACAGATGTCATGTTCCCAGGCCTCAGGGTTCCAGAATCCACCGATGTCATGTTCCCAGGCCACAGGGTTCCAGAATCAATCCTCAGTTATGTTCCCAGGCTACAGGGTTCCAGAATAAAACCTCAGTCATGTTCCCAGTCCACAGGGTTCCAGAACCAAGTCTCAGTCAGGTTCCCGGGGCACAGTATTCCACAATCTAAATAGATGTCATGTTCCCAGGCCACAGTGTTCCAGAATCACGCCTCAGTCATGTTCCCAGGCCACAGGGATCCAGAATCAAACTTCAGTCATGTTGCCAGGCCATAGGGTACCACCATCAAACCTCAGTCATATTCCCAGGCCATAGGTTTCCAGAATCAAACCGATTTCATGTTCCCAGGCAACAGGGTATCGGAATCCAAACCGATGTCATGTTCCCAGGCCACAGGATTCCACACTCTAACATCAGTCATCTTCCCAGGCCAAAGGTTTCCAGAATCAAACCTCAGTCATATTCCCAGGCCACATGGTTCCAGAATCAAACCTCAGTTGTTTTCCCAGGACACAGGGTTCCAGAATAAAACCTCAGTCATGTTCCCTGGACACAGGTTTCAGAAATAAAATCCCAGTCATGTTCCCAGGCCACAGGGTTCCACAATTAAACCTCAGTCATATTCCCAGGCCAGAGGGTTCCACAATCAAACCTCAGTTCTGTTGCCAGACCACGGTTCCCCCGTCAAGCCTCAGTCATTTTCCTAAGGCACAGGGTTCCAGAATCAAACCTCAGTCTTGTTCCCAGGACACAGGTTGCCAGAATCAACCCGATATCATGTTCCCTAGCCACAGTCTTCCAGAATCAAACCTCAGTCCTGTTGCCAGGGCACAGGTTTTCACCATCAAACCTCAGGCATGTTCCCAAGCCACAGGGTTCCAGAAGCCACCGATGTCATGTTCCCAGGCCACAAGATTCCACACTCTAACATCAGTCATCTTCCCAGGCCCATGGTTTCCAGAATCAAACCTCAGTCATATTCCCAGGCCACATGGTTCCAGAATAAAACCTCAGTCATGTTCCCTGGACACAGGTTTCAGAAATAAACTCCCAGTCATGTTCCCAGGCCACAGGGTTCCACAATTAAACCTCAGTCATATTCTCAGGCCAGAGGGTTCCACAATCAAACCTCTGTCCTGTTGCTAGGCCACGGTTCCACCATCAAGCCTCAGTCATGTTCCCAGGAAAGACTGTTCCACAATCAAACCTAAGTCATCTTGCCAAGCCACAGGGTTCCGCCATCAAGCCTCACTCATGTTCCCAAGCCTGAGGGTTCCACTATCAAACCTCAATCATGTTGCCAGGCCACAGGTTTCAACCATCAAACCTCAGTCATGTTCCCAGTAAACAGGGCTCCAGAATCAAACCAATGTCAAGTTCCCACGCCACGGGGTTCCAGTATCAGGCCTCAGTCATGTTCCCCGTGCACAGGGTGCCACAATCAAACTCAGTCATGTTGCCAGTCCACAGGTTTCTGCCATCACACCTCAGTCAAGTTGCCAGGCCACAGGGTTCCAGAATCAAGCCTCAGTCATTTTGCCAGGCCATAGTGTTCCACCATCAAACCTCAGTCATGATCCCAAGCCACATGTTTCCACAATGAAACCTCAGTCATTTTCCCAGGCCAAAGGTTTCCAGAATCAAACCTCAGTCATATTCCCAGGACACATGGTTCCAGAATCAAACCTGAGTCAGGTTCGCAGGCCACAGGTTTCAGCAATCAAACCTCAATCATGTTCCCAGGACACAGGTGTCCAGAATCAAACCTTAGTCATGTTCCCAGGGAACAGGTTTCCAGAAACAAACCTCAGTCATGTTCCCAAGGCACAGGGTTCCAGAATCAAACCTCTGTCTTGTTCCCAGGACACAGGTTTCCAGAATCAACCCGATATCATGTTCCCTAGCCACAGTCTTCCAGAATCAAACCTCAGTCATGTTGCCAGGCCACAGGTTTCCACCATCAAACCTCAGGCAGGTTCCCAGGCCACAGGGTTCCAGAATCAAACCGTTCTCATGTTCCCAGGCCACAGGGTTCCAGAATCCACCGTTGTCATTTTCCCAGGCCACAAGATTCCAGAATCAATCCTCAGTTATGTTCCCAGGCTACAGGGTTCCAGAATAAAACCTCAGTCATGTTCCCAGTCCACAGGGTTCCAGAACCGAGGCTCAGTCAGGTTCCCGGGGCACAGTATTCCACAATCTAAACAGATGTCATGTTCCCAGGCCTCAGGGTTCCAGAATCCACCGATGTCATGTTCCCAGGCCACAGGGTTCCAGAATCAATCCTCAGTTATGTTCCCAGGCTACAGGGTTCCAGAATAAAACCTCAGTCATGTTCCCAGTCCACAGGGTTCCAGAACCAAGGCTCAGTCAGGTTCCCGGGGCACAGTATTCCACAATCTAAATAGATGTCATGTTCCCATGCCACAGTGTTCCAGAATCACGCCTCAGTCATGTTCCCAGGCCACAGGGATCCAGAATCAAACTTCAGTCATGTTGCCAGGCCATAGGGTACCACCATCAAACCTCAGTCATATTCCCAGGCCATAGGTTTCCAGAATCAAACCGATTTCATGTTCCCAGGCAACAGGGTATCGGAATCCAAACCGATGTCATGTTCCCAGGCAACAGGATTCCACACTCTAACATCAGTCATCTTCCCAGGCCAAAGGTTTCCAGAATCAAACCTCAGTCATATTCCCAGGCCACATGGTTCCAGAATCAAACCTCAGTTGTGTTCCCAGGACACAGGGTTCCAGAATAAAACCTCAGTCATGTTCCCTGGACACAGGTTTCAGAAATAAAATCCCAGTCATGTTCCCAGGCCACAGGGTTCCACAATTAAACCTCAGTCATATTCCCAGGCCAGAGGGTTCCACAATCAAACCTCAGTTCTGTTGCCAGACCACGGTTCCCCCGTCAAGCCTCAGTCATGTTCCCAGGGAACAGGCTTCCAGAAACAAAACTCAGTCATGTTCCCAAGGCACAGGGTTCCAGAATCAAACCTCAGTCTTGTTCCCAGGACACAGGTTGCCAGAATCAACCCGGTATCATGTTCCCTAGCCACAGTCTTCCAGAATCAAACCTCAGTCCTGTTGCCAGGGCACAGGTTTCCACCATCAAACCTCAGGCATGTTCCCAAGCCACAGGGTTCAAGAAGTCACCGATGTCATGTTCCCAGGCCACAGGATTCCACACTCTAACATCAGTCATCTTCCCAGGCCAATGGTTTCCAGAATCAAACCTCAGTCATATTCCCAGGCCACATGGTTCCAGAATAAAACCTCAGTCATGTTCCCTGGACACAGGTTTCAGAAATAAACTCCCAGTCATGTTCCCAGGCCACAGGGTTCCACAATTAAACCTCAGTCATATTCCCAGGCCAGAGGGTTCCACAATCAAACCTCTGTCCTGTTGCTAGGCCACGGTTCCACCATCAAGCCTCAGTCATGTTCCCAGGAAAGACTGTTCCACAATCAAACCTAAGTCATCTTGCCAAGCCACAGGGTTCCACCATCAAGCCTCACTCATGTTGCCAGGCCACAGGGTTCCACCATCAAGCCTCACTCATGTTCCCAAGCCTGAGGGTTCCACTATCAAACCTCAATCATGTTGCCAGGCCACAGGTTTCAACCATCAAACCTCAGTCATGTTCCCAGTAAACAGGGCTCCAGAATCAAACCAATGTCAAGTTCCCACGCCACGGGGTTCCAGTATCAGGCCTCAGTCATGTTCCCCGTGCACAGGGTGCCACAATCAAACTCAGTCATGTTGCCAGTCCACAGGTTTCTGCCATCACACCTCAGTCAAGTTGCCAGGCCACAGGGTTCCAGAATCAAGCCTCAGTCATTTTGCCAGGCCATAGTGTTCCACCATCAAACCTCAGTCATGATCCCAAGCCACATGTTTCCACAATGAAACCTCAGTCATTTTCCCAGGCCAAAGGTTTCCAGAATCAAACCTCAGTCATATTCCCAGGACACATGGTTCCAGAATCAAACCTGAGTCAGGTTCGCAGGCCACAGGTTTCAGCAATCAAACCTCAATCATGTTCCCAGGACACAGGTGTCCAGAATCAAACCTCAGTCATGTTCCCAGGGAACAGGTTTCCAGAAACAAACCTCAGTCATGTTCCCAAGGCACAGGGTTCCAGAATCAAACCTCAGTCTTGTTCCCAGGACACAGGTTGCCAGAATCAACCCGATATCATGTTCCCTAGCCACAGTCTTCCAGAATCAAACCTCAGTCCTGTTGCCAGGCCACAGGTTTCCACCATCAAACCTCAGGCAGGTTCCCAGGCCACAGGGTTCCAGAATCAAACCGTTCTCATGTTCCCAGGCCACAGGGTTCCAGAATCCACCGTTGTCATTTTCCCAGGCCACAAGATACCAGAATCAATCCTCAGTTATGTTCCCAGGCTACAGGGTTCCAGAATAAATCCTCAGTCATGTTCCCAGTCCACAGGGTTCCAGAACCGAGGCTCAGTCAGGTTCCCGGGGCACAGTATTCCACAATCTAAACAGATGTCATGTTCCCAGGCCTCAGGGTTCCAGAATCCACCGATGTCATGTTCCCAGGCCACAGGGTTCCAGAATCAATCCTCAGTTATGTTCCCAGGCTACAGGGTTCCAGAATAAAACCTCAGTCATGTTCCCAGTCCACAGGGTTCCAGAACCAAGGCTCAGTCAGGCTCCCGGGCCACAGTATTCCACAATCTAAATAGATGTCATGTTCCCAGGCCACAGTGTTCCAGAATCACGCCTCAGTCATGTTCCCAGGCCACAGGGATCCAGAATCAAACTTCAGTCATGTTGCCAGGCCATAGGGTACCACCATCAAACCTCAGTCATATTCCCAGGCCACAGGTTTCCAGAATCAAACCGATTTCATGTTCCCAGGCAACAGGGTACCGGAATCCAAACCGATGTCATGTTCCCAGGCCACAGGATTCCACACTCTAACATCAGTCATCTTCCCAGGCCAATGGTTTCCAGAATCAAACCTCAGTCATATTCCCAGGCCACATGGTTCCAGAATAAAACCTCAGTCATGTTCCCTGGACACAGGTTTCAGAAATAAAATCCCAGTCCTGTTCCCAGGCCACAGGGTTCCACAATTAATCCTCAGTCATGTTCCCAGGCCAGAGGGTTCCACAATCAAACCTCAGTTCTGTTGCCAGACCACGGTTCCCCCGTCAAGCCTCAGTCATGTTCCCAGGGAACAGGCTTCCAGAAACAAACCTCAGTCATGTTCCCAAGGCACAGGGTTCCAGAATCAAACCTCAGTCTTGTTCCCAGGACACAGGTTGCCAGAATCAACCCGATATCATGTTCCCTAGCCACAGTCTTCCAGAATCAAACCTCAGTCCTGTTGCCAGGGCACAGGTTTCCACCATCAAACCTCAGGCATGTTCCCAAGCCACAGGGTTCCAGAAGCCACCGATGTCATGTTCCCAGGCCACAGGATTCCACACTCTAACATCAGTCATCTTCCCAGGCCAATGGTTTCCAGAATCAAACCTCAGTCATATTCCCAGGCCACATGGTTCCAGAATAAAACCTCAGTCATGTTCCCTGGACACAGGTTTCAGAAATAAACTCCCAGTCATGTTCCCAGGCCACAGGGTTCCACAATTAAACCTCAGTCATATTCCCAGGCCAGAGGGTTCCACAATCAAACCTCTGTCCTGTTGCTAGGCCACGGTTCCACCATCAAGCCTCAGTCATGTTCCCAGGAAAGACTGTTCCACAATCAAACCTAAGTCATCTTGCCAAGCCACAGGGTTCCACCATCAAGCCTCACTCATGTTGCCAGGCCACAGGGTTCCACCATCAAGCCTCACTCATGTTCCCAAGCCTGAGGGTTCCACTATCAAACCTCAATCATGTTGCCAGGCCACAGGTTTCAACCATCAAACCTCAGTCATGTTCCCAGTAAACAGGGCTCCAGAATCAAACCAATGTGAAGTTCCCACGCCACGGGGTTCCAGTATCAGGCCTCAGTCATGTTCCCCGTGCACAGGGTGCCACAATCAAACTCAGTCATGTTGCCAGTCCACAGGTTTCTGCCATCACACCTCAGTCAAGTTGCCAGGCCACAGGGTTCCAGAATCAAGCCTCAGTCATTTTGCCAGTCCATAGTGTTCCACCATCAAACCTCAGTCATGATCCCAAGCCACATGTTTCCACAATGAAACCTCAGTCATTTTCCCAGGCCAAAGGTTTCTAGAATCAAACCTCAGTCATATTCCCAGGACACATGGTTCCAGAATCAAACCTGAGTCAGGTTCGCAGGCCACAGGTTTCAGCAATCAAACCTCAATCATGTTCCCAGGACACAGGTGTCCAGAATCAAACCTCAGTCATGTTCCCAGGGAACAGGTTTCCAGAAACAAACCTCAGTCATGTTCCCAAGGCACAGGGTTCCAGAATCAAACCTCTGTCTTGTTCCCAGGACACAGGTTTCCAGAATCAACCCGATATCATGTTCCCTAGCCACAGTCTTCCAGAATCAAACCTCAGTCATGTTGCCAGGCCACAGGTTTCCACCATCAAACCTCAGGCAGGTTCCCAGGCCACAGGGTTCCAGAATCAAACCGTTCTCATGTTCCCAGGCCACAGGGTTCCAGAATCCACCATTGTCATTTTCCCAGGCCACAAGATTCCAGAATCAATCCTCAGTTATGTTCCCAGGCTACAGGGTTCCAGAATAAAACCTCAGTCATGTTCCCAGTCCACAGGGTTCCAGAACCAAGGCTCAGTCAGGTTCCCGGGGCACAGTATTCCACAATCTAAACAGATGTCATGTTCCCAGGCCTCAGGGTTCCAGAATCCACCGATGTCATGTTCCCAGGCCACAGGGTTCCAGAATCAATCCTCAGTTATGTTCCCAGGCTACAGGGTTCCAGAATAAAACCTCAGTCATGTTCCCAGTCCACAGGGTTCCAGAACCAAGGCTCAGTCAGGTTCCCGGGGCACAGTATTCCACAATCTAAATAGATGTCATGTTCCCAGGCCACAGTGTTCCAGAATCACGCCTCAGTCATGTTCCCAGGCCACAGGGATCCAGAATCAAACTTCAGTCATGTTGCCAGGCCATAGGGTACCACCATCAAACCTCAGTCATATTCCCAGGCCACAGGTTTCCAGAATCAAACCGATTTCATGTTCCCAGGCAACAGGGTACCGGAATCCAAACCGATGTCATGTTCCCAGGCCACAGGATTCCACACTCTAACATCAGTCATCTTCCCAGGCCAATGGTTTCCAGAATCAAACCTCAGTCATATTCCCAGGCCACATGGTTCCAGAATCAAACCTCAGTTGTGTTCCCAGGACACAGGGTTCCAGAATAAAACCTCAGTCATGTTCCCTGGACACAGGTTTCAGAAATAAAATCCCAGTCATGTTCCCAGGCCACAGGGTTCCACAATTAAACCTCAGTCATATTCCCAGGCCAGAGGGTTCCACAATCAAACCTCAGTTCTGTTGCCAGACCACGGTTCCCCCGTCAAGCCTCAGTCATGTTCCCAGGGAACAGGCTTCCAGAAACAAACCTCAGTCATTTTCCCAAGGCACAGGGTTCCAGAATCAAACCTCAGTCTTGTTCCCAGGACACAGGTTGCCAGAATCAACCCGATATCATGTTCCCTAGCCACAGTCTTCCAGAATCAAACCTCAGTCCTGTTGCCAGGGCACAGGTTTCCACCATCAAACCTCAGGCATGTTCCCAAGCCACAGGGTTCCAGAAGCCACCGATGTCATGTTCCCAGGCCACAGGATTCCACACTCTAACATCAGTCATCTTCCCAGGCCCATGGTTTCCAGAATCAAACCTCAGTCATATTCCCAGGCCACATGGTTCCAGAATAAAACCTCAGTCATGTTCCCTGGACACAGGTTTCAGAAATAAACTCCCAGTCATGTTCCCAGGCCACAGGGTTCCACAATTAAACCTCAGTCATATTCTCAGGCCAGAGGGTTCCACAATCAAACCTCTGTCCTGTTGCTAGTCCACGGTTCCACCATCAAGCCTCAGTCATGTTCCCAGGAAAGACTGTTCCACAATCAAACCTAAGTCATCTTGCCAAGCCACAGGGTTCCGCCATCAAGCCTCACTCATGTTGCCAGGCCACAGGGTTCCACCATCAAGCCTCACTCATGTTCCCAAGCCTGAGGGTTCCACTATCAAACCTCAATCATGTTGCCAGGCCACAGGTTTCAACCATCAAACCTCAGTCATGTTCCCAGTAAACAGGGCTCCAGAATCAAACCAATGTCAAGTTCCCACGCCACGGGGTTCCAGTATCAGGCCTCAGTCATGTTCCCCGTGCACAGGGTGCCACAATCAAACTCAGTCATGTTGCCAGTCCACAGGTTTCTGCCATCACACCTCAGTCAAGTTGCCAGGCCACAGGGTTCCAGAATCAAGCCTCAGTCATTTTGCCAGGCCATAGTGTTCCACCATCAAACCTCAGTCATGATCCCAAGCCACATGTTTCCACAATGAAACCTCAGTCATTTTCCCAGGCCAAAGGTTTCCAGAATCAAACCTCAGTCATATTCCCAGGACACATGGTTCCAGAATCAAACCTGAGTCAGGTTCGCAGGCCACAGGTTTCAGCAATCAAACCTCAATCATGTTCCCAGGACACAGGTGTCCAGAATCAAACCTCAGTCATGTTCCCAGGGAACAGGTTTCCAGAAACAAACCTCAGTCATGTTCCCAAGGCACAGGGTTCCAGAATCAAACCTCTGTCTTGTTCCGAGGACACAGGTTTCCAGAATCAACCCGATATCATGTTCCCTAGCCACAGTCTTCCAGAATCAAACCTCAGTCATGTTGCCAGGCCACAGGTTTCCACCATCAAACCTCAGGCAGGTTCCCAGGCCACAGGGTTCCAGAATCAAACCGTTCTCATGTTCCCAGGCCACAGGGTTCCAGAATCCACCATTGTCATTTTCCCAGGCCACAAGATTCCAGAATCAATCCTCAGTTATGTTCCCAGGCTACAGGGTTCCAGAATAAAACCTCAGTCATGTTCCCAGTCCACAGGGTTCCAGAACCAAGGCTCAGTCAGGTTCCCGGGGCACAGTATTCCACAATCTAAACAGATGTCATGTTCCCAGGCCTCAGGGTTCCAGAATCCACCGATGTCATGTTCCCAGGCCACAGGGTTCCAGAATCAATCCTCAGTTATGTTCCCAGGCTACAGGGTTCCAGAATAAAACCTCAGTCATGTTCCCAGTCCACAGGGTTCCAGAACCAAGGCTCAGTCAGGTTCCCGGGGCACAGTATTCCACAATCTAAATAGATGTCATGTTCCCAGGCCACAGTGTTCCAGAATCACGCCTCAGTCATGTTCCCAGGCCACAGGGATCCAGAATCAAACTTCAGTCATGTTGCCAGGCCATAGGGTACCACCATCAAACCTCAGTCATATTCCCAGGCCACAGGTTTCCAGAATCAAACCGATTTCATGTTCCCAGGCAACAGGGTACCGGAATCCAAACCGATGTCATGTTCCCAGGCCACAGGATTCCACACTCTAACATCAGTCATCTTCCCAGGCCAATGGTTTCCAGAATCAAACCTCAGTCATATTCCCAGGCCACATGGTTCCAGAATCAAACCTCAGTTGTGTTCCCAGGACACAGGGTTCCAGAATAAAACCTCAGTCATGTTCCCTGGACACAGGTTTCAGAAATAAAATCCCAGTCATGTTCCCAGGCCACAGGGTTCCACAATTAAACCTCAGTCATATTCCCAGGCCAGAGGGTTCCACAATCAAACCTCAGTTCTGTTGCCAGACCACGGTTCCCCCGTCAAGCCTCAGTCATGTTCCCAGGGAACAGGCTTCCAGAAACAAACCTCAGTCATTTTCCCAAGGCACAGGGTTCCAGAATCAAACCTCAGTCTTGTTCCCAGGACACAGGTTGCCAGAATCAACCCGATATCATGTTCCCTAGCCACAGTCTTCCAGAATCAAACCTCAGTCCTGTTGCCAGGGCACAGGTTTCCACCATCAAACCTCAGGCATGTTCCCAAGCCACAGGGTTCCAGAAGCCACCGATGTCATGTTCCCAGGCCACAGGATTCCACACTCTAACATCAGTCATCTTCCCAGGCCCATGGTTTCCAGAATCAAACCTCAGTCATATTCCCAGGCCACATGGTTCCAGAATAAAACCTCAGTCATGTTCCCTGGACACAGGTTTCAGAAATAAACTCCCAGTCATGTTCCCAGGCCACAGGGTTCCACAATTAAACCTCAGTCATATTCTCAGGCCAGAGGGTTCCACAATCAAACCTCTGTCCTGTTGCTAGTCCACGGTTCCACCATCAAGCCTCAGTCATGTTCCCAGGAAAGACTGTTCCACAATCAAACCTAAGTCATCTTGCCAAGCCACAGGGTTCCGCCATCAAGCCTCACTCATGTTGCCAGGCCACAGGGTTCCACCATCAAGCCTCACTCATGTTCCCAAGCCTGAGGGTTCCACTATCAAACCTCAATCATGTTGCCAGGCCACAGGTTTCAACCATCAAACCTCAGTCATGTTCCCAGTAAACAGGGCTCCAGAATCAAACCAATGTCAAGTTCCCACGCCACGGGGTTCCAGTATCAGGCCTCAGTCATGTTCCCCGTGCACAGGGTGCCACAATCAAACTCAGTCATGTTGCCAGTCCACAGGTTTCTGCCATCACACCTCAGTCAAGTTGCCAGGCCACAGGGTTCCAGAATCAAGCCTCAGTCATTTTGCCAGGCCATAGTGTTCCACCATCAAACCTCAGTCATGATCCCAAGCCACATGTTTCCACAATGAAACCTCAGTCATTTTCCCAGGCCAAAGGTTTCCAGAATCAAACCTCAGTCATATTCCCAGGACACATGGTTCCAGAATCAAACCTGAGTCAGGTTCGCAGGCCACAGGTTTCAGCAATCAAACCTCAATCATGTTCCCAGGACACAGGTGTCCAGAATCAAACCTCAGTCATGTTCCCAGGGAACAGGTTTCCAGAAACAAACCTCAGTCATGTTCCCAAGGCACAGGGTTCCAGAATCAAACCTCTGTCTTGTTCCGAGGACACAGGTTTCCAGAATCAACCCGATATCATGTTCCCTAGCCACAGTCTTCCAGAATCAAACCTCAGTCATGTTGCCAGGCCACAGGTTTCCACCATCAAACCTCAGGCAGGTTCCCAGGCCACAGGGTTCCAGAATCAAACCGTTCTCATGTTCCCAGGCCACAGGGTTCCAGAATCCACCGTTGTCATTTTCCCAGGCCACAAGATTCCAGAATCAATCCTCAGTTATGTTCCCAGGCTACAGGGTTCCAGAATAAAACCTCAGTCATGTTCCCAGTCCACAGGGTTCCAGAACCGAGGCTCAGTCAGGTTCCCGGGGCACAGTATTCCACAATCTAAACAGATGTCATGTTCCCAGGCCTCAGGGTTCCAGAATCCACCGATGTCATGTTCCCAGGCCACAGGGTTCCAGAATCAATCCTCAGTTATGTTCCCAGGCTACAGGGTTCCAGAATAAAACCTCAGTCATGTTCCCAGTCCACAGGGTTCCAGAACCAAGGCTCAGTCAGGTTCCCGGGGCACAGTATTCCACAATCTAAATAGATGTCATCTTCCCATGCCACAGTGTTCCAGAATCACGCCTCAGTCATGTTCCCAGGCCACAGGGATCCAGAATCAAACTTCAGTCATGTTGCCAGGCCATAGGGTACCACCATCAAACCTCAGTCATATTCCCAGGCCATAGGTTTCCAGAATCAAACCGATTTCATGTTCCCAGGCAACAGGGTATCGGAATCCAAACCGATGTCATGTTCCCAGGCAACAGGATTCCACACTCTAACATCAGTCATCTTCCCAGGCCAAAGGTTTCCAGAATCAAACCTCAGTCATATTCCCAGGCCACATGGTTCCAGAATCAAACCTCAGTTGTGTTCCCAGGACACAGGGTTCCAGAATAAAACCTCAGTCATGTTCCCTGGACACAGGTTTCAGAAATAAAATCCCAGTCATGTTCCCAGGCCACAGGGTTCCACAATTAAACCTCAGTCATATTCCCAGGCCAGAGGGTTCCACAATCAAACCTCAGTTCTGTTGCCAGACCACGGTTCCCCCGTCAAGCCTCAGTCATGTTCCCAGGGAACAGGCTTCCAGAAACAAAACTCAGTCATGTTCCCAAGGCACAGGGTTCCAGAATCAAACCTCAGTCTTGTTCCCAGGACACAGGTTGCCAGAATCAACCCGATATCATGTTCCCTAGCCACAGTCTTCCAGAATCAAACCTCAGTCCTGTTGCCAGGGCACAGGTTTCCACCATCAAACCTCAGGCATGTTCCCAAGCCACAGGGTTCCAGAAGCCACCGATGTCATGTTCCCAGGCCACAGGATTCCACACTCTAACATCAGTCATCTTCCCAGGCCAATGGTTTCCAGAATCAAACCTCAGTCATATTCCCAGGCCACATGGTTCCAGAATAAAACCTCAGTCATGTTCCCTGGACACAGGTTTCAGAAATAAACTCCCAGTCATGTTCCCAGGCCACAGGGTTCCACAATTAAACCTCAGTCATATTCCCAGGCCAGAGGGTTCCACAATCAAACCTCTGTCCTGTTGCTAGGCCCCGGTTCCACCATCAAGCCTCAGTCATGTTCCCAGGAAAGACTGTTCCACAATCAAACCTAAGTCATCTTGCCAAGCCACAGGGTTCCACCATCAAGCCTCACTCATGTTGCCAGGCCACAGGGTTCCACCATCAAGCCTCACTCATGTTCCCAAGCCTGAGGGTTCCACTATCAAACCTCAATCATGTTGCCAGGCCACAGGTTTCAACCATCAAACCTCAGTCATGTTCCCAGTAAACAGGGCTCCAGAATCAAACCAATGTCAAGTTCCCACGCCACGGGGTTCCAGTATCAGGCCTCAGTCATGTTCCCCGTGCACAGGGTGCCACAATCAAACTCAGTCATGTTGCCAGTCCACAGGTTTCTGCCATCACACCTCAGTCAAGTTGCCAGGCCACAGGGTTCCAGAATCAAGCCTCAGTCATTTTGCCAGGCCATAGTGTTCCACCATCAAACCTCAGTCATGATCCCAAGCCACATGTTTCCACAATGAAACCTCAGTCATTTTCCCAGGCCAAAGGTTTCCAGAATCAAACCTCAGTCATATTCCCAGGACACATGGTTCCAGAATCAAACCTGAGTCAGGTTCGCAGGCCACAGGTTTCAGCAATGAAACCTCAATCATGTTCCCAGGACACAGGTGTCCAGAATCAAACCTCAGTCATGTTCCCAGGGAACAGGTTTCCAGAAACAAACCTCAGTCATGTTCCCAAGGCACAGGGTTCCAGAATCAAACCTCTGTCTTGTTCCCAGGACACAGGTTGCCAGAATCAACCCGATATCATGTTCCCTAGCCACAGTCTTCCAGAATCAAACCTCAGTCCTGTTGCCAGGCCACAGGTTTCCACCATCAAACCTCAGGCAGGTTCCCAGGCCACAGGGTTCCAGAATCAAACCGTTCTCATGTTCCCAGGCCACAGGGTTCCAGAATCCACCGTTGTCATTTTCCCAGGCCACAAGATAGCAGAATCAATCCTCAGTTATGTTCCCAGGCTACAGGGTTCCAGAATAAAACCTCAGTCATGTTCCCAGTCCACAGGGTTCCAGAACCAAGGCTCAGTCAGGTTCCCGGGGCACAGTATTCCACAATCTAAATAGATGTCATGTTCCCAGGCCACAGTGTTCCAGAATCACGCCTCAGTCATGTTCCCAGGCCACAGGGATCCAGAATCAAACTTCAGTCATGTTGCCAGGCCATAGGGTACCACCATCAAACCTCAGTCATATTCCCAGGCCATAGGTTTCCAGAATCAAACCGATTTCATGTTCCCAGGCAACAGGGTATCGGAATCCAAACCGATGTCATGTTCCCAGGCCACAGGATTCCACACTCTAACATCAGTCATCTTCCCAGGCCAAAGGTTTCCAGAATCAAACCTCAGTCATATTCCCAGGCCACATGTTTCCAGAATCAAACCTCAGTTGTGTTCCCAGGACACAGGGTTCCAGAATAAAACCTCAGTCATGTTCCCTGGACACAGGTTTCAGAAATAAAATCCCAGTCATGTTCCCAGGCCACAGGGTTCCACAATTAAACCTCAGTCATATTCCCAGGCCAGAGGGTTCCACAATCAAAACTCAGTTCTGTTGCCAGACCACGGTTCCCCCGTCAAGCCTCAGTCATGTTCCCAGGGAACAGGCTTCCAGAAACAAAACTCAGTCATGTTCCCAAGGCACAGGGTTCCAGAATCAAACCTCAGTCTTGTTCCCAGGACACAGGTTGCCAGAATCAACCCGATATCATGTTCCCTAGCCACAGTCTTCCAGAATCAAACCTCAGTCCTGTTGCCAGGGCACAGGTTTCCACCATCAAACCTCAGGCATGTTCCCAAGCCACAGGGTTCCAGAAGCCACCGATGTCATGTTCCCAGGCCACAGGATTCCACACTCTAACATCAGTCATCTTCCCAGGCCATTGGTTTCCAGAATCAAACCTCAGTCATATTCCCAGGCCACATGGTTCCAGAATAAAACCTCAGTCATGTTCCCTGGACACAGGTTTCAGAAATAAACTCCCAGTCATGTTCCCAGGCCACAGGGTTCCACAATTAAACCTCAGTCATATTCCCAGGCCAGAGGGTTCCACAATCAAACCTCTGTCCTGTTGCTAGGCCACGGTTCCACCATCAAGCCTCAGTCATGTTCCCAGGAAAGACTGTTCCACAATCAAACCTAAGTCATCTTGCCAAGCCACAGGGTTCTACCATCAAGCCTCACTCATGTTGCCAGGCCACAGGTTTCCACCATCAAGCCTCACTCATGTTCCCAAGCCTGAGGGTTCCACTATCAAACCTCAATCATGTTGCCAGGCCACAGGTTTCAACCATCAAACCTCAGTCATGTTCCCAGTAAACAGGGCTCCAGAATCAAACCAATGTCAAGTTCCCACGCCACGGGGTTCCAGTATCAGGCCTCAGTCATGTTCCCCGTGCACAGGGTGCCACAATCAAACTCAGTCATGTTGCCAGTCCACAGGTTTCTGCCATCACACCTCAGTCAAGTTGCCAGGCCACAGGGTTCCAGAATCAAGCCTCAGTCATTTTGCCAGGCCATAGTGTTCCACCATCAAACCTCAGTCATGATCCCAAGCCACATGTTTCCACAATGAAACCTCAGTCATTTTCCCAGGCCAAAGGTTTCCAGAATCAAACCTCAGTCATATTCCCAGGACACATGGTTCCAGAATCAAACCTGAGTCAGGTTCGCAGGCCACAGGTTTCAGCAATCAAACCTCAATCATGTTCCCAGGACACAGGTGTCCAGAATCAAACCTCAGTCATGTTCCCAGGGAACAGGTTTCCAGAAACAAACCTCAGTCATGTTCCCAAGGCACAGGGTTCCAGAATCAAACCTCTGTCTTGTTCCCAGGACACAGGTTGCCAGAATCAACCCGATATCATGTTCCCTAGCCACAGTCTTCCAGAATCAAACCTCAGTCCTGTTGCCAGGCCACAGGTTTCCACCATCAAACCTCAGGCAGGTTCCCAGGCCACAGGGTTCCAGAATCAAACCGTTCTCATGTTCCCAGGCCACAGGGTTCCAGAATCCACCGTTGTCATTTTCCCAGGCCACAAGATAGCAGAATCAATCCTCAGTTATGTTCCCAGGCTACAGGGTTCCAGAATAAAACCTCAGTCATGTTCCCAGTCCACAGGGTTCCAGAACCAAGGCTCAGTCAGGTTCCCGGGGCACAGTATTCCACAATCTAAATAGATGTCATGTTCCCAGGCCACAGTGTTCCAGAATCACGCCTCAGTCATGTTCCCAGGCCACAGGGATCCAGAATCAAACTTCAGTCATGTTGCCAGGCCATAGGGTACCACCATCAAACCTCAGTCATATTCCCAGGCCACAGGTTTCCAGAATCAAACCGATTTCATGTTCCCAGGCAACAGGGTACCGGAATCCAAACCGATGTCATTTTCCCAGGCCACAGGATTCCACACTCTAACATCAGTCATCTTCCCAGGCCAATGGTTTCCAGAATCAAACCTCAGTCATATTCCCAGGCCACATGGTTCCAGAATCAAACCTCAGTTGTGTTCCCAGGACACAGGGTTCCAGAATAAAACCTCAGTCATGTTCCCTGGACACAGGTTTCAGAAATAAAATCCCAGTCATGTTCCCAGGCCACAGGGTTCCACAATTAAACCTCAGTCATATTCCCAGGCCAGAGGGTTCCACAATCAAACCTCAGTTCTGTTGCCAGACCACGGTTCCCCCGTCAAGCCTCAGTCATGTTCCCAGGGAACAGGCTTCCAGAAACAAACCTCAGTCATTTTCCCAAGGCACAGGGTTCCAGAATCAAACCTCAGTCTTGTTCCCAGGACACAGGTTGCCAGAATCAACCCGATATCATGTTCCCTAGCCACAGTCTTCCAGAATCAAACCTCAGTCCTGTTGCCAGGGCACAGGTTTCCACCATCAAACCTCAGGCATGTTCCCAAGCCACAGGGTTCCAGAAGCCACCGATGTCATGTTCCCAGGCCACAGGATTCCACACTCTAACATCACTCATCTTCCCAGGCCCATGGTTTCCAGAATCAAACCTCAGTCATATTCCCAGGCCACATGGTTTCAGAATAAAACCTCAGTCATGTTCCCTGGACACAGGTTTCAGAAATAAACTCCCAGTCATGTTCCCAGGCCACAGGGTTCCACAATTAAACCTCAGTCATATTCTCAGGCCAGAGGGTTCCACAATCAAACCTCTGTCCTGTTGCTAGGCCACGGTTCCACCATCAAGCCTCAGTCATGTTCCCAGGAAAGACTGTTCCACAATCAAACCTAAGTCATCTTGCCAAGCCACAGGGTTCCGCCATCAAGCCTCACTCATGTTGCCAGGCCACAGGGTTCCACCATCAAGCCTCACTCATGTTCCCAAGCCTGAGGGTTCCACTATCAAACCTCAATCATGTTGCCAGGCCACAGGTTTCAACCATCAAACCTCAGTCATGTTCCCAGTAAACAGGGCTCCAGAATCAAACCAATGTCAAGTTCCCACGCCACGGGGTTCCAGTATCAGGCCTCAGTCATGTTCCCCGTGCACAGGGTGCCACAATCAAACTCAGTCATGTTGCCAGTCCACAGGTTTCTGCCATCACACCTCAGTCAAGTTGCCAGGCCACAGGGTTCCAGAATCAAGCCTCAGTCATTTTGCCAGGCCATAGTGTTCCACCATCAAACCTCAGTCATGATCCCAAGCCACATGTTTCCACAATGAAACCTCAGTCATTTTCCCAGGCCAAAGGTTTCCAGAATCAAACCTCAGTCATATTCCCAGGACACATGGTTCCAGAATCAAACCTGAGTCAGGTTCGCAGGCCACAGGTTTCAGCAATCAAACCTCAATCATGTTCCCAGGACACAGGTGTCCAGAATCAAACCTCAGTCATGTTCCCAGGGAACAGGTTTCCAGAAACAAACCTCAGTCATGTTCCCAAGGCACAGGGTTCCAGAATCAAACCTCTGTCTTGTTCCCAGGACACAGGTTGCCAGAATCAACCCGATATCATGTTCCCTAGCCACAGTCTTCCAGAATCAAACCTCAGTCCTGTTGCCAGGCCACAGGTTTCCACCATCAAACCTCAGGCAGGTTCCCAGGCCACAGGGTTCCAGAATCAAACCGTTCTCATGTTCCCAGGCCACAGGGTTCCAGAATCCACCGTTGTCATTTTCCCAGGCCACAAGATAGCAGAATCAATCCTCAGTTATGTTCCCAGGCTACAGGGTTCCAGAATAAAACCTCAGTCATGTTCCCAGTCCACAGGGTTCCAGAACCGAGGCTCAGTCAGGTTCCCGGGGCACAGTATTCCACAATCTAAATAGATGTCATGTTCCCAGGCCACAGTGTTCCAGAATCACGCCTCAGTCATGTTCCCAGGCCACAGGGATCCAGAATCAAACTTCAGTCATGTTGCCAGGCCATAGGGTACCACCATCAAACCTCAGTCATATTCCCAGGCCATAGGTTTCCAGAATCAAACCGATTTCATGTTCCCAGGCAACAGGGTATCGGAATCCAAACCGATGTCATGTTCCCAGGCCACAGGATTCCACACTCTAACATCAGTCATCTTCCCAGGCCAAAGGTTTCCAGAATCAAACCTCAGTCATATTCCCAGGCCACATGTTTCCAGAATCAAACCTCAGTTGTGTTCCCAGGACACAGGGTTCCAGAATAAAACCTCAGTCATGTTCCCTGGACACAGGTTTCAGAAATAAAATCCCAGTCATGTTCCCAGGACACAGGGTTCCACAATTAAACCTCAGTCATATTCCCAGGCCAGAGGGTTCCACAATCAAAACTCAGTTCTGTTGCCAGACCACGGTTCCCCCGTCAAGCCTCAGTCATGTTCCCAGGGAACAGGCTTCCAGAAACAAAACTCAGTCATGTTCCCAAGGCACAGGGTTCCAGAATCAAACCTCAGTCTTGTTCCCAGGACACAGGTTGCCAGAATCAACCCGATATCATGTTCCCTAGCCACAGTCTTCCAGAATCAAACCTCAGTCCTGTTGCCAGGGCACAGGTTTCCACCATCAAACCTCAGGCATGTTCCCAAGCCACAGGGTTCCAGAAGCCACCGATGTCATGTTCCCAGGCCACAGGATTCCACACTCTAACATCAGTCATCTTCCCAGGCCATTGGTTTCCAGAATCAAACCTCAGTCATATTCCCAGGCCACATGGTTCCAGAATAAAACCTCAGTCATGTTCCCTGGACACAGGTTTCAGAAATAAACTCCCAGTCATGTTCCCAGGCCACAGGGTTCCACAATTAAACCTCAGTCATATTCCCAGGCCAGAGGGTTCCACAATCAAACCTCTGTCCTGTTGCTAGGCCACGGTTCCACCATCAAGCCTCAGTCATGTTCCCAGGAAAGACTGTTCCACAATCAAACCTAAGTCATCTTGCCAAGCCACAGGGTTCCACCATCAAGCCTCACTCATGTTGCCAGGCCACAGGGTTCCACCATCAAGCCTCACTCATGTTCCCAAGCCTGAGGGTTCCACTATCAAACCTCAATCATGTTGCCAGGCCACAGGTTTCAACCATCAAACCTCAGTCATGTTCCCAGTAAACAGGGCTCCAGAATCAAACCAATGTCAAGTTCCCACGCCACGGGGTTCCAGTATCAGGCCTCAGTCATGTTCCCCGTGCACAGGGTGCCACAATCAAACTCAGTCATGTTGCCAGTCCACAGGTTTCTGCCATCACACCTCAGTCAAGTTGCCAGGCCACAGGGTTCCAGAATCAAGCCTCAGTCATTTTGCCAGGCCATAGTGTTCCACCATCAAACCTCAGTCATGATCCCAAGCCACATGTTTCCACAATGAAACCTCAGTCATTTTCCCAGGCCAAAGGTTTCCAGAATCAAACCTCAGTCATATTCCCAGGACACATGGTTCCAGAATCAAACCTGAGTCAGGTTCGCAGGCCACAGGTTTCAGCAATCAAACCTCAATCATGTTCCCAGGACACAGGTGTCCAGAATCAAACCTCAGTCATGTTCCCAGGGAACAGGTTTCCAGAAACAAACCTCAGTCATGTTCCCAAGGCACAGGGTTCCAGAATCAAACCTCTGTCTTGTTCCCAGGACACAGGTTGCCAGAATCAACCCGATATCATGTTCCCTAGCCACAGTCTTCCAGAATCAAACCTCAGTCCTGTTGCCAGGCCACAGGTTTCCACCATCAAACCTCAGGCAGGTTCCCAGGCCACAGGGTTCCAGAATCAAACCGTTCTCATGTTCCCAGGCCACAGGGTTCCAGAATGCACCGTTGTCATTTTCCCAGGCCACAAGATTCCAGAATCAATCCTCAGTTATGTTCCCAGGCTACAGGGTTCCAGAATAAAACCTCAGTCATGTTCCCAGTCCACAGGGTTCCAGAACCAAGGCTCAGTCAGGTTCCCGGGGCACAGTATTCCACAATCTAAATAGATGTCATGTTCCCAGGCCACAGTGTTCCAGAATCACGCCTCAGTCATGTTCCCAGGCCACAGGGATCCAGAATCAAACTTCAGTCATGTTGCCAGGCCATAGGGTACCACCATCAAACCTCAGTCATATTCCCAGGCCATAGGTTTCCAGAATCAAACCGATTTCATGTTCCCAGGCAACAGGGTATCGGAATCCAAACCGATGTCATGTTCCCAGGCCACAGGATTCCACACTCTAACATCAGTCATCTTCCCAGGCCAAAGGTTTCCAGAATCAAACCTCAGTCATATTCCCAGGCCACATGTTTCCAGAATCAAACCTCAGTTGTGTTCCCAGGACACAGGGTTCCAGAATAAAACCTCAGTCATGTTCCCTGGACACAGGTTTCAGAAATAAAATCCCAGTCATGTTCCCAGGCCACAGGGTTCCACAATTAAACCTCAGTCATATTCCCAGGCCAGAGGGTTCCACAATCAAAACTCAGTTCTGTTGCCAGACCACGGTTCCCCCGTCAAGCCTCAGTCATGTTCCCAGGGAACAGGCTTCCAGAAACAAAACTCAGTCATGTTCCCAAGGCACAGGGTTCCAGAATCAAACCTCAGTCTTGTTCCCAGGACACAGGTTGCCAGAATCAACCCGATATCATGTTCCCTAGCCACAGTCTTCCAGAATCAAACCTCAGTCCTGTTGCCAGGGCACAGGTTTCCACCATCATACCTCAGGCATGTTCCCAAGCCACAGGGTTCCAGAAGCCACCGATGTCATGTTCCCAGGCCACAGGATTCCACACTCTAACATCAGTCATCTTCCCAGGCCATTGGTTTCCAGAATCAAACCTCAGTCATATTCCCAGGCCACATGGTTCCAGAATAAAACCTCAGTCATGTTCCCTGGACACAGGTTTCAGAAATAAACTCCCAGTCATGTTCCCAGGCCACAGGGTTCCACAATTAAACCTCAGTCATATTCCCAGGCCAGAGGGTTCCACAATCAAACCTCTGTCCTGTTGCTAGGCCACGGTTCCACCATCAAGCCTCAGTCATGTTCCCAGGAAAGACTGTTCCACAATCAAACCTAAGTCATCTTGCCAAGCCACAGGGTTCCACCATCAAGCCTCACTCATGTTGCCAGGCCACAGGGTTCCACCATCAAGCCTCACTCATGTTCCCAAGCCTGAGGGTTCCACTATCAAACCTCAATCATGTTGCCAGGCCACAGGTTTCAACCATCAAACCTCAGTCATGTTCCCAGTAAACAGGGCTCCAGAATCAAACCAATGTCAAGTTCCCACGCCACGGGGTTCCAGTATCAGGCCTCAGTCATGTTCCCCGTGCACAGGGTGCCACAATCAAACTCAGTCATGTTGCCAGTCCACAGGTTTCTGCCATCACACCTCAGTCAAGTTGCCAGGCCACAGGGTTCCAGAATCAAGCCTCAGTCATTTTGCCAGGCCATAGTGTTCCACCATCAAACCTCAGTCATGATCCCAAGCCACATGTTTCCACAATGAAACCTCAGTCATTTTCCCAGGCCAAAGGTTTCCAGAATCAAACCTCAGTCATATTCCCAGGACACATGGTTCCAGAATCAAACCTGAGTCAGGTTCGCAGGCCACAGGTTTCAGCAATCAAACCTCAATCATGTTCCCAGGACACAGGTGTCCAGAATCAAACCTCAGTCATGTTCCCAGGGAACAGGTTTCCAGAAACAAACCTCAGTCATGTTCCCAAGGCACAGGGTTCCAGAATCAAACCTCTGTCTTGTTCCCAGGACACAGGTTGCCAGAATCAACCCGATATCATGTTCCCTAGCCACAGTCTTCCAGAATCAAACCTCAGTCCTGTTGCCAGGCCACAGGTTTCCACCATCAAACCTCAGGCAGGTTCCCAGGCCACAGGGTTCCAGAATCAAACCGTTCTCATGTTCCCAGGCCACAGGGTTCCAGAATCCACCGTTGTCATTTTCCCAGGCCACAAGATACCAGAATCAATCCTCAGTTATGTTCCCAGGCTACAGGGTTCCAGAATAAAACCTCAGTCATGTTCCCAGTCCACAGGGTTCCAGAACCAAGGCTCAGTCAGGTTCCCGGGGCACAGTATTCCACAATCTAAATAGATGTCATGTTCCCAGGCCACAGTGTTCCAGAATCACGCGTCAGTCATGTTCCCAGGCCACAGGGATCCAGAATCAAACTTCAGTCATGTTGCCAGGCCATAGGGTACCACCATCAAACCTCAGTCATATTCCCAGGCCACAGGTTTCCAGAATCAAACCGATTTCATGTTCCCAGGCAACAGGGTACCGGAATCCAAACCGATGTCATGTTCCCAGGCCACAGGATTCCACACTCTAACATCAGTCATCTTCCCAGGACAATGGTTTCCAGAATCAAACCTCAGTCATATTCCCAGGCCACATGGTTCCAGAATCAAACCTCAGTTGTGTTCCAAGGACACAGGGTTCCAGAATAAAACCTCAGTCATGTTCCCTGGACACAGGTTTCAGAAATAAAATCCCAGTCATGTTCCCAGGCCACAGGGTTCCACAATTAAACCTCAGTCATATTCCCAGGCCAGAGGGTTCCACAATCAAACCTCAGTTCTGTTGCCAGACCACGGTTCCCCCGTCAAGCCTCAGTCATGTTCCCAGGGAACAGGCTTCCAGAAACAAACCTCAGTCATGTTCCCAAGGCACAGGGTTCCAGAATCAAACCTCAGTCTTGTTCCCAGGACACAGGTTGCCAGAATCAACCCGATATCATGTTCCCTAGCCACAGTCTTCCAGAATCAAACCTCAGTCCTGTTGCCAGGGCACAGGTTTCCACCATCAAACCTCAGGCATGTTCCCAAGCCACAGGGTTCCAGAAGCCACCGATGTCATGTTCCCAGGCCACAGGATTCCACACTCTAACATCAGTCATCTTCCCAGGCCAATGGTTTCCAGAATCAAACCTCAGTCATATTCCCAGGCCACATGGTTCCAGAATAAAACCTCAGTCATGTTCCCTGGACACAGGTTTCAGAAATAAACTCCCAGTCATGTTCCCAGGCCACAGGGTTCCACAATTAAACCTCAGTCATATTCCCAGGCCAGAGGGTTCCACAATCAAACCTCTGTCCTGTTGCTAGGCCACGGTTCCACCATCAAGCCTCACTCATGTTCCCAGGAAAGACTGTTCCACAATCAAACCTAAGTCATCTTGCCAAGCCACAGGGTTCCACCATCAAGCCTCACTCATGTTGCCAGGCCACAGGGTTCCACCATCAAGCCTCACTCATGTTCCCAAGCCTGAGGGTTCCACTATCAAACCTCAATCATGTTGCCAGGCCACAGGTTTCAACCATCCAACCTCAGTCATGTTCCCAGTAAACAGGGCTCCAGAATCAAACCAATGTCAAGTTCCCATGCCACGGGGTTCCAGTATCAGGCCTCAGTCATGTTCCCCGTGCACAGGGTGCCACAATCAAACTCAGTCATGTTGCCAGTGCACAGGTTTCTGCCATCACACCTCAGTCAAGTTGCCAGGCCACAGGGTTCCAGAATCAAGCCTCAGTCATTTTGCCAGGCCATAGTGTTCCACCATCAAACCTCAGTCATGATCCCAAGCCACATGTTTCCACAATGAAACCTCAGTCATTTTCACAGGCCAAAGGTTTCCAGAATCAAACCTCAGTCATATTCCCAGGACACATGGTTCCAGAATCAAACCTGAGTCAGGTTCGCAGGCCACAGGTTTCAGCAATCAAACCTCAATCATGTTCCCAGGACACAGGTGTCCAGAATCAAACCTCAGTCATGTTCCCAGGGAACAGGTTTCCAGAAACAAACCTCAGTCATGTTCCCAAGGCACAGGGTTCCAGAATCAAACCTCTGTCTTGTTCCCAGGACACAGGTTGCCAGAATCAACCCGATATCATGTTCCCTAGCCACAGTCTTCCAGAATCAAACCTCAGTCCTGTTGCCAGGCCACAGGTTTCCACCATCAAACCTCAGGCAGGTTCCCAGGCCACAGGGTTCCAGAATCCACCGTTGTCATTTTCCCAGGCCACAAGATACCAGAATCAATCCTCAGTTATGTTCCCAGGCTACAGGGTTCCAGAATAAAACCTCAGTCATGTTCCCAGTCCACAGGGTTCCAGAACCAAGGCTCAGTCAGGTTCCCGGGGCACAGTATTCCACAATCTAAATAGATGTCATGTTCCCAGGCCACAGTGTTCCAGAATCACGCGTCAGTCATGTTCCCAGGCCACAGGGATCCAGAATCAAACTTCAGTCATGTTGCCAGGCCATAGGGTACCACCATCAAACCTCAGTCATATTCCCAGGCCATAGGTTTCCAGAATCAAACCGATTTCATGTTTCCAGGCAACAGGGTATCGGAATCCAAACCGATGTCATGTTCCCAGGCCACAGGATTCCACACTCTAACATCAGTCATCTTCCCAGGCCAAAGGTTTCCAGAATCAAACCTCAGTCATATTCCCAGGCCACATGGTTCCAGAATCAAACCTCAGTTGTGTTCCCAGGACACAGGGTTCCAGAATAAAACCTCAGTCATGTTCCCTGGACACAGGTTTCAGAAATAAAATCCCAGTCATGTTCCCAGGCCACAGGGTTCCACAATTAAACCTCAGTCATATTCCCAGGCCAGAGGGTTCCACAATCAAAACTCAGTTCTGTTGCCAGACCACGGTTCCCCCGTCAAGCCTCAGTCATGTTCCCAGGGAACAGGCTTCCAGAAACAAAACTCAGTCATGTTCCCAAGGCACAGGGTTCCAGAATCAAACCTTAGTCTTGTTCCCAGGACACAGGTTGCCAGAATCAACCCGATATCATGTTCCCTAGCCACAGTCTTCCAGAATCAAACCTCAGTCCTGTTGCCAGGGCACAGGTTTCCACCATCAAACCTCAGGCATGTTCCCAAGCCACAGGGTTCCAGAAGCCACCGATGTCATGTTCCCAGGCCACAGGATTCCACACTCTAACATCAGTCATCTTCCCAGGCCAATGGTTTCCAGAATCAAACCTCAGTCATATTCCCAGGCCACATGGTTCCAGAATAAAACCTCAGTCATGTTCCCTGGACACAGGTTTCAGAAATAAACTCCCAGTCATGTTCCCAGGCCACAGGGTTCCACAATTAAACCTCAGTCATATTCCCAGGCCAGAGGGTTCCACAATCAAACCTCTGTCCTGTTGCTAGGCCACGGTTCCACCATCAAGCCTCACTCATGTTCCCAGGAAAGACTGTTCCACAATCAAACCTAAGTCATCTTGCCAAGCCACAGGGTTCCACCATCAAGCCTCACTCATGTTGCCAGGCCACAGGGTTCCACCATCAAGCCTCACTCATGTTCCCAAGCCTGAGGGTTCCACTATCAAACCTCAATCATGTTGCCAGGCCACAGGTTTCAACCATCAAACCTCAGTCATGTTCCCAGTAAACAGGGCTCCAGAATCAAACCAATGTCAAGTTCCCACGCCACGGGGTTCCAGTATCAGGCCTCAGTCATGTTCCCCGTGCACAGGGTGCCACAATCAAACTC
The DNA here is from genome assembly GCF_965194825.1 of Balaenoptera physalus. Lineage (NCBI taxonomy): Eukaryota > Metazoa > Chordata > Mammalia > Artiodactyla > Balaenopteridae > Balaenoptera > Balaenoptera physalus. Next base: position 196,730 of record NW_028126032.1, read on the forward strand.
AGTCATGTTGCCAGTCCACAGGTTTCTGCCATCACACCTCAGTCAAGTTGCCAGGCCACAGGGTTCCAGAATCAAGCCTCAGTCATTTTGCCAGGCCATAGTGTTCCACCATCAAACCTCAGTCATGATCCCAAGCCACATGTTTCCACAATGAAACCTCAGTCATTTTCCCAGGCCAAAGGTTTCCAGAATCAAACCTCAGTCATATTCCCAGGACACATGGTTCCAGAATCAAACCTGAGTCAGGTTCGCAGGCCACAGGTTTCAGCAATCAAACCTCAATCATGTTCCCAGGACACAGGTGTCCAGAATCAAACCTCAGTCATGTTCCCAGGGAACAGGTTTCCAGAAACAAACCTCAGTCATGTTCCCAAGGCACAGGGTTCCAGAATCAAACCTCTGTCTTGTTCCCAGGACACAGGTTTCCAGAATCAACCTGATATCATGTTCCCTAGCCACAGTCTTCCAGAATCAAACCTCAGTCATGTTGCCAGGCCACAGGTTTCCACCATCAAACCTCAGGCAGGTTCCCAGGCCACAGGGTTCCAGAATCAAACCGTTCTCATGTTCCGAGGCCACAGGGTTCCAGAATCCACCGTTGTCATTTTCCCAGGCCACAAGATTCCAGAATCAATCCTCAGTTATGTTCCCAGGCTACAGGGTTCCAGAATAAAACCTCAGTCATGTTCCCAGTCCAGAGGGTTCCAGAACCGAGGCTCAGTCAGGTTCCCGGGGCACAGTATTCCACAATCTAAACAGATGTCATGTTCCCAGGCCTCAGGGTTCCAGAATCCACCGATGTCATGTTCCCAGGCCACAGGGTTCCAGAATAAATCCTCAGTTATATTCCCAGGCTACAGGGTTCCAGAATAAAACCTCAGTCATGTTCCCAGTCCACAGGGTTCCAGAACCAAGGCTCAGTCAGGTTCCCGGGCCACAGTATTCCACAATCTAAATAGATGTCATGTTCCCAGGCCACAGTGTTCCAGAATCACGCCTCAGTCATGTTCCCAGGCCACAGGGATCCAGAATCAAACTTCAGTCATGTTGCCAGGCCATAGGGTACCACCATCAAACCTCAGTCATATTCCCAGGCCACAGGTTTCCAGAATCAAACCGATTTCATGTTCCCAGGCAACAGGGTACCGGAATCCAAACCGATGTCATGTTCCCAGGCCACAGGATTCCACACTCTAACATCAGTCATCTTCCCAGGACAATGGTTTCCAGAATCAAACCTCAGTCATATTCCCAGGCCACATGGTTCCAGAATCAAACCTCAGTTGTGTTCCCAGGACACAGGGTTCCAGAATAAAACCTCAGTCATGTTCCCTGGACACAGGTTTCAGAAATAAAATCCCAGTCATGTTCCCAGGCCACAGGGTTCCACAATTAAACCTCAGTCATATTCCCAGGCCAGAGGGTTCCACAATCAAACCTCAGTTCTGTTGCCAGACCACGGTTCCCCCGTCAAGCCTCAGTCATGTTCCCAGGGAACAGGCTTCCAGAAACAAACCTCAGTCATGTTCCCAAGGCACAGGGTTCCAGAATCAAACCTCAGTCTTGTTCCCAGGACACAGGTTGCCAGAATCAACCCGATATCATGTTCCCTAGCCACAGTCTTCCAGAATAAAACCTCAGTCCTGTTGCCAGGGCACAGGTTTCCACCATCAAACCTCAGGCATGTTCCCAAGCCACAGGGTTCCAGAAGCCACCGATGTCATGTTCCCAGGCCACAGGATTCCACACTCTAACATCAGTCATCTTCCCAGGCCAATGGTTTCCAGAATCAAACCTCAGTCATATTCCCAGGCCACATGGTTCCAGAATAAAACCTCAGTCATGTTCCCTGGACACAGGTTTCAGAAATAAACTCCCAGTCATGTTCCCAGGCCACAGGGTTCCACAATTAAACCTCAGTCATACTCCCAGGCCAGAGGGTTCCACAATCAAACCTCTGTCCTGTTGCTAGGCCACGGTTCCACCATCAAGCCTCAGTCATGTTCCCAGGAAAGACTGTTCCACAATCAAACCTAAGTCATCTTGCCAAGCCACAGGGTTCCACCATCAAGCCTCACTCATGTTGCCAGGCCACAGGGTTCCACCATCAAGCCTCACTCATGTTCCCAAGCCTGAGGGTTCCACTATCAAACCTCAATCATGTTGCCAGGCCACAGGTTTCAACCATCAAACCTCAGTCATGTTCCCAGTAAACAGGGCTCCAGAATCAAACCAATGTGAAGTTCCCACGCCACGGGGTTCCAGTATCAGGCCTCAGTCATGTTCCCCGTGCACAGGGTGCCACAATCAAACTCAGTCATGTTGCCAGTCCACAGGTTTCTGCCATCACACCTCAGTCAAGTTGCCAGGCCACAGGGTTCCAGAATCAAGCCTCAGTCATTTTGCCAGTCCATAGTGTTCCACCATCAAACCTCAGTCATGATCCCAAGCCACATGTTTCCACAATGAAACCTCAGTCATTTTCCCAGACCAAAGGTTTCTAGAGTCAAACCTCAGTCATATTCCCAGGACACATGGTTCCAGAATCAAACCTGAGTCAGGTTCGCAGGCCACAGGTTTCAGCAATCAAAACTCAATCATGTTCCCAGGACACAGGTGTCCAGAATCAAACCTCAGTCATGTTCCCAGGGAACAGGTTTCCAGAAACAAACCTCAGTCATGTTCCCAAGGCACAGGGTTCCAGAAACAAACCTCTGTCTTGTTCCCAGGACACAGGTTTCCAGAATCAACCCGATATCATGTTCCCTAGCCACAGTCTTCCAGAATCAAACCTCAGTCATGTTGCCAGGCCACAGGTTTCCACCATCAAACCTCAGGCAGGTTCCCAGGCCACAGGGTTCCAGAATCAAACCGTTCTCATGTTCCCAGGCCACAGGGTTCCAGAATCCACCGTTGTCATTTTCCCAGGCCACAAGATTCCAGAATCAATCCTCAGTTATGTTCCCAGGCTACAGGGTTCCAGAATAAAACCTCAGTCATGTTCCCAGTCCAGAGGGTTCCAGAACCAAGGCTCAGTCAGGTTCCCGGGGCACAGTATTCCACAATCTAAACAGATGTCATGTTCCCAGGCCTCAGGGTTCCAGAATCCACCGATGTCATGTTCCCAGGCCACAGGGTTCCAGAATCAATCCTCAGTTATGTTCCCAGGCTACAGGGTTCCAGAATAAAACCTCAGTCATGTTCCCAGTCCACAGGGTTCCAGAACCAAGGCTCAGTCAGGTTCCCGGGGCACAGTATTCCACAATCTAAATAGATGTCATGTTCCCAGGCCACAGTGTTCCAGAATCACGCCTCAGTCATGTTCCCAGGCCACAGGGATCCAGAATCAAACTTCAGTCATGTTGCCAGGCCATAGGGTACCACCATCAAACCTCAGTCATATTCCCAGGCCACAGGTTTCCAGAATCAAACCGATTTCATGTTCCCAGGCAACAGGGTACCGGAATCCAAACCGATGTCATGTTCCCAGGCCACAGGATTCCACACTCTAACATCAGTCATCTTCCCAGGCCAATGGTTTCCAGAATCAAACCTCAGTCATATTCCCAGGCCACATGGTTCCAGAATCAAACCTCAGTTGTGTTCCTAGGACACAGGGTTCCAGAATAAAACCTCAGTCATGTTCCCTGGACACAGGTTTCAGAAATAAAATCCCAGTCATGTTCCCAGGCCACAGGGTTCCACAATTAAACCTCAGTCATATTCCCAGGCCAGAGGGTTCCACAATCAAACCTCAGTTCTGTTGCCAGACCACGGTTCCCCCGTCAAGCCTCAGTCATTTTCCCAAGGCACAGGGTTCCAGAATCAAACCTCAGTCTTGTTCCCAGGACAGAGGTTGCCAGAATCAACCCGATATCATGTTCCCTAGCCACAGTCTTCCAGAATCAAACCTCAGTCCTGTTGCCAGGGCACAGGTTTTCACCATCAAACCTCAGGCATGTTCCCAAGCCACAGGGTTCCAGAAGCCACCGATGTCATGTTCCCAGGCCACAAGATTCCACACTCTAACATCAGTCATCTTCCCAGGCCCATGGTTTCCAGAATCAAACCTCAGTCATATTCCCAGGCCACATGGTTCCAGAATAAAACCTCAGTCATGTTCCCTGGACACAGGTTTCAGAAATAAACTCCCAGTCATGTTCCCAGGCCACAGGGTTCCACAATTAAACCTCAGTCATATTCTCAGGCCAGAGGGTTCCACAATCAAACCTCTGTCCTGTTGCTAGGCCACGGTTCCACCATCAAGCCTCAGTCATGTTCCCAGGAAAGACTGTTCCACAATCAAACCTAAGTCATCTTGCCAAGCCACAGGGTTCCACCATCAAGCCTCACTCATGTTGCCAGGCCACAGGGTTCCACCATCAAGCCTCACTCATGTTCCCAAGCCTGAGGGTTCCACTATCAAACCTCAATCATGTTGCCAGGCCACAGGTTTCAACCATCAAACCTCAGTCATGTTCCCAGTAAACAGGGCTCCAGAATCAAACCAATGTCAAGTTCCCACGCCACGGGGTTCCAGTATCAGGCCTCAGTCATGTTCCCCGTGCACAGGGTGCCACAATCAAACTCAGTCATGTTGCCAGTCCACAGGTTTCTGCCATCACACCTCAGTCAAGTTGCCAGGCCACAGGGTTCCAGAATCAAGCCTCAGTCATTTTGCCAGGCCATAGTGTTCCACCATCAAACCTCAGTCATGATCTCAAGCCACATGTTTCCACAATGAAACCTCAGTCATTTTCCCAGGCCAAAGGTTTCCAGAATCAAACCTCAGTCATATTCCCAGGACACATGGTTCCAGAATCAAACCTGAGTCAGGTTCGCAGGCCACAGGTTTCAGCAATCAAACATCAATCATGTTCCCAGGACACAGGTGTCCAGAATCAAACCTCAGTCATGTTCCCAGGGAACAGGTTTCCAGAAACAAACCTCAGTCATGTTCCCAAGGCACAGGGTTCCAGAATCAAACCTCTGTCTTGTTCCCAGGACACAGGTTTCCAGAATCAACCCGATATCATGTTCCCTAGCCACAGTCTTCCAGAATCAAACCTCAGTCATGTTGCCAGGCCACAGGTTTCCACCATCAAACCTCAGGCAGGTTCCCAGGCCACAGGGTTCCAGAATCAAACCGTTCTCATGTTCCCAGCCCACAGGGTTCCAGAATCCACCGTTGTCATTTTCCCAGGCCACAAGATTCCAGAATCAATCCTCAGTTATGTTCCCAGGCTACAGGGTTCCAGAATAAAACCTCAGTCATGTTCCCAGTCCACAGGGTTCCAGAACCGAGGCTCAGTCAGGTTCCCGGGGCACAGTATTCCACAATCTAAACAGATGTCATGTTCCCAGGCCTCAGGGTTCCAGAATCCACCGATGTCATGTTCCCAGGCCACAGGGTTCCAGAATCAATCCTCAGTTATGTTCCCAGGCTACAGGGTTCCAGAATAAAACCTCAGTCATGTTCCCAGTCCACAGGGTTCCAGAACCAAGGCTCAGTCAGGTTCCCGGGGCACAGTATTCCACAATCTAAATAGATGTCATGTTCCCAGGCCACAGTGTTCCAGAATCACGCCTCAGTCATGTTCCCAGGCCACAGGGATCCAGAATCAAACTTCAGTCATGTTGCCAGGCCATAGGGTACCACCATCAAACCTCAGTCATATTCCCAGGCCACAGGTTTCCAGAATCAAACCGATTTCATGTTCCCAGGCAACAGGGTACCGGAATCCAAACTGATGTCATGTTCCCAGGCCACAGGATTCCACACTCTAACATCAGTCATCTTCCCAGGCCAATGGTTTCCAGAATCAAACCTCAGTCATATTCCCAGGCCACATGGTTCCAGAATCAAACCTCAGTTGTGTTCCCAGGACACAGGGTTCCAGAATAAAACCTCAGTCATGTTCCCTGGACACAGGTTTCAGAAATAAAATCCCAGTCATGTTCCCAGGCCACAGGGTTCCACAATTAAACCTCAGTCATATTCCCAGGCCAGAGGGTTCCACAATCAAACCTCAGTTCTGTTGCCAGACCACGGTTCCCCCGTCAAGCCTCAGTCATGTTCCCAGGGAACAGGCTTCCAGAAACAAACCTCAGTCATGTTCCCAAGGCACAGGGTTCCAGAATCAAACCTCAGTCTTGTTCCCAGGACACAGGTTGCCAGAATCAACCCGATATCATGTTCCCTAGCCACAGTCTTCCAGAATCAAACCTCAGTCCTGTTGCCAGGGCACAGGTTTCCACCATCAAACCTCAGGCATGTTCCCAAGCCACAGGGTTCCAGAAGCCACCGATGTCATGTTCCCAGGCCACAGGATTCCACACTCTAACATCAGTCATCTTCCCAGGCCAATGGTTTCCAGAATCAAACCTCAGTCATATTCCCAGGCCACATGGTTCCAGAATAAAACCTCAGTCATGTTCCCTGGACACAGGTTTCAGAAATAAACTCCCAGTCATGTTCCCAGGCCACAGGGTTCCACAATTAAACCTCAGTCATACTCCCAGGCCAGAGGGTTCCACAATCAAACCTCTGTCCTGTTGCTAGGCCACGGTTCCACCATCAAGCCTCAGTCATGTTCCCAGGAAAGACTGTTCCACAATCAAACCTAAGTCATCTTGCCAAGCCACAGGGTTCCACCATCAAGCCTCACTCATGTTGCCAGGCCACAGGGTTCCACCATCAAGCCTCACTCATGTTCCCAAGCCTGAGGGTTCCACTATCAAACCTCAATCATGTTGCCAGGCCACAGGTTTCAACCATCAAACCTCAGTCATGTTCCCAGTAAACAGGGCTCCAGAATCAAACCAATGTGAAGTTCCCACGCCACGGGGTTCCAGTATCAGGCCTCAGTCATGTTCCCCGTGCACAGGGTGCCACAATCAAACTCAGTCATGTTGCCAGTCCACAGGTTTCTGCCATCACACCTCAGTCAAGTTGCCAGGCCACAGGGTTCCAGAATCTAGCCTCAGTCATTTTGCCAGTCCATAGTGTTCCACCATCAAACCTCAGTCATGATCCCAAGCCACATGTTTCCACAATGAAACCTCAGTCATTTTCCCAGGCCAAAGGTTTCTAGAGTCAAACCTCAGTCATATTCCCAGGACACATGGTTCCAGAATCAAACCTGAGTCAGGTTCGCAGGCCACAGGTTTCAGCAATCAAAACTCAATCATGTTCCCAGGACACAGGTGTCCAGAATCAAACCTCAGTCATGTTCCCAGGGAACAGGTTTCCAGAAACAAACCTCAGTCATGTTCCCAAGGCACAGGGTTCCAGAAACAAACCTCTGTCTTGTTCCCAGGACACAGGTTTCCAGAATCAACCCGATATCATGTTCCCTAGCCACAGTCTTCCAGAATCAAACCTCAGTCATGTTGCCAGGCCACAGGTTTCCACCATCAAACCTCAGGCAGGTTCCCAGGCCACAGGGTTCCAGAATCAAACCGTTCTCATGTTCCCAGGCCACAGGGTTCCAGAATCCACCGTTGTCATTTTCCCAGGCCACAAGATTCCAGAATCAATCCTCAGTTATGTTCCCAGGCTACAGGGTTCCAGAATAAAACCTCAGTCATGTTCCCAGTCCAGAGGGTTCCAGAACCAAGGCTCAGTCAGGTTCCCGGGGCACAGTATTCCACAATCTAAACAGATGTCATGTTCCCAGGCCTCAGGGTTCCAGAATCCACCGATGTCATGTTCCCAGGCCACAGGGTTCCAGAATCAATCCTCAGTTATGTTCCCAGGCTACAGGGTTCCAGAATAAAACCTCAGTCATGTTCCCAGTCCACAGGGTTCCAGAACCAAGGCTCAGTCAGGTTCCCGGGGCACAGTATTCCACAATCTAAATAGATGTCATGTTCCCAGGCCACAGTGTTCCAGAATCACGCCTCAGTCATGTTCCCAGGCCACAGGGATCCAGAATCAAACTTCAGTCATGTTGCCAGGCCATAGGGTACCACCATCAAACCTCAGTCATATTCCCAGGCCACAGGTTTCCAGAATCAAACCGATTTCATGTTCCCAGGCAACAGGGTACCGGAATCCAAACCGATGTCATGTTCCCAGGCCACAGGATTCCACACTCTAACATCAGTCATCTTCCCAGGCCAATGGTTTCCAGAATCAAACCTCAGTCATATTCCCAGGCCACATGGTTCCAGAATCAAACCTCAGTTGTGTTCCTAGGACACAGGGTTCCAGAATAAAACCTCAGTCATGTTCCCTGGACACAGGTTTCAGAAATAAAATCCCAGTCATGTTCCCAGGACACAGGGTTCCACAATTAAACCTCAGTCATATTCCCAGGCCAGAGGGTTCCACAATCAAACCTCAGTTCTGTTGCCAGACCACGGTTCCCCCGTCAAGCCTCAGTCATTTTCCCAAGGCACAGGGTTCCAGAATCAAACCTCAGTCTTGTTCCCAGGACAGAGGTTGCCAGAATCAACCCGATATCATGTTCCCTAGCCACAGTCTTCCAGAATCAAACCTCAGTCCTGTTGCCAGGGCACAGGTTTTCACCATCAAACCTCAGGCATGTTCCCAAGCCACAGGGTTCCAGAAGCCACCGATGTCATGTTCCCAGGCCACAAGATTCCACACTCTAACATCAGTCATCTTCCCAGGCCCATGGTTTCCAGAATCAAACCTCAGTCATATTCCCAGGCCACATGGTTCCAGAATAAAACCTCAGTCATGTTCCCTGGACACAGGTTTCAGAAATAAACTCCCAGTCATGTTCCCAGGCCACAGGGTTCCACAATTAAACCTCAGTCATATTCTCAGGCCAGAGGGTTCCACAATCAAACCTCTGTCCTGTTGCTAGGCCACGGTTCCACCATCAAGCCTCAGTCATGTTCCCAGGAAAGACTGTTCCACAATCAAACCTAAGTCATCTTGCCAAGCCACAGGGTTCCACCATCAAGCCTCACTCATGTTGCCAGGCCACAGGGTTCCACCATCAAGCCTCACTCATGTTCCCAAGCCTGAGGGTTCCACTATCAAACCTCAATCATGTTGCCAGGCCACAGGTTTCAACCATCAAACCTCAGTCATGTTCCCAGTAAACAGGGCTCCAGAATCAAACCAATGTCAAGTTCCCACGCCACGGGGTTCCAGTATCAGGCCTCAGTCATGTTCCCCGTGCACAGGGTGCCACAATCAAACTCAGTCATGTTGCCAGTCCACAGGTTTCTGCCATCACACCTCAGTCAAGTTGCCAGGCCACAGGGTTCCAGAATCAAGCCTCAGTCATTTTGCCAGGCCATAGTGTTCCACCATCAAACCTCAGTCATGATCTCAAGCCACATGTTTCCACAATGAAACCTCAGTCATTTTCCCAGGCCAAAGGTTTCCAGAATCAAACCTCAGTCATATTCCCAGGACACATGGTTCCAGAATCAAACCTGAGTCAGGTTCGCAGGCCACAGGTTTCAGCAATCAAACATCAATCATGTTCCCAGGACACAGGTGTCCAGAATCAAACCTCAGTCATGTTCCCAGGGAACAGGTTTCCAGAAACAAACCTCAGTCATGTTCCCAAGGCACAGGGTTCCAGAATCAAACCTCTGTCTTGTTCCCAGGACACAGGTTTCCAGAATCAACCCGATATCATGTTCCCTAGCCACAGTCTTCCAGAATCAAACCTCAGTCATGTTGCCAGGCCACAGGTTTCCACCATCAAACCTCAGGCAGGTTCCCAGGCCACAGGGTTCCAGAATCAAACCGTTCTCATGTTCCCAGCCCACAGGGTTCCAGAATCCACCGTTGTCATTTTCCCAGGCCACAAGATTCCAGAATCAATCCTCAGTTATGTTCCCAGGCTACAGGGTTCCAGAATAAAACCTCAGTCATGTTCCCAGTCCACAGGGTTCCAGAACCGAGGCTCAGTCAGGTTCCCGGGGCACAGTATTCCACAATCTAAACAGATGTCATGTTCCCAGGCCTCAGGGTTCCAGAATCCACCGATGTCATGTTCCCAGGCCACAGGGTTCCAGAATCAATCCTCAGTTATGTTCCCAGGCTACAGGGTTCCAGAATAAAACCTCAGTCATGTTCCCAGTCCACAGGGTTCCAGAACCAAGGCTCAGTCAGGTTCCCGGGGCACAGTATTCCACAATCTAAATAGATGTCATGTTCCCAGGCCACAGTGTTCCAGAATCACGCCTCAGTCATGTTCCCAGGCCACAGGGATCCAGAATCAAACTTCAGTCATGTTGCCAGGCCATAGGGTACCACCATCAAACCTCAGTCATATTCCCAGGCCACAGGTTTCCAGAATCAAACCGATTTCATGTTCCCAGGCAACAGGGTACCGGAATCCAAACTGATGTCATGTTCCCAGGCCACAGGATTCCACACTCTAACATCAGTCATCTTCCCAGGCCAATGGTTTCCAGAATCAAACCTCAGTCATATTCCCAGGCCACATGGTTCCAGAATCAAACCTCAGTTGTGTTCCCAGGACACAGGGTTCCAGAATAAAACCTCAGTCATGTTCCCTGGACACAGGTTTCAGAAATAAAATCCCAGTCATGTTCCCAGGCCACAGGGTTCCACAATTAAACCTCAGTCATATTCCCAGGCCAGAGGGTTCCACAATCAAACCTCAGTTCTGTTGCCAGACCACGGTTCCCCCGTCAAGCCTCAGTCATGTTCCCAGGGAACAGGCTTCCAGAAACAAACCTCAGTCATTTTCCCAAGGCACAGGGTTCCAGAATCAAACCTCAGTCTTGTTCCCAGGACACAGGTTGCCAGAATCAACCCGATATCATGTTCCCTAGCCACAGTCTTCCAGAATCAAACCTCAGTCCTGTTGCCAGGGCACAGGTTTCCACCATCAAACCTCAGGCATGTTCCCAAGCCACAGGGTTCCAGAAGCCACCGATGTCATGTTCCCAGGCCACAGGATTCCACACTCTAACATCAGTCATCTTCCCAGGCCCATGGTTTCCAGAATCAAACCTCAGTCATATTCCCAGGCCACATGGTTCCAGAATAAAACCTCAGTCATGTTCCCTGGACACAGGTTTCAGAAATAAACTCCCAGTCATGTTCCCAGGCCACAGGGTTCCACAATTAAACCTCAGTCATATTCTCAGGCCAGAGGGTTCCACAATCAAACCTCTGTCCTGTTGCTAGGCCACGGTTCCACCATCAAGCCTCAGTCATGTTCCCAGGAAAGACTGTTCCACAATCAAACCTAAGTCATCTTGCCAAGCCACAGGGTTCCACCATCAAGCCTCACTCATGTTGCCAGGCCACAGGGTTCCACCATCAAGCCTCACTCATGTTCCCAAGCCTGAGGGTTCCACTATCAAACCTCAATCATGTTGCCAGGCCACAGGTTTCAACCATCAAACCTCAGTCATGTTCCCAGTAAACAGGGCTCCAGAATCAAACCAATGTCAAGTTCCCACGCCACGGGGTTCCAGTATCAGGCCTCAGTCATGTTCCCCGTGCACAGGGTGCCACAATCAAACTCAGTCATGTTGCCAGTCCACAGGTTTCTGCCATCACACCTCAGTCAAGTTGCCAGGCCACAGGGTTCCAGAATCAAGCCTCAGTCATTTTGCCAGGCCATAGTGTTCCACCATCAAACCTCAGTCATGATCCCAAGCCACATGTTTCCACAATGAAACCTCAGTCATTTTCCCAGGCCAAAGGTTTCCAGAATCAAACCTCAGTCATATTCCCAGGACACATGGTTCCAGAATCAAACCTGAGTCAGGTTCACAGGCCACAGGTTTCAGCAATCAAACCTCAATCATGTTCCCAGGACACAGGTGTCCAGAATCAAACCTCAGTCATGTTCCCAGGGAACAGGTTTCCAGAAACAAACCTCAGTCATGTTCCCAAGGCACAGGGTTCCAGAATCAAACCTCAGTCTTGTTCCCAGGACACAGGTTTCCAGAATCAACCCGATATCATGTTCCCTAGCCACAGTCTTCCAGAATCAAACCTCAGTCATGTTGCCAGGCCACAGGTTTCCACCATCAAACCTCAGGCAGGTTCCCAGGCCACAGGGTTCCAGAATCAAACCGTTCTCATGTTCCCAGGCCACAGGGTTCCAGAATCCACCGTTGTCATTTTCCCAGGCCACAAGATTCCAGAATCAATCCTCAGTTATGTTCCCAGGCTACAGGGTTCCAGAATAAAACCTCAGTCATGTTCCCAGTCCACAGGGTTCCAGAACCGAGGCTCAGTCAGGTTCCCGGGGCACAGTATTCCACAATCTAAACAGATGTCATGTTCCCAGGCCTCAGGGTTCCAGAATCCACCGATGTCATGTTCCCAGGCCACAGGGTTCCAGAATCAATCCTCAGTTATGTTCCCAGGCTACAGGGTTCCAGAATAAAACCTCAGTCATGTTCCCAGTCCACAGGGTTCCAGAACCAAGTCTCAGTCAGGTTCCCGGGGCACAGTATTCCACAATCTAAATAGATATCATGTTCCCAGGCCACAGTGTTCCAGAATCACGCCTCAGTCATGTTCCCAGGCCACAGGGATCCAGAATCAAACTTCAGTCATGTTGCCAGGCCATAGGGTACCACCATCAAACCTCAGTCATATTCCCAGGCCATAGGTTTCCAGAATCAAACCGATTTCATGTTCCCAGGCAACAGGGTATCGGAATCCAAACCGATGTCATGTTCCCAGGCCACAGGATTCCACACTCTAACATCAGTCATCTTCCCAGGCCAAAGGTTTCCAGAATCAAACCTCAGTCATATTCCCAGGCCACATGGTTCCAGAATCAAACCTCAGTTGTTTTCCCAGGACACAGGGTTCCAGAATAAAACCTCAGTCATGTTCCCTGGACACAGGTTTCAGAAATAAAATCCCAGTCATGTTCCCAGGCCACAGGGTTCCACAATTAAACCTCAGTCATATTCCCAGGCCAGAGGGTTCCACAATCAAACCTCAGTTCTGTTGCCAGACCACGGTTCCCCCGTCAAGCCTCAGTCATTTTCCCAAGGCACAGGGTTCCAGAATCAAACCTCAGTCTTGTTCCCAGGACACAGGTTGCCAGAATCAACCCGATATCATGTTCCCTAGCCACAGTCTTCCAGAATCAAACCTCAGTCCTGTTGCCAGGGCACAGGTTTTCACCATCAAACCTCAGGCATGTTCCCAAGCCACAGGGTTCCAGAAGCCACCGATGTCATGTTCCCAGGCCACAAGATTCCACACTCTAACATCAGTCATCTTCCCAGGCCCATGGTTTCCAGAATCAAACCTCAGTCATATTCCCAGGCCACATGGTTCCAGAATAAAACCTCAGTCATGTTCCCTGGACACAGGTTTCAGAAATAAACTCCCAGTCATGTTCCCAGGCCACAGGGTTCCACAATTAAACCTCAGTCATATTCTCAGGCCAGAGGGTTCCACAATCAAACCTCTGTCCTGTTGCTAGGCCACGGTTCCACCATCAAGCCTCAGTCATGTTCCCAGGAAAGACTGTTCCACAATCAAACCTAAGTCATCTTGCCAAGCCACAGGGTTCCACCATCAAGCCTCACTCATGTTGCCAGGCCACAGGGTTCCACCATCAAGCCTCACTCATGTTCCCAAGCCTGAGGGTTCCACTATCAAACCTCAATCATGTTGCCAGGCCACAGGTTTCAACCATCAAACCTCAGTCATGTTCCCAGTAAACAGGGCTCCAGAATCAAACCAATGTCAAGTTCCCACGCCACGGGGTTCCAGTATCAGGCCTCAGTCATGTTCCCCGTGCACAGGGTGCCACAATCAAACTCAGTCATGTTGCCAGTCCACAGGTTTCTGCCATCACACCTCAGTCAAGTTGCCAGGCCACAGGGTTCCAGAATCAAGCCTCAGTCATTTTGCCAGGCCATAGTGTTCCACCATCAAACCTCAGTCATGATCTCAAGCCACATGTTTCCACAATGAAACCTCAGTCATTTTCCCAGGCCAAAGGTTTCCAGAATCAAACCTCAGTCATATTCCCAGGACACATGGTTCCAGAATCAAACCTGAGTCAGGTTCGCAGGCCACAGGTTTCAGCAATCAAACATCAATCATGTTCCCAGGACACAGGTGTCCAGAATCAAACCTCAGTCATGTTCCCAGGGAACAGGTTTCCAGAAACAAACCTCAGTCATGTTCCCAAGGCACAGGGTTCCAGAATCAAACCTCTGTCTTGTTCCCAGGACACAGGTTTCCAGAATCAACCCGATATCATGTTCCCTAGCCACAGTCTTCCAGAATCAAACCTCAGTCATGTTGCCAGGCCACAGGTTTCCACCATCAAACCTCAGGCAGGTTCCCAGGCCACAGGGTTCCAGAATCAAACCGTTCTCATGTTCCCAGCCCACAGGGTTCCAGAATCCACCGTTGTCATTTTCCCAGGCCACAAGATTCCAGAATCAATCCTCAGTTATGTTCCCAGGCTACAGAGTTCCAGAATAAAACCTCAGTCATGTTCCCAGTCCACAGGGTTCCAGAACCGAGGCTCAGTCAGGTTCCCGGGGCACAGTATTCCACAATCTAAACAGATGTCATGTTCCCAGGCCTCAGGGTTCCAGAATCCACCGATGTCATGTTCCCAGGCCACAGGGTTCCAGAATCAATCCTCAGTTATGTTCCCAGGCTACAGGGTTCCAGAATAAAACCTCAGTCATGTTCCCAGTCCACAGGGTTCCAGAACCAAGGCTCAGTCAGGTTCCCGGGGCACAGTATTCCACAATCTAAATAGATGTCATGTTCCCAGGCCACAGTGTTCCAGAATCACGCCTCAGTCATGTTCCCAGGCCACAGGGATCCAGAATCAAACTTCAGTCATGTTGCCAGGCCATAGGGTACCACCATCAAACCTCAGTCATATTCCCAGGCCATAGGTTTCCAGAATCAAACCGATTTCATGTTCCCAGGCAACAGGGTATCGGAATCCAAACCGATGTCATGTTCCCAGGCCACAGGATTCCACACTCTAACATCAGTCATCTTCCCAGGCCAAAGGTTTCCAGAATCAAACCTCAGTCATATTCCCAGGCCACATGGTTCCAGAATCAAACCTCAGTTGTTTTCCCAGGACACAGGGTTCCAGAATAAAACCTCAGTCATGTTCCCTGGACACAGGTTTCAGAAATAAAATCCCAGTCATGTTCCCAGGCCACAGGGTTCCACAATTAAACCTCAGTCATATTCCCAGGCCAGAGGGTTCCACAATCAAACCTCAGTTCTGTTGCCAGACCACGGTTCCCCCGTCAAGCCTCAGTCATTTTCCCAAGGCACAGGGTTCCAGAATCAAACCTCAGTCTTGTTCCCAGGACACAGGTTGCCAGAATCAACCCGATATCATGTTCCCTAGCCACAGTCTTCCAGAATCAAACCTCAGTCCTGTTGCCAGGGCACAGGTTTTCACCATCAAACCTCAGGCATGTTCCCAAGCCACAGGGTTCCAGAAGCCACCGATGTCATGTTCCCAGGCCACAAGATTCCACACTCTAACATCAGTCATCTTCCCAGGCCCATGGTTTCCAGAATCAAACCTCAGTCATATTCCCAGGCCACATGGTTCCAGAATAAAACCTCAGTCATGTTCCCTGGACACAGGTTTCAGAAATAAACTCCCAGTCATGTTCCCAGGCCACAGGGTTCCACAATTAAACCTCAGTCATATTCTCAGGCCAGAGGGTTCCACAATCAAACCTCTGTCCTGTTGCTAGGCCACGGTTCCACCATCAAGCCTCAGTCATGTTCCCAGGAAAGACTGTTCCACAATCAAACCTAAGTCATCTTGCCAAGCCACAGGGTTCCACCATCAAGCCTCACTCATGTTGCCAGGCCACAGGGTTCCACCATCAAGCCTCACTCATGTTCCCAAGCCTGAGGGTTCCACTATCAAACCTCAATCATGTTGCCAGGCCACAGGTTTCAACCATCAAACCTCAGTCATGTTCCCAGTAAACAGGGCTCCAGAATCAAACCAATGTCAAGTTCCCACGCCACGGGGTTCCAGTATCAGGCCTCAGTCATGTTCCCCGTGCACAGGGTGCCACAATCAAACTCAGTCATGTTGCCAGTCCACAGGTTTCTGCCATCACACCTCAGTCAAGTTGCCAGGCCACAGGGTTCCAGAATCAAGCCTCAGTCATTTTGCCAGGCCATAGTGTTCCACCATCAAACCTCAGTCATGATCTCAAGCCACATGTTTCCACAATGAAACCTCAGTCATTTTCCCAGGCCAAAGGTTTCCAGAATCAAACCTCAGTCATATTCCCAGGACACATGGTTCCAGAATCAAACCTGAGTCAGGTTCGCAGGCCACAGGTTTCAGCAATCAAACATCAATCATGTTCCCAGGACACAGGTGTCCAGAATCAAACCTCAGTCATGTTCCCAGGGAACAGGTTTCCAGAAACAAACCTCAGTCATGTTCCCAAGGCACAGGGTTCCAGAATCAAACCTCTGTCTTGTTCCCAGGACACAGGTTTCCAGAATCAACCCGATATCATGTTCCCTAGCCACAGTCTTCCAGAATCAAACCTCAGTCATGTTGCCAGGCCACAGGTTTCCACCATCAAACCTCAGGCAGGTTCCCAGGCCACAGGGTTCCAGAATCAAACCGTTCTCATGTTCCCAGCCCACAGGGTTCCAGAATCCACCGTTGTCATTTTCCCAGGCCACAAGATTCCAGAATCAATCCTCAGTTATGTTCCCAGGCTACAGAGTTCCAGAATAAAACCTCAGTCATGTTCCCAGTCCACAGGGTTCCAGAACCGAGGCTCAGTCAGGTTCCCGGGGCACAGTATTCCACAATCTAAACAGATGTCATGTTCCCAGGCCTCAGGGTTCCAGAATCCACCGATGTCATGTTCCCAGGCCACAGGGTTCCAGAATCAATCCTCAGTTATGTTCCCAGGCTACAGGGTTCCAGAATAAAACCTCAGTCATGTTCCCAGTCCACAGGGTTCCAGAACCAAGGCTCAGTCAGGTTCCCGGGGCACAGTATTCCACAATCTAAATAGATGTCATGTTCCCAGGCCACAGTGTTCCAGAATCACGCCTCAGTCATGTTCCCAGGCCACAGGGATCCAGAATCAAACTTCAGTCATGTTGCCAGGCCATAGGGTACCACCATCAAACCTCAGTCATATTCCCAGGCCATAGGTTTCCAGAATCAAACCGATTTCATGTTCCCAGGCAACAGGGTATCGGAATCCAAACCGATGTCATGTTCCCAGGCCACAGGATTCCACACTCTAACATCAGTCATCTTCCCAGGCCAAAGGTTTCCAGAATCAAACCTCAGTCATATTCCCAGGCCACATGGTTCCAGAATCAAACCTCAGTTGTTTTCCCAGGACACAGGGTTCCAGAATAAAACCTCAGTCATGTTCCCTGGACACAGGTTTCAGAAATAAAATCCCAGTCATGTTCCCAGGCCACAGGGTTCCACAATTAAACCTCAGTCATATTCCCAGGCCAGAGGGTTCCACAATCAAACCTCAGTTCTGTTGCCAGACCACGGTTCCCCCGTCAAGCCTCAGTCATTTTCCCAAGGCACAGGGTTCCAGAATCAAACCTCAGTCTTGTTCCCAGGACACAGGTTGCCAGAATCAACCCGATATCATGTTCCCTAGCCACAGTCTTCCAGAATCAAACCTCAGTCCTGTTGCCAGGGCACAGGTTTTCACCATCAAACCTCAGGCATGTTCCCAAGCCACAGGGTTCCAGAAGCCACCGATGTCATGTTCCCAGGCCACAAGATTCCACACTCTAACATCAGTCATCTTCCCAGGCCCATGGTTTCCAGAATCAAACCTCAGTCATATTCCCAGGCCACATGGTTCCAGAATAAAACCTCAGTCATGTTCCCTGGACACAGGTTTCAGAAATAAACTCCCAGTCATGTTCCCAGGCCACAGGGTTCCACAATTAAACCTCAGTCATATTCTCAGGCCAGAGGGTTCCACAATCAAACCTCTGTCCTGTTGCTAGGCCACGGTTCCACCATCAAGCCTCAGTCATGTTCCCAGGAAAGACTGTTCCACAATCAAACCTAAGTCATCTTGCCAAGCCACAGGGTTCCACCATCAAGCCTCACTCATGTTGCCAGGCCACAGGGTTCCACCATCAAGCCTCACTCATGTTCCCAAGCCTGAGGGTTCCACTATCAAACCTCAATCATGTTGCCAGGCCACAGGTTTCAACCATCAAACCTCAGTCATGTTCCCAGTAAACAGGGCTCCAGAATCAAACCAATGTCAAGTTCCCACGCCACGGGGTTCCAGTATCAGGCCTCAGTCATGTTCCCCGTGCACAGGGTGCCACAATCAAACTCAGTCATGTTGCCAGTCCACAGGTTTCTGCCATCACACCTCAGTCAAGTTGCCAGGCCACAGGGTTCCAGAATCAAGCCTCAGTCATTTTGCCAGGCCATAGTGTTCCACCATCAAACCTCAGTCATGATCTCAAGCCACATGTTTCCACAATGAAACCTCAGTCATTTTCCCAGGCCAAAGGTTTCCAGAATCAAACCTCAGTCATATTCCCAGGACACATGGTTCCAGAATCAAACCTGAGTCAGGTTCGCAGGCCACAGGTTTCAGCAATCAAACATCAATCATGTTCCCAGGACACAGGTGTCCAGAATCAAACCTCAGTCATGTTCCCAGGGAACAGGTTTCCAGAAACAAACCTCAGTCATGTTCCCAAGGCACAGGGTTCCAGAATCAAACCTCTGTCTTGTTCCCAGGACACAGGTTTCCAGAATCAACCCGATATCATGTTCCCTAGCCACAGTCTTCCAGAATCAAACCTCAGTCATGTTGCCAGGCCACAGGTTTCCACCATCAAACCTCAGGCAGGTTCCCAGGCCACAGGGTTCCAGAATCAAACCGTTCTCATGTTCCCAGCCCACAGGGTTCCAGAATCCACCGTTGTCATTTTCCCAGGCCATAAGATTCCAGAATCAATCCTCAGTTATGTTCCCAGGCTACAGAGTTCCAGAATAAAACCTCAGTCATGTTCCCAGTCCACAGGGTTCCAGAACCGAGGCTCAGTCAGGTTCCCGGGGCACAGTATTCCACAATCTAAACAGATGTCATGTTCCCAGGCCTCAGGGTTCCAGAATCCACCGATGTCATGTTCCCAGGCCACAGGGTTCCAGAATCAATCCTCAGTTATGTTCCCAGGCTACAGGGTTCCAGAATAAAACCTCAGTCATGTTCCCAGTCCACAGGGTTCCAGAACCAAGGCTCAGTCAGGTTCCCGGGGCACAGTATTCCACAATCTAAATAGATGTCATGTTCCCAGGCCACAGTGTTCCAGAATCACGCCTCAGTCATGTTCCCAGGCCACAGGGATCCAGAATCAAACTTCAGTCATGTTGCCAGGCCATAGGGTACCACCATCAAACCTCAGTCATATTCCCAGGCCACAGGTTTCCAGAATCAAACCGATTTCATGTTCCCAGGCAACAGGGTACCGGAATCCAAACCGATGTCATGTTCCCAGGCCACAGGATTCCACACTCTAACATCAGTCATCTTCCCAGGCCAATGGTTTCCAGAATCAAACCTCAGTCATATTCCCAGGCCACATGGTTCCAGAATCAAACCTCAGTTGTGTTCCCAGGACACAGGGTTCCAGAATAAAACCTCAGTCATGTTCCCTGGACACAGGTTTCAGAAATAAAATCCCAGTCATGTTCCCAGGCCACAGGGTTCCACAATTAAACCTCAGTCATATTCCCAGGCCAGAGGGTTCCACAATCAAACCTCAGTTCTGTTGCCAGACCACGGTTCCCCCGTCAAGCCTCAGTCATGTTCCCAGGGAACAGGCTTCCAGAAACAAACCTCAGTCATTTTCCCAAGGCACAGGGTTCCAGAATCAAACCTCAGTCTTGTTCCCAGGACACAGGTTGCCAGAATCAACCCGATATCATGTTCCCTAGCCACAGTCTTCCAGAATCAAACCTCAGTCCTGTTGCCAGGGCACAGGTTTCCACCATCAAACCTCAGGCATGTTCCCAAGCCACAGGGTTCCAGAAGCCACCGATGTCATGTTCCCAGGCCACAGGATTCCACACTCTAACATCAGTCATCTTCCCAGGCCCATGGTTTCCAGAATCAAACCTCAGTCATATTCCCAGGCTACATGGTTCCAGAATAAAACCTCAGTCATGTTCCCTGGACACAGGTTTCAGAAATAAACTCCCAGTCATGTTCCCAGGCCACAGGGTTCCACAATTAAACCTCAGTCATATTCTCAGGCCAGAGGGTTCCACAATCAAACCTCTGTCCTGTTGCTAGGCCACGGTTCCACCATCAAGCCTCAGTCATGTTCCCAGGAAAGACTGTTCCACAATCAAACCTAAGTCATCTTGCCAAGCCACAGGGTTCCACCATCAAGCCTCACTCATGTTTCCAGGCCACAGGGTTCCACCATCAAGCCTCACTCATGTTCCCAAGCCTGAGGGTTCCACTATCAAACCTCAATCATGTTGCCAGGCCACAGGTTTCAACCATCAAACCTCAGTCATGTTCCCAGTAAACAGGGCTCCAGAATCAAACCAATGTCAAGTTCCCACGCCACGGGGTTCCAGTATCAGGCCTCAGTCATGTTCCCCGTGCACAGGGTGCCACAATCAAACTCAGTCATGTTGCCAGTCCACAGGTTTCTGCCATCACACCTCAGTCAAGTTGCCAGGCCACAGGGTTCCAGAATCAAGCCTCAGTCATTTTGCCAGGCCATAGTGTTCCACCATCAAACCTCAGTCATGATCCCAAGCCACATGTTTCCACAATGAAACCTCAGTCATTTTCCCAGGCCAAAGGTTTCCAGAATCAAACCTCAGTCATATTCCCAGGACACATGGTTCCAGAATCAAACCTGAGTCAGGTTCACAGGCCACAGGTTTCAGCAATCAAACCTCAATCATGTTCCCAGGACACAGGTGTCCAGAATCAAACCTCAGTCATGTTCCCAGGGAACAGGTTTCCAGAAACAAACCTCAGTCATGTTCCCAAGGCACAGGGTTCCAGAATCAAACCTCAGTCTTGTTCCCAGGACACAGGTTTCCAGAATCAACCCGATATCATGTTCCCTAGCCACAGTCTTCCAGAATCAAACCTCAGTCATGTTGCCAGGCCACAGGTTTCCACCATCAAACCTCAGGCAGGTTCCCAGGCCACAGGGTTCCAGAATCAAACCGTTCTCATGTTCCCAGGCCACAGGGTTCCAGAATCCACCGTTGTCATTTTCCCAGGCCACAAGATTCCAGAATCAATCCTCAGTTATGTTCCCAGGCTACAGGGTTCCAGAATAAAACCTCAGTCATGTTCCCAGTCCACAGGGTTCCAGAACCGAGGCTCAGTCAGGTTCCCGGGGCACAGTATTCCACAATCTAAACAGATGTCATGTTCCCAGGCCTCAGGGTTCCAGAATCCACCGATGTCATGTTCCCAGGCCACAGGGTTCCAGAATCAATCCTCAGTTATTTTCCCAGGCTACAGGGTTCCAGAATAAAACCTCAGTCATGTTCCCAGTCCACAGGGTTCCAGAACCAAGGCTCAGTCAGGTTCCCGGGGCACAGTATTCCACAATCTAAATAGATGTCATGTTCCCATGCCACAGTGTTCCAGAATCACGCCTCAGTCATGTTCCCAGGCCACAGGGATCCAGAATCAAACTTCAGTCATGTTGCCAGGCCATAGGGTACCACCATCAAACCTCAGTCATATTCCCAGGCCATAGGTTTCCAGAATCAAACCGATTTCATGTTCCCAGGCAACAGGGTATCGGAATCCAAACCGATGTCATGTTCCCAGGCCACAGGATTCCACACTCTAACATCAGTCATCTTCCCAGGCCAAAGGTTTCCAGAATCAAACCTCAGTCATATTCCCAGGCCACATGGTTCCAGAATCAAACCTCAGTTGTTTTCCCAGGACACAGGGTTCCAGAATAAAACCTCAGTCATGTTCCCTGGACACAGGTTTCAGAAATAAAATCCCAGTCATGTTCCCAGGCCACAGGGTTCCACAATTAAACCTCAGTCATATTCCCAGGCCAGAGGGTTCCACAATCAAACCTCAGTTCTGTTGCCAGACCACGGTTCCCCCGTCAAGCCTCAGTCATGTTCCCAGGGAACAGGCTTCCAGAAACAAACCTCAGTCATTTTCCCAAGGCACAGGGTTCCAGAATCAAACCTCAGTCTTGTTCCCAGGACACAGGTTGCCAGAATCAACCCGATATCATGTTCCCTAGCCACAGTCTTCCAGAATCAAACCTCAGTCCTGTTGCCAGGGCACAGGTTTCCACCATCAAACCTCAGGCATGTTCCCAAGCCACAGGGTTCCAGAAGCCACCGATGTCATGTTCCCAGGCCACAGGATTCCACACTCTAACATCAGTCATCTTCCCAGGCCCATGGTTTCCAGAATCAAACCTCAGTCATATTCCCAGGCCACATGGTTCCAGAATAAAACCTCAGTCATGTTCCCTGGACACAGGTTTCAGAAATAAACTCCCAGTCATGTTCCCAGGCCACAGGGTTCCACAATTAAACCTCAGTCATATTCCCAGGCCAGAGGGTTCCACAATCAAACCTCTGTCCTGTTGCTAGGCCACGGTTCCACCATCAAGCCTCACTCATGTTCCCAGGAAAGACTGTTCCACAATCAAACCTAAGTCATCTTGCCAAGCCACAGGGTTCCACCATCAAGCCTCACTCATGTTGCCAGGCCACAGGGTTCCACCATCAAGCCTCACTCATGTTCCCAAGCCTGAGGGTTCCACTATCAAACCTCAATCATGTTGCCAGGCCACAGGTTTCAACCATCAAACCTCAGTCATGTTCCCAGTAAACAGGGCTCCAGAATCAAACCAATGTCAAGTTCCCACGCCACGGGGTTCCAGTATCAGGCCTCAGTCATGTTCCCCGTGCACAGGGTGCCACAATCAAACTCAGTCATGTTGCCAGTCCACAGGTTTCTGCCATCACACCTCAGTCAAGTTGCCAGGCCACAGGGTTCCAGAATCAAGCCTCAGTCATTTTGCCAGGCCATAGTGTTCCACCATCAAACCTCAGTCATGATCCCAAGCCACATGTTTCCACAATGAAACCTCAGTCATTTTCCCAGGCCAAAGGTTTCCAGAATCAAACCTCAGTCATATTCCCAGGACACATGGTTCCAGAATCAAACCTGAGTCAGGTTCGCAGGCCACAGGTTTCAGCAATCAAACCTCAATCATGTTCCCAGGACACAGGTGTCCAGAATCAAACCTCAGTCATGTTCCCAGGGAACAGGTTTCCAGAAACAAACCTCAGTCATGTTCCCAAGGCACAGGGTTCCAGAATCAAACCTCTGTCTTGTTCCCAGGACACAGGTTTCCAGAATCAACCCGATATCATGTTCCCTAGCCACAGTCTTCCAGAATCAAACCTCAGTCATGTTGCCAGGCCACAGGTTTCCACCATCAAACCTCAGGCAGGTTCCCAGGCCACAGGGTTCCAGAATCAAACCGTTCTCATGTTCCCAGGCCACAGGGTTCCAGAATCCACCGTTGTCATTTTCCCAGGCCACAAGATTCCAGAATCAATCCTCAGTTATGTTCCCAGGCTACAGGGTTCCAGAATAAAACCTCAGTCATGTTCCAAGTCCAGAGGGTTCCAGAACCGAGGCTCAGTCAGGTTCCCGGGGCACAGTATTCCATAATCTAAACAGATGTCATGTTCCCAGGCCTCAGGGTTCCAGAATCCACCGATGTCATGTTCCCAGGCCACAGGGTTCCAGAATCAATCTTCAGTTATATTCCCAGGCTACAGGGTTCCAGAATAAAACCTCAGTCATGTTCCCAGTCCACAGGGTTCCAGAACCAAGGCTCAGTCAGGTTCCCGGGCCACAGTATTCCACAATCTAAATAGATGTCATGTTCCCAGGCCACAGTGTTCCAGAATCACGCCTCAGTCATGTTCCCAGGCCACAGGGATCCAGAATCAAACTTCAGTCATGTTGCCAGGCCATAGGGTACCACCATCAAACCTCAGTCATATTCCCAGGCCACAGGTTTCCAGAATCAAACCGATTTCATGTTCCCAGGCAACAGGGTACCGGAATCCAAACCGATGTCATGTTCCCAGGCCACAGGATTCCACACTCTAACATCAGTCATCTTCCCAGGCCAATGGTTTCCAGAATCAAACCTCAGTCATATTCCCAGGCCACATGGTTCCAGAATCAAACCTCAGTTGTGTTCCCAGGACACAGGGTTCCAGAATAAAACCTCAGTCATGTTCCCTGGACACAGGTTTCAGAAATAAAATCCCAGTCATGTTCCCAGGCCACAGGGTTCCACAATTAAACCTCAGTCATATTCCCAGGCCAGAGGGTTCCACAATCAAACCTCAGTTCTGTTGCCAGACCACGGTTCCCCCGTCAAGCCTCAGTCATGTTCCCAGGGAACAGGCTTCCAGAAACAAACCTCAGTCATGTTCCCAAGGCACAGGGTTCCAGAATCAAACCTCAGTCTTGTTCCCAGGACACAGGTTGCCAGAATCAACCCGATATCATGTTCCCTAGCCACAGTCTTCCAGAATCAAACCTCAGTCCTGTTGCGAGGGCACAGGTTTCCACCATCAAACCTCAGGCATGTTCCCAAGCCACAGGGTTCCAGAAGCCACCGATGTCATGTTCCCAGGCCACAGGATTCCACACTCTAACATCAGTCATATTCCCAGGCCACATGGTTCCAGAATAAAACCTCAGTCATATTCCCTGGACACAGGTTTCAGAAATAAACTCCCAGTCATGTTCCCAGGCCACAGGGTTCTACAATTAAACCTCAGTCTTACTCCCAGGCCAGAGGGTTCCACAATCAAACCTCTGTCCTGTTGCTAGGCCACGGTTCCACCATCAAGCCTCACTCATGTTCCCAGGAAAGACTGTTCCACAATCAAACCTAAGTCATCTTGCCAAGCCACAGGGTTCCACCATCAAGCCTCACTCATGTTGCCAGGCCACAGGGTTCCACCATCAAGCCTCACTCATGTTCCCAAGCCTGAGGGTTCCACTATCAAACCTCAATC
The DNA here is from genome assembly GCF_965194825.1 of Balaenoptera physalus. Lineage (NCBI taxonomy): Eukaryota > Metazoa > Chordata > Mammalia > Artiodactyla > Balaenopteridae > Balaenoptera > Balaenoptera physalus. The sequence continues at coordinate 221,800 of NW_028126032.1, forward strand.
ATGTTGCCAGGCCACAGGTTTCAACCATCAAACCTCAGTCATGTTCCCAGTAAACAGGGCTCCAGAATCAAACCAATGTGAAGTTCCCACGCCACGGGGTTCCAGTATCAGGCCTCAGTCATGTTCCCCGTGCACAGGGTGCCACAATCAAACTCAGTCATGTTGCCAGTCCACAGGTTTCTGCCATCACACCTCAGTCAAGTTGCCAGGCCACAGGGTTCCAGAATCAAGCCTCAGTCATTTTGCCAGTCCATAGTGTTCCACCATCAAACCTCAGTCATGATCCCAAGCCACATGTTTCCACAATGAAACCTCAGTCATTTTCCCAGGCCAAAGGTTTCTAGAGTCAAACCTCAGTCATATTCCCAGGACACATGGTTCCAGAATCAAACCTGAGTCAGGTTCGCAGGCCACAGGTTTCAGCAATCAAAACTCAATCATGTTCCCAGGACACAGGTGTCCAGAATCAAACCTCAGTCATGTTCCCAGGGAACAGGTTTCCAGAAACAAACCTCAGTCATGTTCCCAAGGCACAGGGTTCCAGAAACAAACCTCTGTCTTGTTCCCAGGACACAGGTTTCCAGAATCAACCCGATATCATGTTCCCTAGCCACAGTCTTCCAGAATCAAACCTCAGTCATGTTGCCAGGCCACAGGTTTCCACCATCAAACCTCAGGCAGGTTCCCAGGCCACAGGGTTCCAGAATCAAACCGTTCTCATGTTCCCAGGCCACAGGGTTCCAGAATCCACCGTTGTCATTTTCCCAGGCCACAAGATTCCAGAATCAATCCTCAGTTATGTTCCCAGGCTACAGGGTTCCAGAATAAAACCTCAGTCATGTTCCCAGTCCAGAGGGTTCCAGAACCAAGGCTCAGTCAGGTTCCCGGGGCACAGTATTCCACAATCTAAACAGATGTCATGTTCCCAGGCCTCAGGGTTCCAGAATCCACCGATGTCATGTTCCCAGGCCACAGGGTTCCAGAATCAATCCTCAGTTATGTTCCCAGGCTACAGGGTTCCAGAATAAAACCTCAGTCATGTTCCCAGTCCACAGGGTTCCAGAACCAAGGCTCAGTCAGGTTCCCGGGGCACAGTATTCCACAATCTAAATAGATGTCATGTTCCCAGGCCACAGTGTTCCAGAATCACGCCTCAGTCATGTTCCCAGGCCACAGGGATCCAGAATCAAACTTCAGTCATGTTGCCAGGCCATAGGGTACCACCATCAAACCTCAGTCATATTCCCAGGCCACAGGTTTCCAGAATCAAACCGATTTCATGTTCCCAGGCAACAGGGTACCGGAATCCAAACCGATGTCATGTTCCCAGGCCACAGGATTCCACACTCTAACATCAGTCATCTTCCCAGGCCAATGGTTTCCAGAATCAAACCTCAGTCATATTCCCAGGCCACATGGTTCCAGAATCAAACCTCAGTTGTGTTCCTAGGACACAGGGTTCCAGAATAAAACCTCAGTCATGTTCCCTGGACACAGGTTTCAGAAATAAAATCCCAGTCATGTTCCCAGGCCACAGGGTTCCACAATTAAACCTCAGTCATATTCCCAGGCCAGAGGGTTCCACAATCAAACCTCAGTTCTGTTGCCAGACCACGGTTCCCCCGTCAAGCCTCAGTCATTTTCCCAAGGCACAGGGTTCCAGAATCAAACCTCAGTCTTGTTCCCAGGACAGAGGTTGCCAGAATCAACCCGATATCATGTTCCCTAGCCACAGTCTTCCAGAATCAAACCTCAGTCCTGTTGCCAGGGCACAGGTTTTCACCATCAAACCTCAGGCATGTTCCCAAGCCACAGGGTTCCAGAAGCCACCGATGTCATGTTCCCAGGCCACAAGATTCCACACTCTAACATCAGTCATCTTCCCAGGCCCATGGTTTCCAGAATCAAACCTCAGTCATATTCCCAGGCCACATGGTTCCAGAATAAAACCTCAGTCATGTTCCCTGGACACAGGTTTCAGAAATAAACTCCCAGTCATGTTCCCAGGCCACAGGGTTCCACAATTAAACCTCAGTCATATTCTCAGGCCAGAGGGTTCCACAATCAAACCTCTGTCCTGTTGCTAGGCCACGGTTCCACCATCAAGCCTCAGTCATGTTCCCAGGAAAGACTGTTCCACAATCAAACCTAAGTCATCTTGCCAAGCCACAGGGTTCCACCATCAAGCCTCACTCATGTTGCCAGGCCACAGGGTTCCACCATCAAGCCTCACTCATGTTCCCAAGCCTGAGGGTTCCACTATCAAACCTCAATCATGTTGCCAGGCCACAGGTTTCAACCATCAAACCTCAGTCATGTTCCCAGTAAACAGGGCTCCAGAATCAAACCAATGTCAAATTCCCACGCCACGGGGTTCCAGTATCAGGCCTCAGTCATGTTCCCCGTGCACAGGGTGCCACAATCAAACTCAGTCATGTTGCCAGTCCACAGGTTTCTGCCATCACACCTCAGTCAAGTTGCCAGGCCACAGGGTTCCAGAATCAAGCCTCAGTCATTTTGCCAGGCCATAGTGTTCCACCATCAAACCTCAGTCATGATCTCAAGCCACATGTTTCCACAATGAAACCTCAGTCATTTTCCCAGGCCAAAGGTTTCCAGAATCAAACCTCAGTCATATTCCCAGGACACATGGTTCCAGAATCAAACCTGAGTCAGGTTCGCAGGCCACAGGTTTCAGCAATCAAACATCAATCATGTTCCCAGGACACAGGTGTCCAGAATCAAACCTCAGTCATGTTCCCAGGGAACAGGTTTCCAGAAACAAACCTCAGTCATGTTCCCAAGGCACAGGGTTCCAGAATCAAACCTCTGTCTTGTTCCCAGGACACAGGTTTCCAGAATCAACCCGATATCATGTTCCCTAGCCACAGTCTTCCAGAATCAAACCTCAGTCATGTTGCCAGGCCACAGGTTTCCACCATCAAACCTCAGGCAGGTTCCCAGGCCACAGGGTTCCAGAATCAAACCGTTCTCATGTTCCCAGCCCACAGGGTTCCAGAATCCACCGTTGTCATTTTCCCAGGCCACAAGATTCCAGAATCAATCCTCAGTTATGTTCCCAGGCTACAGGGTTCCAGAATAAAACCTCAGTCATGTTCCCAGTCCACAGGGTTCCAGAACCGAGGCTCAGTCAGGTTCCCGGGGCACAGTATTCCACAATCTAAACAGATGTCATGTTCCCAGGCCTCAGGGTTCCAGAATCCACCGATGTCATGTTCCCAGGCCACAGGGTTCCAGAATCAATCCTCAGTTATGTTCCCAGGCTACAGGGTTCCAGAATAAAACCTCAGTCATGTTCCCAGTCCACAGGGTTCCAGAACCAAGGCTCAGTCAGGTTCCCGGGGCACAGTATTCCACAATCTAAATAGATGTCATGTTCCCAGGCCACAGTGTTCCAGAATCACGCCTCAGTCATGTTCCCAGGCCACAGGGATCCAGAATCAAACTTCAGTCATGTTGCCAGGCCATAGGGTACCACCATCAAACCTCAGTCATATTCCCAGGCCACAGGTTTCCAGAATCAAACCGATTTCATGTTCCCAGGCAACAGGGTACCGGAATCCAAACTGATGTCATGTTCCCAGGCCACAGGATTCCACACTCTAACATCAGTCATCTTCCCAGGCCAATGGTTTCCAGAATCAAACCTCAGTCATATTCCCAGGCCACATGGTTCCAGAATCAAACCTCAGTTGTGTTCCCAGGACACAGGGTTCCAGAATAAAACCTCAGTCATGTTCCCTGGACACAGGTTTCAGAAATAAAATCCCAGTCATGTTCCCAGGCCACAGGGTTCCACAATTAAACCTCAGTCATATTCCCAGGCCAGAGGGTTCCACAATCAAACCTCAGTTCTGTTGCCAGACCACGGTTCCCCCGTCAAGCCTCAGTCATGTTCCCAGGGAACAGGCTTCCAGAAACAAACCTCAGTCATGTTCCCAAGGCACAGGGTTCCAGAATCAAACCTCAGTCTTGTTCCCAGGACACAGGTTGCCAGAATCAACCCGATATCATGTTCCCTAGCCACAGTCTTCCAGAATAAAACCTCAGTCCTGTTGCGAGGGCACAGGTTTCCACCATCAAACCTCAGGCATGTTCCCAAGCCACAGGGTTCCAGAAGCCACCGATGTCATGTTCCCAGGCCACAGGATTCCACACTCTAACATCAGTCATATTCCCAGGCCACATGGTTCCAGAATAAAACCTCAGTCATATTCCCTGGACACAGGTTTCAGAAATAAACTCCCAGTCATGTTCCCAGGCCACAGGGTTCTACAATTAAACCTCAGTCATACTCCCAGGCCAGAGGGTTCCACAATCAAACCTCTGTCCTGTTGCTAGGCCACGGTTCCACCATCAAGCCTCACTCATGTTCCCAGGAAAGACTGTTCCACAATCAAACCTAAGTCATCTTGCCAAGCCACAGGGTTCCACCATCAAGCCTCACTCATGTTGCCAGGCCACAGGGTTCCACCATCAAGCCTCACTCATGTTCCCAAGCCTGAGGGTTCCACTATCAAACCTCAATCATGTTGCCAGGCCACAGGTTTCAACCATCAAACCTCAGTCATGTTCCCAGTAAACAGGGCTCCAGAATCAAACCAATGTCAAGTTCCCACGCCACGGGGTTCCAGTATCAGGCCTCAGTCATGTTCCCCGTGCACAGGGTGCCACAATCAAACTCAGTCATGTTGCCAGTCCACAGGTTTCTGCCATCACACCTCAGTCAAGTTGCCAGGCCACAGGGTTCCAGAATCAAGCCTCAGTCATTTTGCCAGTCCATAGTGTTCCACCATCAAACCTCAGTCATGATCCCAAGCCACATGTTTCCACAATGAAACCTCAGTCATTTTCCCAGGCCAAAGGTTTCTAGAGTCAAACCTCAGTCATATTCCCAGGACACATGGTTCCAGAATCAAACCTGAGTCAGGTTCGCAGGCCACAGGTTTCAGCAATCAAAACTCAATCATGTTCCCAGGACACAGGTGTCCGGAATCAAACCTCAGTCATGTTCCCAGGGAACAGGTTTCCAGAAACAAACCTCAGTCATGTTCCCAAGGCACAGGGTTCCAGAAACAAACCTCTGTCTTGTTCCCAGGACACAGGTTTCCAGAATCAACCCGATATCATGTTCCCTAGCCACAGTCTTCCAGAATCAAACCTCAGTCATGTTGCCAGGCCACAGGTTTCCACCATCAAACCTCAGGCAGGTTCCCAGGCCACAGGGTTCCAGAATCAAACCGTTCTCATGTTCCCAGGCCACAGGGTTCCAGAATCCACCGTTGTCATTTTCCCAGGCCACAAGATTCCAGAATCAATCCTCAGTTATGTTCCCAGGCTACAGGGTTCCAGAATAAAACCTCAGTCATGTTCCCAGTCCAGAGGGTTCCAGAACCAAGGCTCAGTCAGGTTCCCGGGGCACAGTATTCCACAATCTAAACAGATGTCATGTTCCCAGGCCTCAGGGTTCCAGAATCCACCGATGTCATGTTCCCAGGCCACAGGGTTCCAGAATCAATCCTCAGTTATGTTCCCAGGCTACAGGGTTCCAGAATAAAACCTCAGTCATGTTCCCAGTCCACAGGGTTCCAGAACCAAGGCTCAGTCAGGTTCCCGGGGCACAGTATTCCACAATCTAAATAGATGTCATGTTCCCAGGCCACAGTGTTCCAGAATCACGCCTCAGTCATGTTCCCAGGCCACAGGGATCCAGAATCAAACTTCAGTCATGTTGCCAGGCCATAGGGTACCACCATCAAACCTCAGTCATATTCCCAGGCCACAGGTTTCCAGAATCAAACCGATTTCATGTTCCCAGGCAACAGGGTACCGGAATCCAAACCGATGTCATGTTCCCAGGCCACAGGATTCCACACTCTAACATCAGTCATCTTCCCAGGCCAATGGTTTCCAGAATCAAACCTCAGTCATATTCCCAGGCCACATGGTTCCAGAATCAAACCTCAGTTGTGTTCCTAGGACACAGGGTTCCAGAATAAAACCTCAGTCATGTTCCCTGGACACAGGTTTCAGAAATAAAATCCCAGTCATGTTCCCAGGCCACAGGGTTCCACAATTAAACCTCAGTCATATTCCCAGGCCAGAGGGTTCCACAATCAAACCTCAGTTCTGTTGCCAGACCACGGTTCCCCCGTCAAGCCTCAGTCATTTTCCCAAGGCACAGGGTTCCAGAATCAAACCTCAGTCTTGTTCCCAGGACAGAGGTTGCCAGAATCAACCCGATATCATGTTCCCTAGCCACAGTCTTCCAGAATCAAACCTCAGTCCTGTTGCCAGGGCACAGGTTTTCACCATCAAACCTCAGGCATGTTCCCAAGCCACAGGGTTCCAGAAGCCACTGATGTCATGTTCCCAGGCCACAAGATTCCACACTCTAACATCAGTCATCTTCCCAGGCCCATGGTTTCCAGAATCAAACCTCAGTCATATTCCCAGGCCACATGGTTCCAGAATAAAACCTCAGTCATGTTCCCTGGACACAGGTTTCAGAAATAAACTCCCAGTCATGTTCCCAGGCCACAGGGTTCCACAATTAAACCTCAGTCATATTCTCAGGCCAGAGGGTTCCACAATCAAACCTCTGTCCTGTTGCTAGGCCACGGTTCCACCATCAAGCCTCAGTCATGTTCCCAGGAAAGACTGTTCCACAATCAAACCTAAGTCATCTTGCCAAGCCACAGGGTTCCACCATCAAGCCTCACTCATGTTGCCAGGCCACAGGGTTCCACCATCAAGCCTCACTCATGTTCCCAAGCCTGAGGGTTCCACTATCAAACCTCAATCATGTTGCCAGGCCACAGGTTTCAACCATCAAACCTCAGTCATGTTCCCAGTAAACAGGGCTCCAGAATCAAACCAATGTCAAATTCCCACGCCACGGGGTTCCAGTATCAGGCCTCAGTCATGTTCCCCGTGCACAGGGTGCCACAATCAAACTCAGTCATGTTGCCAGTCCACAGGTTTCTGCCATCACACCTCAGTCAAGTTGCCAGGCCACAGGGTTCCAGAATCAAGCCTCAGTCATTTTGCCAGGCCATAGTGTTCCACCATCAAACCTCAGTCATGATCTCAAGCCACATGTTTCCACAATGAAACCTCAGTCATTTTCCCAGGCCAAAGGTTTCCAGAATCAAACCTCAGTCATATTCCCAGGACACATGGTTCCAGAATCAAACCTGAGTCAGGTTCGCAGGCCACAGGTTTCAGCAATCAAACATCAATCATGTTCCCAGGACACAGGTGTCCAGAATCAAACCTCAGTCATGTTCCCAGGGAACAGGTTTCCAGAAACAAACCTCAGTCATGTTCCCAAGGCACAGGGTTCCAGAATCAAACCTCTGTCTTGTTCCCAGGACACAGGTTTCCAGAATCAACCCGATATCATGTTCCCTAGCCACAGTCTTCCAGAATCAAACCTCAGTCATGTTGCCAGGCCACAGGTTTCCACCATCAAACCTCAGGCAGGTTCCCAGGCCACAGGGTTCCAGAATCAAACCGTTCTCATGTTCCCAGCCCACAGGGTTCCAGAATCCACCGTTGTCATTTTCCCAGGCCACAAGATTCCAGAATCAATCCTCAGTTATGTTCCCAGGCTACAGGGTTCCAGAATAAAACCTCAGTCATGTTCCCAGTCCACAGGGTTCCAGAACCGAGGCTCAGTCAGGTTCCCGGGGCACAGTATTCCACAATCTAAACAGATGTCATGTTCCCAGGCCTCAGGGTTCCAGAATCCACCGATGTCATGTTCCCAGGCCACAGGGTTCCAGAATCAATCCTCAGTTATGTTCCCAGGCTACAGGGTTCCAGAATAAAACCTCAGTCATGTTCCCAGTCCACAGGGTTCCAGAACCAAGGCTCAGTCAGGTTCCCGGGGCACAGTATTCCACAATCTAAATAGATGTCATGTTCCCAGGCCACAGTGTTCCAGAATCACGCCTCAGTCATGTTCCCAGGCCACAGGGATCCAGAATCAAACTTCAGTCATGTTGCCAGGCCATAGGGTACCACCATCAAACCTCAGTCATATTCCCAGGCCACAGGTTTCCAGAATCAAACCGATTTCATGTTCCCAGGCAACAGGGTACCGGAATCCAAACTGATGTCATGTTCCCAGGCCACAGGATTCCACACTCTAACATCAGTCATCTTCCCAGGCCAATGGTTTCCAGAATCAAACCTCAGTCATATTCCCAGGCCACATGGTTCCAGAATCAAACCTCAGTTGTGTTCCCAGGACACAGGGTTCCAGAATAAAACCTCAGTCATGTTCCCTGGACACAGGTTTCAGAAATAAAATCCCAGTCATGTTCCCAGGCCACAGGGTTCCACAATTAAACCTCAGTCATATTCCCAGGCCAGAGGGTTCCACAATCAAACCTCAGTTCTGTTGCCAGACCACGGTTCCCCCGTCAAGCCTCAGTCATGTTCCCAGGGAACAGGCTTCCAGAAACAAACCTCAGTCATTTTCCCAAGGCACAGGGTTCCAGAATCAAACCTCAGTCTTGTTCCCAGGACACAGGTTGCCAGAATCAACCCGATATCATGTTCCCTAGCCACAGTCTTCCAGAATCAAACCTCAGTCCTGTTGCCAGGGCACAGGTTTCCACCATCAAACCTCAGGCATGTTCCCAAGCCACAGGGTTCCAGAAGCCACCGATGTCATGTTCCCAGGCCACAGGATTCCACACTCTAACATCAGTCATCTTCCCAGGCCCATGGTTTCCAGAATCAAACCTCAGTCATATTCCCAGGCCACATGGTTCCAGAATAAAACCTCAGTCATGTTCCCTGGACACAGGTTTCAGAAATAAACTCCCAGTCATGTTCCCAGGCCACAGGGTTCCACAATTAAACCTCAGTCATATTCTCAGGCCAGAGGGTTCCACAATCAAACCTCTGTCCTGTTGCTAGGCCACGGTTCCACCATCAAGCCTCAGTCATGTTCCCAGGAAAGACTGTTCCACAATCAAACCTAAGTCATCTTGCCAAGCCACAGGGTTCCACCATCAAGCCTCACTCATGTTGCCAGGCCACAGGGTTCCACCATCAAGCCTCACTCATGTTCCCAAGCCTGAGGGTTCCACTATCAAACCTCAATCATGTTGCCAGGCCACAGGTTTCAACCATCAAACCTCAGTCATGTTCCCAGTAAACAGGGCTCCAGAATCAAACCAATGTCAAGTTCCCACGCCACGGGGTTCCAGTATCAGGCCTCAGTCATGTTCCCCGTGCACAGGGTGCCACAATCAAACTCAGTCATGTTGCCAGTCCACAGGTTTCTGCCATCACACCTCAGTCAAGTTGCCAGGCCACAGGGTTCCAGAATCAAGCCTCAGTCATTTTGCCAGGCCATAGTGTTCCACCATCAAACCTCAGTCATGATCCCAAGCCACATGTTTCCACAATGAAACCTCAGTCATTTTCCCAGGCCAAAGGTTTCCAGAATCAAACCTCAGTCATATTCCCAGGACACATGGTTCCAGAATCAAACCTGAGTCAGGTTCACAGGCCACAGGTTTCAGCAATCAAACCTCAATCATGTTCCCAGGACACAGGTGTCCAGAATCAAACCTCAGTCATGTTCCCAGGGAACAGGTTTCCAGAAACAAACCTCAGTCATGTTCCCAAGGCACAGGGTTCCAGAATCAAACCTCAGTCTTGTTCCCAGGACACAGGTTTCCAGAATCAACCCGATATCATGTTCCCTAGCCACAGTCTTCCAGAATCAAACCTCAGTCATGTTGCCAGGCCACAGGTTTCCACCATCAAACCTCAGGCAGGTTCCCAGGCCACAGGGTTCCAGAATCAAACCGTTCTCATGTTCCCAGGCCACAGGGTTCCAGAATCCACCGTTGTCATTTTCCCAGGCCACAAGATTCCAGAATCAATCCTCAGTTATGTTCCCAGGCTACAGGGTTCCAGAATAAAATCTCAGTCATGTTCCCAGTCCACAGGGTTCCAGAACCGAGGCTCAGTCAGGTTCCCGGGGCACAGTATTCCACAATCTAAACTGATGTCATGTTCCCAGGCCTCAGGGTTCCAGAATCCACCGATGTCATGTTCCCAGGCCACAGGGTTCCAGAATCAATCCTCAGTTATTTTCCCAGGCTACAGGGTTCCAGAATAAAACCTCAGTCATGTTCCCAGTCCACAGGGTTCCAGAACCAAGGCTCAGTCAGGTTCCCGGGGCACAGTATTCCACAATCTAAATAGATGTCATGTTCCCAGGCCACAGTGTTCCAGAATCACGCCTCAGTCATGTTCCCAGGCCACAGGGATCCAGAATCAAACTTCAGTCATGTTGCCAGGCCATAGGGTACCACCATCAAACCTCAGTCATATTCCCAGGCCACAGGTTTCCAGAATCAAACCGATTTCATGTTCCCAGGCAACAGGGTATCGGAATCCAAACCGATGTCATGTTCCCAGGCCACAGGATTCCACACTCTAACATCAGTCATCTTCCCAGGCCAAAGGTTTCCAGAATCAAACCTCAGTCATATTCCCAGGCCACATGGTTCCAGAATCAAACCTCAGTTGTTTTCCCAGGACACAGGGTTCCAGAATAAAACCTCAGTCATGTTCCCTGGACACAGGTTTCAGAAATAAAATCCCAGTCATGTTCCCAGGCCACAGGGTTCCACAATTAAACCTCAGTCATATTCCCAGGCCAGAGGGTTCCACAATCAAACCTCAGTTCTGTTGCCAGACCACGGTTCCCCCGTCAAGCCTCAGTCATGTTCCCAGGGAACAGGCTTCCAGAAACAAAACTCAGTCATGTTCCCAAGGCACAGGGTTCCAGAATCAAACCTCAGTCTTGTTCCCAGGACACAGGTTGCCAGAATCAACCCGATATCATGTTCCCTAGCCACAGTCTTCCAGAATCAAACCTCAGTCCTGTTGCCAGGCCACAGGTTTCCACCATCAAACCTCAGGCATGTTCCCAAGCCACAGGGTTCCAGAAGCCACCGATGTCATGTTCCCAGGCCACAGGATTCCACACTCTAACATCAGTCATCTTCCCAGGCCAATGGTTTCCAGAATCAAACCTCAGTCATATTCCCAGGCCACATGGTTCCAGAATAAAACCTCAGTCATGTTCCCTGGACACAGGTTTCAGAAATAAACTCCCAGTCATGTTCCCAGGCCACAGGGTTCCACAATTAAACCTCAGTCATATTCCCAGGCCAGAGGGTTCCACAATCAAACCTCTGTCCTGTTGCTAGGCCACGGTTCCACCATCAAGCCTCAGTCATGTTCCCAGGAAAGACTGTTCCACAATCAAACCTAAGTCATCTTGCCAAGCCACAGGGTTCCACCATCAAGCCTCACTCATGTTGCCAGGCCACAGGGTTCCACCATCAAGCCTCACTCATGTTCCCAAGCCTGAGGGTTCCACTATCAAACCTCAATCATGTTGCCAGGCCACAGGTTTCAAACATCAAACCTCAGTCATGTTCCCAGTAAACAAGGCTCCAGAATCAAACCAATGTCAAGTTCCCACGCCACGGGGTTCCAGTATCAGGCCTCAGTCATGTTTCCCGTGCACAGGGTGCCACAATCGAACTCAGTCATGTTGCCAGTCCACAGGTTTCTGCCATCACACCTCAGTCAAGTTGCCAGGCCACAGGGTTCCAGAATCAAGCCTCAGTCATTTTGCCAGGCCATAGTGTTCCACCATCAAACCTCAGTCATGATCCCAAGCCACATGTTTCCACAATGAAACCTCAGTCATTTTCACAGGCCAAAGGTTTCCAGAATCAAACCTCAGTCATATTCCCAGGACACATGGTTCCAGAATCAAACCTGAGTCAGGTTCGCAGGCCACAGGTTTCAGCAATCAAACCTCAATCATGTTCCCAGGACACAGGTGTCCAGAATCAAACCTCAGTCATGTTCCCAGGGAACAGGTTTCCAGAAACAAACCTCAGTCATGTTCCCAAGGCACAGGGTTCCAGAATCAAACCTCTGTCTTGTTCCCAGGACACAGGTTTCCAGAATCAACCCGATATCATGTTCCCTAGCCACAGTCTTCCAGAATCAAACCTCAGTCATGTTGCCAGGCCACAGGTTTCCACCATCAAACCTCAGGCAGGTTCCCAGGCCACAGGGTTCCAGAATCAAACCGTTCTCATGTTCCCAGGCCACAGGGTTCCAGAATCCACCGTTGTCATTTTCCCAGGCCACAAGATTCCAGAATCAATCCTCAGTTATGTTCCCAGGCTACAGGGTTCCAGAATAAAACCTCAGTCATGTTCCCAGTCCACAGGGTTCCAGAACTGAGGCTCAGTCAGGTTCCCGGGGCACAGTATTCCACAATCTAAACAGATGTCATGTTCCCAGGCCTCAGGGTTCCAGAATCCACCGATGTCATGTTCCCAGGCCACAGGGTTCCAGAATCAATCCTCAGTTATGTTCCCAGGCTACAGGGTTCCAGAATAAAACCTCAGTCATGTTCCCAGTCCACAGGGTTCCAGAACCAAGGCTCAGTCAGGTTCCCGGGGCACAGTATTCCACAATCTAAATAGATGTCATGTTCCCAGGCCACAGTGTTCCAGAATCACGCCTCAGTCATGTTCCCAGGCCACAGGGATCCAGAATCAAACTTCAGTCATGTTGCCAGGCCATAGGGTACCACCATCAAACCTCAGTCATATTCCCAGGCCACAGGTTTCCAGAATCAAACCGATTTCATGTTCCCAGGCAACAGGGTACCGGAATCCAAACCGATGTCATGTTCCCAGGCCACAGGATTCCACACTCTAACATCAGTCATCTTCCCAGGCCAATGGTTTCCAGAATCAAACCTCAGTCATATTCCCAGGCCACATGGTTCCAGAATCAAACCTCAGTTGTGTTCCCAGGACACAGGGTTCCAGAATAAAACCTCAGTCATGTTCCCTGGACACAGGTTTCAGAAATAAAATCCCAGTCATGTTCCCAGGCCACAGGGTTCCACAATTAAACCTCAGTCATATTCCCTGGCCAGAGGGTTCCACAATCAAACCTCAGTTCTGTTGCCAGACCACGGTTCCCCCGTCAAGCCTCAGTCATGTTCCCAGGGAACAGGCTTCCAGAAACAAAACTCAGTCATGTTCCCAAGGCACAGGGTTCCAGAATCAAACCTCAGTCTTGTTCCCAGGACACAGGTTGCCAGAATCAACCCGATATCATGTTCCCTAGCCACAGTCTTCCAGAATCAAACCTCAGTCCTGTTGCCAGGCCACAGGTTTCCACCATCAAACCTCAGGCATGTTCCCAAGCCACAGGGTTCCAGAAGCCACCGATGTCATGTTCCCAGGCCACAGGATTCCACACTCTAACATCAGTCATCTTCCCAGGCCAATGGTTTCCAGAATCAAACCTCAGTCATATTCCCAGGCCACATGGTTCCAGAATAAAACCTCAGTCATGTTCCCTGGACACAGGTTTCAGAAATAAACTCCCAGTCATGTTCCCAGGCCACAGGGTTCCACAATTAAACCTCAGTCATATTCCCAGGCCAGAGGGTTCCACAATCAAACCTCTGTCCTGTTGCTAGGCCACGGTTCCACCATCAAGCCTCAGTCATGTTCCCAGGAAAGACTGTTCCACAATCAAACCTAAGTCACCTTGCCAAGCCACAGGGTTCCACCATCAAGCCTCACTCATGTTGCCAGGCCACAGGGTTCCACCATCAAGCCTCACTCATGTTCCCAAGCCTGAGGGTTCCACTATCAAACCTCAATCATGCTGCCAGGCCACAGGTTTCAACCATCAAACCTCAGTCATGTTCCCAGTAAACAGGGCTCCAGAATCAAACCAATGTCAAGTTCCCACGCCACGGGGTTCCAGTATCAGGCCTCAGTCATGTTTCCCGTGCACAGGGTGCCACAATCAAACTCAGTCATGTTGCCAGTCCACAGGTTTCTGCCATCACACCTCAGTCAAGTTGCCAGGCCACAGGGTTCCAGAATCAAGCCTCAGTCATTTTGCCAGGCCATAGTGTTCCACCATCAAACCTCAGTCATGATCCCAAGCCACATGTTTCCACAATGAAACCTCAGTCATTTTCACAGGCCAAAGGTTTCCAGAATCAAACCTCAGTCATATTCCCAGGACACATGGTTCCAGAATCAAACCTGAGTCAGGTTCGCAGGCCACAGGTTTCAGCAATCAAACCTCAATCATGTTCCCAGGACACAGGTGTCCAGAATCAAACCTCAGTCATGTTCCCAGGGAACAGGTTTCCAGAAACAAACCTCAGTCATGTTCCCAAGGCACAGGGTTCCAGAATCAAACCTCTGTCTTGTTCCCAGGACACAGGTTTCCAGAATCAACCCGATATCATGTTCCCTAGCCACAGTCTTCCAGAATCAAACCTCAGTCATGTTGCCAGGCCACAGGTTTCCACCATCAAACCTCAGGCAGGTTCCCAGGCCACAGGGTTCCAGAATCAAACCGTTCTCATGTTCCCAGGCCAAAGGGTTCCAGAATCCACCGTTGTCATTTTCCCAGGCCACAAGATTCCAGAATCAATCCTCAGTTATGTTCCCAGGCTACAGGGTTCCAGAATAAAACCTCAGTCATGTTCCCAGTCCACAGGGTTCCAGAACTGAGGCTCAGTCAGGTTCCCGGGGCACAGTATTCCACAATCTAAACAGATGTCATGTTCCCAGGCCTCAGGGTTCCAGAATCCACCGATGTCATGTTCCCAGGCCACAGGGTTCCAGAATCAATCCTCAGTTATGTTCCCAGGCTACAGGGTTCCAGAATAAAACCTCAGTCATGTTCCCAGTCCACAGGGTTCCAGAACCAAGGCTCAGTCAGTTTCCCGGGGTACAGTATTCCACAATCTAAATAGATGTCATGTTCCCAGGCCACAGTGTTCCAGAATCACGCCTCAGTCATGTTCCCAGGCCACAGGGATCCAGAATCAAACTTCAGTCATGTTGCCAGGCCATAGGGTACCACCATCAAACCTCAGTCATATTCCCAGGCCACAGGTTTCCAGAATCAAACCGATTTCATGTTCCCAGGCAACAGGGTACCGGAATCCAAACCGATGTCATGTTCCCAGGCCACAGGATTCCACACTCGAACATCAGTCATCTTCCCAGGCCAATGGTTTCCAGAATCAAACCTCAGTCATATTCCCAGGCCACATGGTTCCAGAATCAAACCTCAGTTGTGTTCCCAGGACACAGGGTTCCAGAATAAAACCTCAGTCATGTTCCCTGGACACAGGTTTCAGAAATAAAATCCCAGTCATGTTCCCAGGCCACAGGGTTCCACAATTAAACCTCAGTCATATTCCCTGGCCAGAGGGTTCCACAATCAAACCTCAGTTCTGTTGCCAGACCACGGTTCCCCCGTCAAACCTCAGTCATGTTCCCAGGGAACAGGCTTCCAGAAACAAACCTCAGTCATGTTCCCAAGGCACAGGGTTCCAGAATCAAACCTCAGTCTTGTTGCCAGGACACAGGTTGCCAGAATCAACCCGATATCATGTTCCCTAGCCACAGTCTTCCAGAATAAAACCTCAGTCCTGTTGCCAGGCCACAGGTTTCCACCATCAAACCTCAGGCATGTTCCCAAGCCACAGGGTTCCAGAAGCCACCGATGTCATGTTCCCAGGCCACAGGATTCCACACTCTAACATCAGTCATCTTCCCAGGCCAATGGTTTCCAGAATCAAACCTCAGTCATATTCCCAGGCCACATGGTTCCAGAATAAAACCTCAGTCATGTTCCCTGGACACAGGTTTCAGAAATAAACTCCCAGTCATGTTCCCAGGCCACAGGGTTCCACAATTAAACCTCAGTCATATTCCCAGGCCAGAGGGTTCCACAATCAAACCTCTGTCCTGTTGCTAGGCCACGGTTCCACCATCAAGCCTCAGTCATGTTCCCAGGAAAGACTGTTCCACAATCAAACCTAAGTCACCTTGCCAAGCCACAGGGTTCCACCATCAAGCCTCACTCATGTTGCCAGGCCACAGGGTTCCACCATCAAGCCTCACTCATGTTCCCAAGCCTGAGGGTTCCACTATCAAACCTCAATCATGCTGCCAGGCCACAGGTTTCAACCATCAAACCTCAGTCATGTTCCCAGTAAACAGGGCTCCAGAATCAAACCAATGTCAAGTTCCCACGCCACGGGGTTCCAGTATCAGGCCTCAGTCATGTTTCCCGTGCACAGGGTGCCACAATCAAACTCAGTCATGTTGCCAGTCCACAGGTTTCTGCCATCACACCTCAGTCAAGTTGCCAGGCCACAGGGTTCCAGAATCAAGCCTCAGTCATTTTGCCAGGCCATAGTGTTCCACCATCAAACCTCAGTCATGATCCCAAGCCACATGTTTCCACAATGAAACCTCAGTCATTTTCACAGGCCAAAGGTTTCCAGAATCAAACCTCAGTCATATTCCCAGGACACATGGTTCCAGAATCAAACCTGAGTCAGGTTCGCAGGCCACAGGTTTCAGCAATCAAACCTCAATCATGTTCCCAGGACACAGGTGTCCAGAATCAAACCTCAGTCATGTTCCCAGGGAACAGGTTTCCAGAAACAAACCTCAGTCATGTTCCCAAGGCACAGGGTTCCAGAATCAAACCTCTGTCTTGTTCCCAGGACACAGGTTTCCAGAATCAACCCGATATCATGTTCCCTAGCCACAGTCTTCCAGAATCAAACCTCAGTCATGTTGCCAGGCCACAGGTTTCCACCATCAAACCTCAGGCAGGTTCCCAGGCCACAGGGTTCCAGAATCAAACCGTTCTCATGTTCCCAGGCCAAAGGGTTCCAGAATCCACCGTTGTCATTTTCCCAGGCCACAAGATTCCAGAATCAATCCTCAGTTATGTTCCCAGGCTACAGGGTTCCAGAATAAAACCTCAGTCATGTTCCCAGTCCACAGGGTTCCAGAACTGAGGCTCAGTCAGGTTCCCGGGGCACAGTATTCCACAATCTAAACAGATGTCATGTTCCCAGGCCTCAGGGTTCCAGAATCCACCGATGTCATGTTCCCAGGCCACAGGGTTCCAGAATCAATCCTCAGTTATGTTCCCAGGCTACAGGGTTCCAGAATAAAACCTCAGTCATGTTCCCAGTCCACAGGGTTCCAGAACCAAGGCTCAGTCAGTTTCCCGGGGTACAGTATTCCACAATCTAAATAGATGTCATGTTCCCAGGCCACAGTGTTCCAGAATCACGCCTCAGTCATGTTCCCAGGCCACAGGGATCCAGAATCAAACTTCAGTCATGTTGCCAGGCCATAGGGTACCACCATCAAACCTCAGTCATATTCCCAGGCCACAGGTTTCCAGAATCAAACCGATTTCATGTTCCCAGGCAACAGGGTACCGGAATCCAAACCGATGTCATGTTCCCAGGCCACAGGATTCCACACTCGAACATCAGTCATCTTCCCAGGCCAATGGTTTCCAGAATCAAACCTCAGTCATATTCCCAGGCCACATGGTTCCAGAATCAAACCTCAGTTGTGTTCCCAGGACACAGGGTTCCAGAATAAAACCTCAGTCATGTTCCCTGGACACAGGTTTCAGAAATAAAATCCCAGTCATGTTCCCAGGCCACAGGGTTCCACAATTAAACCTCAGTCATATTCCCTGGCCAGAGGGTTCCACAATCAAACCTCAGTTCTGTTGCCAGACCACGGTTCCCCCGTCAAACCTCAGTCATGTTCCCAGGGAACAGGCTTCCAGAAACAAACCTCAGTCATGTTCCCAAGGCACAGGGTTCCAGAATCAAACCTCAGTCTTGTTGCCAGGACACAGGTTGCCAGAATCAACCCGATATCATGTTCCCTAGCCACAGTCTTCCAGAATAAAACCTCAGTCCTGTTGCCAGGGCACAGGTTTCCACCATCAAACCTCAGGCATGTTCCCAAGCCACAGGGTTCCAGAAGCCACCGATGTCATGTTCCCAGGCCACAGGATTCCACACTCTAACATCAGTCATCTTCCCAGGCCAATGGTTTCCAGAATCAAACCTCAGTCATATTCCCAGTCCACATGGTTCCAGAATAAAACCTCAGTCATGTTCCCTGGACACAGGTTTCAGAAATAAACTCCCAGTCATGTTCCCAGGCCACAGGGTTCCACAATTAAACCTCAGTCATATTCCCAGGCCAGAGGGTTCCACAATCAAACCTCTGTCCTGTTGCTAGGCCACGGTTCCACCATCAAGCCTCAGTCATGTTCCCAGGAAAGACTGTTCCACAATCAAACCTAAGTCATCTTGCCAAGCCACAGGGTTCCACCATCAAGCCTCACTCATGTTGCCAGGCCACAGGTTTCAACCATCAAACCTCAGTCATGTTCCCAGTAAACAGGGCTCCAGAATCAAACCAATGTGAAGTTCCCACGCCACGGGGTTCCAGTATCAGGCCTCAGTCATGTTCCCCGTGCACAGGGTGCCACAATCAAACTCAGTCATGTTGCCAGTCCACAGGTTTCTGCCATCACACCTCAGTCAAGTTGCCAGGCCACAGGGTTCCAGAATCAAGCCTCAGTCATTTTGCCAGGCCATAGTGTTCCACCATCAAACCTCAGTCATGATCCCAAGCCACATGTTTCCACAATGAAACCTCAGTCATTTTCCCAGGCCAAAGGTTTCCAGAATCAAACCTCAGTCATATTCCCAGGACACATGGTTCCAGAATGAAACCTGAGTCAGGTTCGCAGGCCACAGGTTTCAGCAATCAAACCTCAGTCATGTTCCCAGGACACAGGTGTCCAGAATCAAACCTCTGTCTTGTTCCCAGGACACAGGTTTCCAGAATCAACCCGATATCATATTCCCTAGCCACAGTCTTCCAGAATCAAACCTCAGTCATGTTGCCAGGCCACAGGTTTCCACCATCAAACCTCAGGCAGGTTCCCAGGCAACAGGGTTCCAGAATCAAACCGTTCTCATGTTCCCAGGCCACAGGGTTCCAGAATCCACCGTTGTCATTTTCCCAGGCCACAAGATTCCAGAATCAATCCTCAGTTATGTTCCCAGGCTACAGGGTTCCAGAATAAAACCTCAGTCATGTTCCCAGTCCACAGGGTTCCAGAACCAAGGCTCAGTCAGGTTCCCGGGGCACAGTATTCCACAATCTAAATAGATGTCATGTTCCCAGGCCACAGTGTTCCAGAATCACGCCTCAGTCATGTTCCCAGGCCACAGGGATCCAGAATCAAACTTCAGTCATGTTGCCAGGCCATAGGGTACCACCATCAAACCTCAGTCATATTCCCAGGCCACAGGTTTCCAGAATCAAACCGATTTCATGTTCCCAGGCAACAGGGTACCGGAATCCAAACCGATGTCATGTTCCCAGGCCACAGGATTCCACACTCTAACATCAGTCATCTTCCCAGGCCAATGGTTTCCAGAATCAAACCTCAGTCATATTCCCAGGCCACATGGTTACAGAATCAAACCTCAGTTGTGTTCCCAGGACACAGGGTTCCAGAATAAAACCTCAGTCATGTTCCCTGGACACAGGTTTCAGAAATAAAATCCCAGTCATGTTCCCAGGCCACAGGGTTCCACAATTAAACCTCAGTCATATTCCCAGGCCAGAGGGTTCCACAATCAAACCTCAGTTCTGTTGCCAGACCACGGTTCCACCGTCAAGCCTCAGTCATGTTCCCAGGGAACAGGCTTCCAGAAACAAACCTCAGTCATGTTCCCAAGGCACCGGGTTCCAGAATCAAACCTCAGTCTTGTTCCCAGGACACAGGTTGCCAGAATCAACCCGATATCATGTTCCCTAGCCACAGTCTTCCAGAATCAAACCTCAGTCCTGTTGCCAGGCCACAGGTCTCCACCATCAAACCTCAGGCATGTTCCCAGGCCACAGGATTCCACACTCTAACATCAGTCATCTTCCCAGGCCAATGGTTTCCAGAATCAAACCTCAGTCATATTCCCAGGCCACATGGTTCCAGAATAAAACCTCAGTCATGTTCCCTGGACACAGGTTTCAGAAATAAACTCCCAGTCATGTTCCCAGGCCACAGGGTTCCACAATTAAACCTCAGTCATATTCCCAGGCCAGAGGGTTCCACAATCAAACCTCTGTCCTGTTGCTAGGCCACGGTTCCACCATCAAGCCTCAGTCATGTTCCCAGGAAAGACTGTTCCACAATCAAACCTAAGTCATCTTGCCAAGCCACAGGGTTCCACCATCAAGCCTCACTCATGTTGCCAGGCCACAGGGTTCCACCATCAAGCCTCACTCATGTTCCCAAGCCTGAGGGTTCCACTATCAAACCTCAATCATGTTGCCAGGCCACAGGTTTCAACCATCCAACCTCAGTCATGTTCCCAGTAAACAGGGCTCCAGAATCAAACCAATGTCAAGTTCCCACACCACGGGGTTCCAGTATCAGGCCTCAGTCATGTTCCCCGTGCACAGGGTGCCACAATCAAACTCAGTCATGTTGCCAGTCCACAGGTTTCTGCCATCACACCTCAGTCAAGTTGCCAGGCCACAGGGTTCCAGAATCAAGCCTCAGTCATTTTGCCAGGCCATAGTGTTCCACCATCAAACCTCAGTCATGATCCCAAGCCACATGTTTCCACAATGAAACCTCAGTCATTTTCCCAGGCCAAAGGTTTCCAGAATCAAACCTCAGTCATATTCCCAGGACACATGGTTCCAAAATCAAACCTGAGTCATGTTCGCAGGCCACAGGTTTCAGCAATCAAACCTCAGTCATGTTCCCAGGACACAGGTGTCCAGAATCAAACCTCAGTCATGTTCCCAGGGAACAGGTTTCCAGAAACAAACCTCAGTCTTGTTCCCAGGACACAGGTTTCCAGAATCAACCCGATATCATGTTCCCTAGCCAGAGTCTTCCAGAATCAAACCTCAGTCATGTTGCCAGGCCACAGGTTTCCACCATCAAACCTCAGGCATGTTCCCAGGCCACAGGTTTCCAGAATCAAACCGTTCTCATGTTCCCAGGCCACAGGGTTCCAGAATCCACCGTTGTCATTTTCCCAGGCCACAAGATTCCAGAATCAATCCTCAGTTATGTTCCCAGGCTACAGGGTTCCAGAATAAAACCTCAGTCATGTTCCCAGTCCACAGGGTTCCAGAACCGAGGCTCAGTCAGGTTCCCGGGGCACAGTATTCCACAATCCAAATAGATGTGATGTTCCCAGGCCTCAGGGTTCCAGAATCCACCGATGTCATGTTCCCAGGGCACAGGGTTCCAGAATCAATCCTCAGTTATGTTCCCAGGCTACAGGGTTCCAGAATAAAACCTCAGTCATGTTCCCAGTCCACAGGGTTCCAGAACCAAGGCTCAGTCAGGTTCCCGGGGCACAGTATTCCACAATCTAAATAGATGTCATGTTCCCAGGCCACAGTGTTCCAGAATCACGCCTCAGTCATGTTCCCAAGCCACAGGGATCCAGAATCAAACTTCAGTCATGTTGCCAGGCCATAGGGTACCACCATCAAACCTCAGTCATATTCCCAGGCCACAGGTTTCCAGAATCAAACCGATTTCATGTTCCCAGGCAACAGGGTACCGGAATCCAAACCGATGTCATGTTCCCAGGCCACAGGATTCCACACTCTAACATCAGTCATCTTCCCAGGCCAATGGTTTCCAGAATCAAACCTCAGTCATATTCCCAGGCCACATGGTTCCAGAATCAAACCTCAGTTGTGTTCCCAGGACACAGGGTTCCAGAATAAAACCTCAGTCATGTTCCCTGGACACAGGTTTCAGAAATAAAATCCCAGTCATGTTCCCAGGCCACAGGGTTCCACAATTAAACCTCAGTCATATTCCCAGGCCAGAGGGTTCCACAATCAAACCTCAGTTCTGTTGCCAGACCACGGTTCCACCGTCAAGCCTCAGTCATGTTCCCAGGGAACAGGCTTCCAGAAACAAACCTCAGTCATGTTCCCAAGGCACCGGGTTCCAGAATCAAACCTCAGTCTTGTTCCCAGGACACAGGTTGCCAGAATCAACCCGATATCATGTTCCCTAGCCACAGTCTTCCAGAATCAAACCTCAGTCCTGTTGCCAGGCCACAGGTCTCCACCATCAAACCTCAGGCATGTTCCCAGGCCACAGGATTCCACACTCTAACATCAGTCATCTTCCCAGGCCAATGGTTTCCAGAATCAAACCTCAGTCATATTCCCAGGCCACATGGTTCCAGAATAAAACCTCAGTCATGTTCCCTGGACACAGGTTTCAGAAATAAACTCCCAGTCATGTTCCCAGGCCACAGGGTTCCACAATTAAACCTCAGTCATATTCCCAGGCCAGAGGGTTCCACAATCAAACCTCTGTCCTGTTGCTAGGCCACGGTTCCACCATCAAGCCTCAGTCATGTTCCCAGGAAAGACTGTTCCACAATCAAACCTAAGTCATCTTGCCAAGCCACAGGGTTCCACCATCAAGCCTCACTCATGTTGCCAGGCCACAGGGTTCCACCATCAAGCCTCACTCATGTTCCCAAGCCTGAGGGTTCCACTATCAAACCTCAATCATGTTGCCAGGCCACAGGTTTCAACCATCCAACCTCAGTCATGTTCCCAGTAAACAGGGCTCCAGAATCAAACCAATGTCAAGTTCCCACACCACGGGGTTCCAGTATCAGGCCTCAGTCATGTTCCCCGTGCACAGGGTGCCACAATCAAACTCAGTCATGTTGCCAGTCCACAGGTTTCTGCCATCACACCTCAGTCAAGTTGCCAGGCCACAGGGTTCCAGAATCAAGCCTCAGTCATTTTGCCAGGCCATAGTGTTCCACCATCAAACCTCAGTCATGATCCCAAGCCACATGTTTCCACAATGAAACCTCAGTCATTTTCCCAGGCCAAAGGTTTCCAGAATCAAACCTCAGTCATATTCCCAGGACACATGGTTCCAAAATCAAACCTGAGTCATGTTCGCAGGCCACAGGTTTCAGCAATCAAACCTCAGTCATGTTCCCAGGACACAGGTGTCCAGAATCAAACCTCAGTCATGTTCCCAGGGAACAGGTTTCCAGAAACAAACCTCAGTCTTGTTCCCAGGACACAGGTTTCCAGAATCAACCCGATATCATGTTCCCTAGCCAGAGTCTTCCAGAATCAAACCTCAGTCATGTTGCCAGGCCACAGGTTTCCACCATCAAACCTCAGGCATGTTCCCAGGCCACAGGTTTCCAGAATCAAACCGTTCTCATGTTCCCAGGCCACAGGGTTCCAGAATCCACCGTTGTCATTTTCCCAGGCCACAAGATTCCAGAATCAATCCTCAGTTATGTTCCCAGGCTACAGGGTTCCAGAATAAAACCTCAGTCATGTTCCCAGTCCACAGGGTTCCAGAACCGAGGCTCAGTCAGGTTCCCGGGGCACAGTATTCCACAATCCAAATAGATGTGATGTTCCCAGGCCTCAGGGTTCCAGAATCCACCGATGTCATGTTCCCAGGGCACAGGGTTCCAGAATCAATCCTCAGTTATGTTCCCAGGCTACAGGGTTCCAGAATAAAACCTCAGTCATGTTCCCAGTCCACAGGGTTCCAGAACCAAGGCTCAGTCAGGTTCCCGGGGCACAGTATTCCACAATCTAAATAGATGTCATGTTCCCAGGCCACAGTGTTCCAGAATCACGCCTCAGTCATGTTCCCAAGCCACAGGGATCCAGAATCAAACTTCAGTCATGTTGCCAGGCCATAGGGTACCACCATCAAACCTCAGTCATATTCCCAGGCCACAGGTTTCCAGAATCAAACCGATTTCATGTTCCCAGGCAACAGGGTACCGGAATCCAAACCGATGTCATGTTCCCAGGCCACAGGATTCCACACTCTAACATCAGTCATCTTCCCAGGCCAATGGTTTCCAGAATCAAACCTCAGTCATATTCCCAGGCCACATGGTTACAGAATCAAACCTCAGTTGTGTTCCCAGGACACAGGGTTCCAGAATAAAACCTCAGTCATGTTCCCTGGACACAGGTTTCAGAAATAAAATCCCAGTCATGTTCCCAGGCCACAGGGTTCCACAATTAAACCTCAGTCATATTCCCAGGCCAGAGGGTTCCACAATCAAACCTCAGTTCTGTTGCCAGACCACGGTTCCACCGTCAAGCCTCAGTCATGTTCCCAGGGAACAGGCTTCCAGAAACAAACCTCAGTCATGTTCCCAAGGCACCGGGTTCCAGAATCAAACCTCAGTCTTGTTCCCAGGACACAGGTTGCCAGAATCAACCCGATATCATGTTCCCTAGCCACAGTCTTCCAGAATCAAACCTCAGTCCTGTTGCCAGGCCACAGGTCTCCACCATCAAACCTCAGGCATGTTCCCAGGCCACAGGATTCCACACTCTAACATCAGTCATCTTCCCAGGCCAATGGTTTCCAGAATCAAACCCCAGTCATATTCCCAGGCCACATGGTTCCAGAATAAAACCTCAGTCATGTTCCCTGGACACAGGTTTCAGAAATAAACTCCCAGTCATGTTCCCAGGCCACAGGGTTCCACAATTAAACCTCAGTCATATTCCCAGGCCAGAGGGTTCCACAATCAAACCTCTGTCCTGTTGC
The DNA here is from genome assembly GCF_965194825.1 of Balaenoptera physalus. Taxonomy (NCBI): domain Eukaryota; kingdom Metazoa; phylum Chordata; class Mammalia; order Artiodactyla; family Balaenopteridae; genus Balaenoptera; species Balaenoptera physalus. The sequence continues at coordinate 246,397 of NW_028126032.1, forward strand.
TAGGCCACGGTTCCACCATCAAGCCTCAGTCATGTTCCCAGGAAAGACTGTTCCACAATCAAACCTAAGTCATCTTGCCAAGCCACAGGGTTCCACCATCAAGCCTCACTCATGTTGCCAGGCCACAGGGTTCCACCATCAAGCCTCACTCATGTTCCCAAGCCTGAGGGTTCCACTATCAAACCTCAATCATGTTGCCAGGCCACAGGTTTCAACCATCCAACCTCAGTCATGTTCCCAGTAAACAGGGCTCCAGAATCAAACCAATGTCAAGTTCCCACACCACGGGGTTCCAGTATCAGGCCTCAGTCATGTTCCCCGTGCACAGGGTGCCACAATCAAACTCAGTCATGTTGCCAGTCCACAGGTTTCTGCCATCACACCTCAGTCAAGTTGCCAGGCCACAGGGTTCCAGAATCAAGCCTCAGTCATTTTGCCAGGCCATAGTGTTCCACCATCAAACCTCAGTCATGATCCCAAGCCACATGTTTCCACAATGAAACCTCAGTCATTTTCCCAGGCCAAAGGTTTCCAGAATCAAACCTCAGTCATATTCCCAGGACACATGGTTCCAGAATCAAACCTGAGTCATGTTCGCAGGCCACAGGTTTCAGCAATCAAACCTCAGTCATGTTCCCAGGGAACAGGTTTCCAGAAACAAACCTCAGTCTTGTTCCCAGGACACAGGTTTCCAGAATCAACCCGATATCATGTTCCCTAGCCAGAGTCTTCCAGAATCAAACCTCAGTCATGTTGCCAGGCCACAGGTTTCCACCATCAAACCTCAGGCATGTTCCCAGGCCACAGGGTTCCAGAATCAAACCGTTCTCATGTTCCCAGGCCACAGGGTTCCAGAATCCACCGTTGTCATTTTCCCAGGCCACAAGATTCCAGAATCAATCCTCAGTTATGTTCCCAGGCTACAGGGTTCCAGAATAAAACCTCAGTCATGTTCCCAGTCCACAGGGTTCCAGAACCGAGGCTCAGTCAGGTTCCCGGGGCACAGTATTCCACAATCCAAATAGATGTGATGTTCCCAGGCCTCAGGGTTCCAGAATCCACCGATGTCATGTTCCCAGGGCACAGGGTTCCAGAATCAATCCTCAGTTATGTTCCCAGGCTACAGGGTTCCAGAATAAAACCTCAGTCATGTTCCCAGTCCACAGGGTTCCAGAACCAAGGCTCAGTCAGGTTCCCGGGGCACAGTATTCCACAATCTAAATAGATGTCATGTTCCCAGGCCACAGTGTTCCAGAATCACGCCTCAGTCATGTTCCCAAGCCACAGGGATCCAGAATCAAACTTCAGTCATGTTGCCAGGCCATAGGGTACCACCATCAAACCTCAGTCATATTCCCAGGCCACAGGTTTCCAGAATCAAACCGATTTCATGTTCCCAGGCAACAGGGTACCGGAATCCAAACCGATGTCATGTTCCCAGGCCACAGGATTCCACACTCTAACATCAGTCATCTTCCCAGGCCAATGGTTTCCAGAATCAAACCTCAGTCATATTCCCAGGCCACATGGTTCCAGAATCAAACCTCAGTTGTGTTCCCAGGACACAGGGTTCCAGAATAAAACCTCAGTCATGTTCCCTGGACACAGGTTTCAGAAATAAAATCCCAGTCATGTTCCCAGGCCACAGGGTTCCACAATTAAACCTCAGTCATATTCCCAGGCCAGAGGTTTCCACAATCAAACCTCAGTTCTGTTGCCAGACCACGGTTCCACCATCAAGCCTCAGTCATGTTCCCAGGGAACAGGCTTCCAGAAACAAACCTCAGTCATGTTCCCAAGGCACAGGGTTCCAGAATCAAACCTCAGTCTTGTTCCCAGGACACAGGTTGCCAAAATCAACCCGATATCATGTTCCCTAGCCACAGTCTTCCAGAATCAAACCTCAGTCCTGTTGCCAGGCCACAGGTTTCCACCATGAAACCTCAGGCATGTTCCCAGGCCACAGGGTTCCAGAATCCACCGATGTCATGTTCCCAGGCCACAGGATTCCACACTCTAACATCAGTCATCTTCCCAGGCCAATGGTTTCCAGAATCAAACCTCAGTCATATTCCCAGGCCACATGGTTCCAGAATCAAACCTCAGTTGTGTTCCCAGGACACAGGGTTCCAGAATAAAACCTCAGTCATGTTCCCTGGACACAGGTTTCAGAAATAAAATCCCAGTCATGTTCCCAGGCCACAGGGTTCCACAATTAAACCTCAGTCATATTCCCAGGCCAGAGGTTTCCACAATCAAACCTCAGTTCTGTTGCCAGACCACGGTTCCACCATCAAGCCTCAGTCATGTTCCCAGGGAACAGGCTTCCAGAAACAAACCTCAGTCATGTTCCCAAGGCACAGGGTTCCAGAATCAAACCTCAGTCTTGTTCCCAGGACACAGGTTGCCAAAATCAACCCGATATCATGTTCCCTAGCCACAGTCTTCCAGAATCAAACCTCAGTCCTGTTGCCAGGCCACAGGTTTCCACCATGAAACCTCAGGCATGTTCCCAGGCCACAGGGTTCCAGAATCCACCGATGTCATGTTCCCAGGCCACAGGATTCCACACTCTAACATCAGTCATCTTCCCAGGCCAATGGTTTCCAGAATCAAACCTCAGTCATATTCCCAGGCCACATGGTTCCAGAATAAAACCTCTGTCTTGTTGCTAGGCCACGGTTCCACCATCAAGCCTCACTCATGTTCCCAGGAAAGACTGTTCCACAATCAAACCTAAGTCATCTTGCCAAGCCACAGGGTTCCACCATCAAGCCTCACTCATGTTGCCAGGCCACAGGGTTCCACCATCAAGCCTCACTCATGTTCCCAAGCCTGAGGGTTCCACTATCAAACCTCAATCATGTTGCCAGGCCACAGGTTTCAACCATCAAACCTCAGTCATGTTCCCAGTAAACAGGGCTCCAGAATCAAACCAATGTCAAGTTCCCACGCCACGGGGTTCCAGTATCAGGCCTCAGTCATGTTCCCCGTGCACAGGGTGCCACAATCAAACTCAGTCATGTTGCCAGGCCACAGGTTTCTGCCATCACACCTCAGTCAAGTTGCCAGGCCACAGGGTTCCAGAATCAAGCCTCAGTCATTTTGCCAGGCCATAGTGTTCCACCATCAAACCTCAGTCATGATCCCAAGCCACATGTTTCCACAATGAAACCTCAGTCATTTTCCCAGGCCAAAGGTTTCCAGAAACAAACCTCAGTCATATTCCCAGGACACATGGTTCCAGAATCAAACCTGAGTCAGGTTCGCAGGCCACAGGTTTCAGCAATCAAACCACAGTCATGTTCCCAGGACACAGGTGTCCAGAATCAAACCTCAGTCATGTTCCCAGGGAACAGGTTTCCAGAAACAAACCTCAGTCATGTTCCCAAGGCACAAGGTTCCAGAATCAAACCTCAGTCTTGTTCCCAGGACACAGGTTTCCAGAATCAACCCGATATCATGTTCCCTAGCCACAGTCTTCCAGAATCAAACCTCAGTCATGTTGCCAGGACACAGGTTTCCACCATCAAACCTCAGGCATGTTCCCAGGCCACAGGGTTCCAGAATCAAACCGTTCTCATGTTCCCAGGCCACAGGGTTCCAGAATCCACCGTTGTCATTTTCCCAGGCCACAAGATTCCAGAATCAATCCTCAGTTATGTTCCCAGGCTACAGGGTTCCAGAATATAATCTCAGTCATGTTCCCAGTCCACAGGGTTCCAGAACCGAGGCTCAGTCAGGTTCCCGGGGCACAGTATTCCACAATCTAAACAGATGTCATGTTCCCAGGCCTCAGGGTTCCAGAATCCACCGATGTCATGTTCCCAGGCCACAGGGTTCCAGAATCAATCCTCAGTTATGTCCCCAGGCTACAGTGTTCCAGAATAAAACCTCAGTCATGTTCCCAGTCCACAGGGTTCCAGAACCAAGGCTCAGTCAGGTTCCCGGGGCACAGTATTCCACAATCTAAACAGATGTCATGTTCCCAGGCCTCAGGGTTCCAGAATCCACTGATGTCATGTTCCCAGGCCACATGGTTCCAGAATCAATCCTCAGTTATGTTTCCAGGCCATAGGGTACCACCATCAAACCACAGTCATATTCCCAGGCCACAGGTTTCCAGAATCAAACCGATTTCATGTTCCCAGGCAACAGGGTACCGGAATCCAAACCGATGTCATGTTCCCAGGCCACAGGATTCCACACTCTAACATCAGTCATCTTCCCAGGCCAATGGTTTCCAGAATCAAACCTCATTCATATTCCCAGGCCACATGATTCCAGAATCAAATCTCAGTTGTGTTCCCAGGACACAGGGTTCCAGAATAAAACCTCAGTCATGTTCCCTGGACACAGGTTTCAGAAATAAAATCCCAGTCATGTTCCCAGGCCACAGGGTTCCACAATTAAACCTCAGTCATATTCCCAGGCCAGAGGGTTCCACAATCAAACCTCAGTTCTGTTGCCAGACCACCGTTCCACCATCAAGCCTCAGTCATGTTCCCAGGGAACAGGCTTCCAGAAACAAACCTCAGTCATGTTCCCAAGGCACAGGGTTCCAGAATCAAACCTCAGACTTGTTCCCAGGACACAGGTTGCCAGAATCAACCCGATATCATGTTCCCTAGCCACAGTCTTCCAGAATCAAACCTCAGTCCTGTTGCCAGGCCACAGGTTTCCACCATCAAAACTCAGGCATGTTCCCAGGCCACAGGGTTCCAGAAGCCACCGATGTCATGTTCCCCGGCCACAGGATTCCACACTCTAACATCAGTCATCTTCCCAGGCCAATGGTTTCCAGAATCAAACCTCAGTCATATTCCCAGGCCACATGGTTCCAGAATAAAACCTCAGTCATGTTCCCTGGACACAGGTTTCAGAAATAAACTCCCAGTCATGTTCCCAGGCCACAGGTTTCCACAATGAAACCTCAGTCATATTCCCAGGCCAGAGGGATCCACAACCAAACCTCTGTCCTGTTGCTAGGCCACGGTTCCACCATCAAGCCTCAGTCATGTTCCCAGGAAAGACTGTTCCACAATCAAACCTAAGTCATCTTGCCAAGCCACAGGGTTCCACCATCAAGCCTCACTCATGTTGCCAGGCCACAGGGTTCCACCATCCAGCCTCACTCATGTTCCCAAGCCTGAGGGTTCCACTATCAAACCTCAATCATGTTGCCAGGCCACAGGTTTCAACCATCCAACCTCAGTCATGTTCCCAGTAAACAGGGCTCCAGAATCAAACCAATGTCAAGTTCCCACGCCACGGGGTTCCAGTATCAGGCCTCAGTCATGTTCCCCGTGCACAGGGTGCCACAATCAAACTCAGTCATGTTGCCAGTCCACAGGTTTCTGCCATCACACCTCAGTCAAGTTGCCAGGCCACAGGGTTCCAGAATCAAGCCTCAGTCATTTTGCCAGGCCATAGTGTTCCACCATCAAACCTCAGTCATGATCCCAAGCCACATGTTTCCACAGTGAAACCTCAGTCATTTCCCCAGGCCAAAGGTTTCCAGAATCAAACCTCAGTCATATTCCCAGGACACATGGTTCCAGAATCAAACCTGAGTCAGGTTCGCAGGACACAGGTTTCAGCAATCAAACCTCAGTCATGTTCCCAGGACACAGGTGTCCAGAATCAAACCTCAGTCATGTTCCCAGGGAACAGGTTTCCAGAAACAAACCTCAGTCATGTTCCCAAGGCACAGGGTTCCAGAATCAAACCTCAGTCTTGTTCCCAGGACAAAGGTTTCCAGAATCAACCCGATATCATGTTCCCTAGCCACAGTCTTCCAGAATCAAACCTCAGTCATGTTGCCAGGCCACAGGTTTCCACCATCAAACCTCAGGCATGTTCCCAGGCCACAGGGTTCCAGAATCAAACCGTTCTCATGTTCCCAGGCCACAGGGTTCCAGAATCCACTGTTGTCATTTTCCCAGGCCACAAGATTCCAGAATCAATCCTCAGTTATGTTTCCAGGCTACAGGGTTCCAGAATAAAACCTCAGTCATGTTCCCAGTCCACAGGGTTCCAGAACTGAGGCTCAGTCAGGTTCCCAGGGCACAGTATTCCACAATCCAAATAGATGTGATGTTCCCAGGCCTCAGGATTCCAGAATCCACCGATGTCATGTTCCCAGGGCACAGGGTTCCAGAATCAATCCTCAGTTATGTTCCCAGGCTACCGGGTTCCAGAATAAAACCTCAGTCATGTTCCCAGTCCACAGGGTTCCAGAACCAAGGCTCAGTCAGGTTCCCGGGGCACAGTATTCCACAATCTAAATAGATGTCATGTTCCCAGGCCACAGTGTTCCAGAATCACGCCTCAGTCATGTTCCCAAGCCACAGGGATCCAGAATCAAACTTCAGTCATGTTGCCAGGCCATAGGGTACCACCATCAAACCTCAGTCATATTCCCAGGCCACAGGTTTCCAGAATCAAACCGATTTCATGTTCCCAGGCAACAGGGTACCGGAATCCAAACCGATGTCATGTTCCCAGGCCACAGGATTCCACACTCTAACATCAGTCATCTTCCCAGGCCAATGGTTTCCAGAATCAAACCTCAGTCATATTCCCAGGCCACATGGTTCCAGAATCAAACCTCAGTTGTGTTCCCAGGACACAGGGTTCCAGAATAAAACCTCAGTCATGTTCCCTGGACACAGGTTTCAGAAATAAAATCCCAGTCATGTTCCCAGGCCACAGGGTTCCACAATTAAACCTCAGTCATATTCCCAGGCCAGAGAGTTCCACAATCAAACCTCAGTTCTGTTGCCAGACCACGGTTCCACCATCAAGCCTCAGTCATGTTCCCAGGGAACAGGCTTCCAGAAACAAACCTCAGTCATGTTCCCAAGGCACAGGGTTCCAGAATCAAACCTCAGTCTTGTTCCCAGGACACAGGTTGCCAGAATCAACCCGATATCATGTTCCCTAGCCACAGTCTTCCAGAATCAAACCTCAGTCCTGTTGCCAGGCCACAGGTTTCCACCATGAAACCTCAGGCATGTTCCCAGGCCACAGGGTTCCAGAATCCACCGATGTCATGTTCCCAGGCCACAGGATTCCACACTCTAACATCAGTCATCTTCCCAGGCCAATGGTTTCCAGAATCAAACCTCAGTCATATTCCCAGGCCACATGGTTCCAGAATAAAACCTCTGTCTTGTTGCTAGGCCACGGTTCCACCATCAAGCCTCACTCATGTTCCCAGGAAAGACTGTTCCACAATCAAACCTAAGTCATCTTGCCAAGCCACAGGGTTCCACCATCAAGCCTCACTCATGTTGCCAGGCCACAGGGTTCCACCATCAAGCCTCACTCATGTTCCCAAGCCTGAGGGTTCCACTATCAAACCTCAATCATGTTGCCAGGCCACAGGTTTCAACCATCAAACCTCAGTCATGTTCCCAGTAAACAGGGCTCCAGAATCAAACCAATGTCAAGTTCCCACGCCACGGGGTTCCAGTATCAGGCCTCAGTCATGTTCCCCGTGCACAGGGTGCCACAATCAAACTCAGTCATGTTGCCAGGCCACAGGTTTCTGCCATCACACCTCAGTCAAGTTGCCAGGCCACAGGGTTCCAGAATCAAGCCTCAGTCATTTTGCCAGGCCATAGTGTTCCACCATCAAACCTCAGTCATGATCCCAAGCCACATGTTTCCACAATGAAACCTCAGTCATTTTCCCAGGCCAAAGGTTTCCAGAAACAAACCTCAGTCATATTCCCAGGACACATGGTTCCAGAATCAAACCTGAGTCAGGTTCGCAGGCCACAGGTTTCAGCAATCAAACCACAGTCATGTTCCCAGGACACAGGTGTCCAGAATCAAACCTCAGTCATGTTCCCAGGGAACAGGTTTCCAGAAACAAACCTCAGTCATGTTCCCAAGGCACAAGGTTCCAGAATCAAACCTCAGTCTTGTTCCCAGGACACAGGTTTCCAGAATCAACCCGATATCATGTTCCCTAGCCACAGTCTTCCAGAATCAAACCTCAGTCATGTTGCCAGGACACAGGTTTCCACCATCAAACCTCAGGCATGTTCCCAGGCCACAGGGTTCCAGAATCAAACCGTTCTCATGTTCCCAGGCCACAGGGTTCCAGAATCCACCGTTGTCATTTTCCCAGGCCACAAGATTCCAGAATCAATCCTCAGTTATGTTCCCAGGCTACAGGGTTCCAGAATATAATCTCAATCATGTTCCCAGTCCACAGGGTTCCAGAACCGAGGCTCAGTCAGGTTCCCGGGGCACAGTATTCCACAATCTAAACAGATGTCATGTTCCCAGGCCTCAGGGTTCCAGAATCCACCGATGTCATGTTCCCAGGCCACAGGGTTCCAGAATCAATCCTCAGTTATGTCCCCAGGCTACAGTGTTCCAGAATAAAACCTCAGTCATGTTCCCAGTCCACAGGGTTCCAGAACCAAGGCTCAGTCAGGTTCCCGGGGCACAGTATTCCACAATCTAAACAGATGTCATGTTCCCAGGCCTCAGGGTTCCAGAATCCACTGATGTCATGTTCCCAGGCCACATGGTTCCAGAATCAATCCTCAGTTATGTTTCCAGGCCATAGGGTACCACCATCAAACCACAGTCATATTCCCAGGCCACAGGTTTCCAGAATCAAACCGATTTCATGTTCCCAGGCAACAGGGTACCGGAATCCAAACCGATGTCATGTTCCCAGGCCACAGGATTCCACACTCTAACATCAGTCATCTTCCCAGGCCAATGGTTTCCAGAATCAAACCTCATTCATATTCCCAGGCCACATGATTCCAGAATCAAATCTCAGTTGTGTTCCCAGGACACAGGGTTCCAGAATAAAACCTCAGTCATGTTCCCTGGACACAGGTTTCAGAAATAAAATCCCAGTCATGTTCCCAGGCCACAGGGTTCCACAATTAAACCTCAGTCATATTCCCAGGCCAGAGGGTTCCACAATCAAACCTCAGTTCTGTTGCCAGACCACCGTTCCACCATCAAGCCTCAGTCATGTTCCCAGGGAACAGGCTTCCAGAAACAAACCTCAGTCATGTTCCCAAGGCACAGGGTTCCAGAATCAAACCTCAGACTTGTTCCCAGGACACAGGTTGCCAGAATCAACCCGATATCATGTTCCCTAGCCACAGTCTTCCAGAATCAAACCTCAGTCCTGTTGCCAGGCCACAGGTTTCCACCATCAAAACTCAGGCATGTTCCCAGGCCACAGGGTTCCAGAAGCCACCGATGTCATGTTCCCCGGCCACAGGATTCCACACTCTAACATCAGTCATCTTCCCAGGCCAATGGTTTCCAGAATCAAACCTCAGTCATATTCCCAGGCCACATGGTTCCAGAATAAAACCTCAGTCATGTTCCCTGGACACAGGTTTCAGAAATAAACTCCCAGTCATGTTCCCAGGCCACAGGTTTCCACAATGAAACCTCAGTCATATTCCCAGGCCAGAGGGATCCACAACCAAACCTCTGTCCTGTTGCTAGGCCACGGTTCCACCATCAAGCCTCAGTCATGTTCCCAGGAAAGACTGTTCCACAATCAAACCTAAGTCATCTTGCCAAGCCACAGGGTTCCACCATCAAGCCTCACTCATGTTGCCAGGCCACAGGGTTCCACCATCCAGCCTCACTCATGTTCCCAAGCCTGAGGGTTCCACTATCAAACCTCAATCATGTTGCCAGGCCACAGGTTTCAACCATCCAACCTCAGTCATGTTCCCAGTAAACAGGGCTCCAGAATCAAACCAATGTCAAGTTCCCACGCCACGGGGTTCCAGTATCAGGCCTCAGTCATGTTCCCCGTGCACAGGGTGCCACAATCAAACTCAGTCATGTTGCCAGTCCACAGGTTTCTGCCATCACACCTCAGTCAAGTTGCCAGGCCACAGGGTTCCAGAATCAAGCCTCAGTCATTTTGCCAGGCCATAGTGTTCCACCATCAAACCTCAGTCATGATCCCAAGCCACATGTTTCCACAGTGAAACCTCAGTCATTTCCCCAGGCCAAAGGTTTCCAGAATCAAACCTCAGTCATATTCCCAGGACACATGGTTCCAGAATCAAACCTGAGTCAGGTTCGCAGGACACAGGTTTCAGCAATCAAACCTCAGTCATGTTCCCAGGACACAGGTGTCCAGAATCAAACCTCAGTCATGTTCCCAGGGAACAGGTTTCCAGAAACAAACCTCAGTCATGTTCCCAAGGCACAGGGTTCCAGAATCAAACCTCAGTCTTGTTCCCAGGACAAAGGTTTCCAGAATCAACCCGATATCATGTTCCCTAGCCACAGTCTTCCAGAATCAAACCTCAGTCATGTTGCCAGGCCACAGGTTTCCACCATCAAACCTCAGGCATGTTCCCAGGCCACAGGGTTCCAGAATCAAACCGTTCTCATGTTCCCAGGCCACAGGGTTCCAGAATCCACTGTTGTCATTTTCCCAGGCCACAAGATTCCAGAATCAATCCTCAGTTATGTTTCCAGGCTACAGGGTTCCAGAATAAAACCTCAGTCATGTTCCCAGTCCACAGGGTTCCAGAACTGAGGCTCAGTCAGGTTCCCGGGGCACAGTATTCCACAATCCAAATAGATGTGATGTTCCCAGGCCTCAGGATTCCAGAATCCACCGATGTCATGTTCCCAGGGCACAGGGTTCCAGAATCAATCCTCAGTTATGTTCCCAGGCTACCGGGTTCCAGAATAAAACCTCAGTCATGTTCCCAGTCCACAGGGTTCCAGAACCAAGGCTCAGTCAGGTTCCCGGGGCACAGTATTCCACAATCTAAATAGATGTCATGTTCCCAGGCCACAGTGTTCCAGAATCACGCCTCAGTCATGTTCCCAAGCCACAGGGATCCAGAATCAAACTTCAGTCATGTTGCCAGGCCATAGGGTACCACCATCAAACCTCAGTCATATTCCCAGGCCACAGGTTTCCAGAATCAAACCGATTTCATGTTCCCAGGCAACAGGGTACCGGAATCCAAACCGATGTCATGTTCCCAGGCCACAGGATTCCACACTCTAACATCAGTCATCTTCCCAGGCCAATGGTTTCCAGAATCAAACCTCAGTCATATTCCCAGGCCACATGGTTCCAGAATCAAACCTCAGTTGTGTTCCCAGGACACAGGGTTCCAGAATAAAACCTCAGTCATGTTCCCTGGACACAGGTTTCAGAAATAAAATCCCAGTCATGTTCCCAGGCCACAGGGTTCCACAATTAAACCTCAGTCATATTCCCAGGCCAGAGAGTTCCACAATCAAACCTCAGTTCTGTTGCCAGACCACGGTTCCACCATCAAGCCTCAGTCATGTTCCCAGGGAACAGGCTTCCAGAAACAAACCTCAGTCATGTTCCCAAGGCACAGGGTTCCAGAATCAAACCTCAGTCTTGTTCCCAGGACACAGGTTGCCAGAATCAACCCGATATCATGTTCCCTAGCCACAGTCTTCCAGAATCAAACCTCAGTCCTGTTGCCAGGCCACAGGTTTCCACCATGAAACCTCAGGCATGTTCCCAGGCCACAGGGTTCCAGAATCCACCGATGTCATGTTCCCAGGCCACAGGATTCCACACTCTAACATCAGTCATCTTCCCAGGCCAATGGTTTCCAGAATCAAACCTCAGTCATATTCCCAGGCCACATGGTTCCAGAATAAAACCTCAGTCATGTTCCCTGGACACAGGTTTCAGAAATAAACTCCCAGTCATGTTCCCAGGCCACAGGGTTCCACAATTAAACCTCAGTCATATTCCCAGGCCAGAGGGTTCCACAATCAAACCTCTGTCTTGTTGCTAGGCCACGGTTCCACCATCAAGCCTCACTCATGTTCCCAGGAAAGACTGTTCCACAATCAAACCTAAGTCATCTTGCCAAGCCACAGGGTTCCACCATCAAGCCTCACTCATGTTGCCAGGCCACAGGGTTCCACCATCAAGCCTCACTCATGTTCCCAAGCCTGAGGGTTCCACTATCAAACCTCAATCATGTTGCCAGGCCACAGGTTTCAACCATCAAACCTCAGTCATGTTCCCAGTAAACAGGGCTCCAGAATCAAACCAATGTCAAGTTCCCACGCCACGGGGTTCCAGTATCAGGCCTCAGTCATGTTCCCCGTGCACAGGGTGCCACAATCAAACTCAGTCATGTTGCCAGTCCACAGGTTTCTGCCATCACACCTCAGGCAAGTTGCCAGGCCACAGGGTTCCAGAATCAAGCCTCAGTCATTTTGCCAGGCCATAGTGTTCCACCATCAAACCTCAGTCATGATCCCAAGCCACATGTTTCCACAATGAAACCTCAGTCATTTTCCCAGGCCAAAGGTTTCCAGAAACAAACCTCAGTCATATTCCCAGGACACATGGTTCCAGAATCAAACCTAAGTCAGGTTCGCAGGCCACAGGTTTCAGCAATCAAACCACAGTCATGTTCCCAGGACACAGGTGTCCAGAATCAAACCTCAGTCATGTTCCCAGGGAACAGGTTTCCAGAAACAAACCTCAGTCATGTTCCCAAGGCACAAGGTTCCAGAATCAATCCTCAGTCTTGTTCCCAGGACACAGGTTTCCAGAATCAACCCGATATCATGTTCCCTAGCCACAGTCTTCCAGAATCAAACCTCAGTCATGTTGCCAGGCCACAGGTTTCCACCATCAAACCTCAAGCATGTTCCCAGGCCACAGGGTTCCAGAATCAAACCGTTCTCATGTTCCCAGGCCACAGGGTTCCAGAATCCACCGTTGTCATTTTCCCAGGCCACAAGATTCCAGAATCAATCCTCAGTTATGTTCCCAGGCTACAGGGTTCCAGAATAAAACCTCAGTCATGTTCCCAGTCACAGCGTTCCAGAACCGAGGCTCAGTCAGGTTCCCGGGGCACAGTATTCCACAATCTAAACAAATGTCATGTTCCCAGGCCACAGGGTTCCAGAATCACGCCTCAGTCATGTTCCCAGGCCACAGGGATCCAGAATCAAACCGATTTCATGTTCCCAGGCAACAGGGTACCGGAATCCAAACCGATGTCATGATCCCAGGCCACAGGATTCCACACTCTAACATCAGTCTTCTTCCCAGGCCAATGGTTTCTAGAATCAAACCTCAGTCATGTTCCCAAGGCACAGGGTTCCAGAATCAAACCTCAGTCTTGTTCCCAGGACACAGGTTGCCAGAATCAACCCGATATCATGTTCCCTAGCCACAGTCTTCCAGAATCAAACCTCAGTCCTGTTGCCAGGCCACAGGTTTCCACCATCAAACCTCAGGCATGTTCCCAGGCCACAGGGTTCCAGAATCCACCGATGTCATGTTCCCAGGCCACAGGATTCCACACTCTAACATCAGTCATCTTCCCAGGCCAATGGTTTCCAGAATCAAACCTCAGTCATATTCCCATGCCACATGGTTCCAAAATAAAACCTCAGTCATGTTCCCTGGACACAGGTTTCAGAAATAAACTCCCAGTCATGTTCCCAGGCCACAGGGTTCCACAATTAAACCTCAGTCATATTCCCAGGCCAGAGGGTTCCACAATCAAACCTCTGTCCTGTTGCTAGGCCACGGTTCCACCATCAAGCCTCAGTCATGTTCCCAGGAAAGACTGTTCCACAATCAAACCTAAGTCATCTTGCCAAGCCACAGGGTTCCACCATCAAGCCTCACTCATGTTGCCAGGCCACAGGGTTCCACCATCAAGCCTCACTCATGTTCCCAAGCCTGAGGGTTCCACTATCAAACCTCAATCATGTTGCCAGGCCACAGGTGTCAACCATCAAACCTCAGTCATGTTCCCAGTAAACAGGGCTCCAGAATCAAACCAATGTCAAGTTCCCACGCCACGGGGTTCCAGTATCAGGCCTCAGTCATGTTCCCCGTGCACAGGGTGCCACAATCAAACTCAGTCATGTTGCCAGTCCACAGGATTCTGCCATCACACCTCAGTCAAGTTGCCAGGCCACAGGGTTCCAGAATCAAGCCTCAGTCATTTTGCCAGGCCATAGTGTTCCACCATCAAACCTCAGTCATGATCCCAAGCCACATGTTTCCACAATGAAACCTCAGTCATTTTCCCAGGCCAAAGGTTTCCAGAATCAAACCTCAGTCATATTCCCAGGACACAGGTGTCCAGAATCAAACCTCAGTCATGTTCCCAGGGAACAGGTTTCCAGAAACAAACCTCAGTCATGTTCCCAAGGCACAGGGTTCCAGAATCAAACCTCAGTCTTGTTCCCAGGACACAGGTTGCCAGAATCAACCCGATATCATGTTCCCTAGCCACAGTCTTCCAGAATCAAACCTCAGTCCTGTTGCCAGGCCACAGGTTTCCACCATCAAACCTCAGGCATGTTCCCAGGCCACAGGGTTCCAGAATCCACCGATGTCATGTTCCCAGGCCACAGGATTCCACACTCTAACATCAGTCATCTTCCCAGGCCAATGGTTTCCAGAATCAAACCTCAGTCATATTCCCAGGCCAGAGGGTTCCACAATCAAACCTCTGTCCTGTTGCTAGGCCACGGTTCCACCATCAAGCCTCAGTCATGTTCCCAGGGAACAGGCTTCCAGAAACAAACCTCAGTCATGTTCCCAAGGCACAGGGTTCCAGAATCAAACCTCAGTCTTTTTCCCAGGACACAGGTTGCCAGAATCAACCCGATATCATGTTCCCTAGCCACAGTCTTCCAGAATCAAACCTCAGTCCTGTTGCCAGGCCACAGGTTTCCACCATGAAACCTCAGGCATGTTCCCAGGCCACAGGGTTCCAGAATCCACCGATGTCATGTTCCCAGGCCACAGGATTCCACACCCTAACATCAGTCATCTTCCCAGGCCAATGGTTTCCAGAATCAAACCTCAGTCATATTCCCAGGCCACATGGTTCCAGAATAAAACCTCAGTCATGTTCCCTGGACACAGGTTAGAGAAGTAAACTCCCAGTCATGTTCCCAGGCCACAGGGTTCCACAATTAAACCTCAGTCATATTCCCAGGCCAGAGGGTTCCACAATCAAACCTCTGTCTTGTTGCTAGGCCACGGTTCCACCATCAAGCCTCACTCATGTTCCCAGGAAAGACTGTTCCACAATCAAACCTAAGTCATCTTGCCAAGCCACAGGGTTCCACCATCAAGCCTCACTCATGTTGCCAGGCCACAGGGTTCCACCATCAAGCCTCACTCATGTTCCCAAGCCTGAGGGTTCCACTATCAAACCTCAATCATGTTGCCAGGCCACAGGTTTCAACCATCAAACCTCAGTCATGTTCCCAGTAAACAGGGCTCCAGAATCAAACCAATGTCAAGTTCCCACGCCACGGGGTTCCAGTATCAGGCCTCAGTCATGTTCCCCGTGCACAGGGTGCCACAATCAAACTCAGTCATGTTGCCAGTCCACAGATTTCTGCCATCACACCTCAGTCAAGTTGCCAGGTCACAGGGTTCCAGAATCAAGCCTCAGTCATTTTGCCAGGCCATAGTGTTCCACCATCAAACCTCAGTCATGATCCCAAGCCACATGTTTCCACAATGAAACCTCAGTCATTTTCCCAGGCCAAAGGTTTCCAGAAACAAACCTCAGTCATATTCCCAGGACACATGGTTCCAGAATCAAACCTGAGTCAGGTTCGCAGGCCACAGGTTTCAGCAATCAAACCACAGTCATGTTCCCAGGACACAGGTGTCCAGAATCAAACCTCAGTCATGTTCCCAGGGAACAGGTTTCCAGAAACAAACCTCAGTCATGTTCCCAAGGCACAAGGTTCCAGAATCAAACCTCAGTCATGTTGCCAGGCCACAGGTTTCCACCATCAAACCTCAGGCATGTTCCCAACCCACAGGGTTCCAGAATCAAACCGTTCTCATGTTCCCAGGCCACAGGGTTCCAGAATCCACCGTTGTCATTTTCCCAGGCCACAAGATTCCAGAATCAATCCTCAGTTATGTTCCCAGGCTACAGGGTTCCAGAATAAAACCTCAGTCATGTTCCCAGTCACAGCGTTCCAGAACCGAGGCTCAGTCAGGTTCCCGGGGCACAGTATTCCACAATCTAAACAAATGTCATGTTCCCAGGCCTCAGGGTTCCAGAATCCACCGATGTCATGTTCCCAGGCGACAGGGTTCCAGAATCACGCCTCAGTCATGTTCCCAGGCCACAGGGATCCAGAATCAAACCGATTTCATGTTCCCAGGCAACAGGGTACCGGAATCCAAACCGATGTCATGATCCCAGGCCACAGGATTCCACACTCTAACATCAGTCATCTTCCCAGGCCAATGGTTTCCAGAATCAAACCTCAGTCATATTCCCAGGCCAGAGGGTTCCACAATCAAACCTCTGTCCTGTTGCTAGGCCACGGTTCCACCATCAAGCCTCAGTCATGTTCCCAGGAAAGACTGTTCCACAATCAAACCTAAGTCATCTTGCCAAGCCACAGGGTTCCACCATCAAGCCTCACTCATGTTGCCAGGCCACAGGGTTCCACCATCAAGCCTCACTCATGTTCCCAAGCCTGAGGGTTCCACTATCAAACCTCAATCATGTTGCCAGGCCACAGGTTTCAACCATCAAACCTCAGTCATGTTCCCAGTAAACAGGGCTCCAGAATCAAACCAATGTCAAGTTCCCACGCCACGGGGTTCCAGTATCAGGCCTCAGTCATGTTCCCCGTACACAGGGTGCCACAATCAAACTCAGTCATGTTGCCAGGCCACAGGTTTCTGCCATCACACCTCAGTCAAGTTGCCAGGCCACAGGGTTCCAGAATCAAGCCTCAGTCATTTTGCCAGGCCATAGTGTTCCACCATCAAACCTCAGTCATGATCCCAAGCCACATGTTTCCACAGTGAAACCTCAGTCATTTCCCCAGGCCAAAGGTTTCCAGAATCAAACCTCAGTCATATTCCCAGGACACATGGTTCCAGAATCAAACCTGAGTCAGGTTCGCAGGCCACAGGTTTCAGCAATCAAACCACAGTCATGTTCCCAGGACACAGGTGTCCAGAATCAAACCTCAGTCATGTTCCCAGGGAACAGGTTTCCAGAAACAAACCTCAGTCATGTTCCCAAGGCACAAGGTTCCAGAATCAATCCTCAGTCTTGTTCCCAGGACACAGGTTTCCAGAATCAACCCGATATCATGTTCCCTAGCCACAGTCTTCCAGAATCAAACCTCAGTCATGTTGCCAGGCCACAGGTTTCCACCATCAAACCTCAGGCATGTTCCCAGGCCACAGGGTTCCAGAATCAAACCGTTCTCATGTTCCCAGGCCACAGGGTTCCAGAATCCACCGTTGTCATTTTCCCAGGCCACAAGATTCCAGAATCAATCCTCAGTTATGTTCCCAGGCTACAGGGTTCCAGAATAAAACCTCAGTCATGTTCCCAGTCACAGCGTTCCAGAACCGAGGCTCAGTCAGGTTCCCGGGGCACAGTATTCCACAATCTAAACAAATGTCATGTTCCCAGGCCTCAGGGTTCCAGAATCCACCGATGTCATGTTCCCAGGCCACAGGGTTCCAGAATCACGCCTCAGTCATGTTCCCAGGCCACAGGGATCCAGAATCAAACCGATTTCATGTTCGCAGGCAACAGGGTACCGGAATCCAAACCGATGTCATGATCCCAGGCCACAGGATTCCACACTCTAACATCAGTCTTCTTCCCAGGCCAATGGTTTCTAGAATCAAACCTCAGTCATGTTCCCAAGGCACAGGGTTCCAGAATCAAACCTCAGTCTTGTTCCCAGGACACAGGTTGCCAGAATCAACCCGATATCATGTTCCCTAGCCACAGTCTTCCAGAATCAAACCTCAGTCCTGTTGCCAGGCCACAGGTTTCCACCATCAAACCTCAGGCATGTTCCCAGGCCACAGGGTTGCAGAATCCACCGATGTCATGTTCCCAGGCCACAGGATTCCACACTCTAACATCAGTCATCTTCCCAGGCCAATGGTTTCCAGAATCAAACCTCAGTCATATTCCCATGCCACATGGTTCCAAAATAAAACCTCAGTCATGTTCCCTGGACACAGGTTTCAGAAATAAACTCCCAGTCATGTTCCCAGGCCACAGGGTTCCACAATTAAACCTCAGTCATATTCCCAGGCCAGAGGGTTCCACAATCAAACCTCTGTCCTGTTGCTAGGCCACGGTTCCACCATCAAGCCTCAGTCATGTTCCCAGGAAAGACTGTTCCACAATCAAACCTAAGTCATCTTGCCAAGCCACAGGGTTCCACCATCAAGCCTCACTCATGTTGCCAGGCCACAGGGTTCCACCATCAAGCCTCACTCATGTTCCCAAGCCTGAGGGTTCCACTATCAAACCTCAATCATGTTGCCAGGCCACAGGTGTCAACCATCAAACCTCAGTCATGTTCCCAGTAAACAGGGCTCCAGAATCATACCAATGTCAAGTTCCCACGCCACGGGGTTCCAGTATCAGGCCTCAGTCATGTTCCCCGTGCACAGGGTGCCACAATCAAACTCAGTCATGTTGCCAGTCCACAGGATTCTGCCATCACACCTCAGTCAAGTTGCCAGGCCACAGGGTTCCAGAATCAAGCCTCAGTCATTTTGCCAGGCCATAGTGTTCCACCATCAAACCTCAGTCATGATCCCAAGCCACATGTTTCCACAATGAAACCTCAGTCATTTTCCCAGGCCAAAGGTTTCCAGAATCAAACCTCAGTCATATTCCCAGGACACAGGTGTCCAGAATCAAACCTCAGTCATGTTCCCAGGGAACAGGTTTCCAGAAACAAACCTCAGTCATGTTCCCAAGGCACAGGGTTCCAGAATCAAACCTCAGTCTTGTTCCCAGGACACAGGTTGCCAGAATCAACCCGATATCATGTTCCCTAGCCACAGTCTTCCAGAATCAAACCTCAGTCATGTTGCCAGGCCACAGGTTTCCACCATCAAACCTCAGGCATGTTCCCAGGCCACAGGGTTCCAAAATCAAACCGTTCTCATGTTCCCAGGCCACAGGGTTCCAGAATCCACCATTGTCATTTTCCCAGGCCACAAGATTCCAGAATCAATCCTCAGTTATGTTCCCAGGCTACAGGGTTCCAGAATAAAACCTCAGTCATGTTCCCAGTCCACAGGGTTCCAGAACCGAGGCTCAGTCAGGTTCCCGGGGCACAGTATTCCACAATCCAAATAGATGTGATGTTCCCAGGCCTCAGTGTTCCAGAATCCACCGATGTCATGTTCCCAGGGCACAGGGTTCCAGAATCAATCCTCAGTTATGTTCCCAGGCTACAGGGTTCCAGAATAAAACCTCAGTCATGTTCCCAGTCCACAGGGTTCCAGAACCAAGGCTCAGTCAGGTTCCCGGGGCACAGTATTCCACAATCTAAATAGATGTCATGTTCCCAGGCCACAGTGTTCCAGAATCCACCGATGTCATGTTCCCAGGCCACAGGGTTCCAGAATCACGCCTCAGTCATGTTCCCAGGCCACAGGGATCCAGAATCAAACCGATTTCATGTTCCCAGGCAACAGGGTACCGGAATCCAAACCGATGTCATGATCCCAGGCCACAGGATTCCACACTCTAACATCAGTCATCTTCCCAGGCCAATGGTTTCCAGAATCAAACCTCAGTCATATTCCCAGGCCAGAGGGTTCCACAATCAAACCTCTGTCCTGTTGCTAGGCCACGGTTCCACCATCAAGCCTCAGTCATGTTCCCAGGAAAGACTGTTCCACAATCAAACCTAAGTCATCTTGCCAAGCCACAGGGTTCCACCATCAAGCCTCACTCATGTTGCCAGGCCACAGGGTTCCACCATCAAGCCTCACTCATGTTCCCAAGCCTGAGGGTTCCACTATCAAACCTCAATCATGTTGCCAGGCCACAGGTTTCAACCATCAAACCTCAGTCATGTTCCCAGTAAACAGGGCTCCAGAATCAAACCAATGTCAAGTTCCCACGCCACGGGGTTCCAGTATCAGGCCTCAGTCATGTTCCCCGTACACAGGGTGCCACAATCAAACTCAGTCATGTTGCCAGGCCACAGGTTTCTGCCATCACACCTCAGTCAAGTTGCCAGGCCACAGGGTTCCAGAATCAAGCCTCAGTCATTTTGCCAGGCCATAGTGTTCCACCATCAAACCTCAGTCATGATCCCAAGCCACATGTTTCCACAGTGAAACCTCAGTCATTTCCCCAGGCCAAAGGTTTCCAGAATCAAACCTCAGTCATATTCCCAGGACACATGGTTCCAGAATCAAACCTGAGTCAGGTTCGCAGGCCACAGGTTTCAGCAATCAAACCACAGTCATGTTCCCAGGACACAGGTGTCCAGAATCAAACCTCAGTCATGTTCCCAGGGAACAGGTTTCCAGAAACAAACCTCAGTCATGTTCCCAAGGCACAAGGTTCCAGAATCAATCCTCAGTCTTGTTCCCAGGACACAGGTTTCCAGAATCAACCCGATATCATGTTCCCTAGCCACAGTCTTCCAGAATCAAACCTCAGTCATGTTGCCAGGCCACAGGTTTCCACCATCAAACCTCAGGCATGTTCCCAGGCCACAGGGTTCCAGAATCAAACCGTTCTCATGTTCCCAGGCCACAGGGTTCCAGAATCCACCGTTGTCATTTTCCCAGGCCACAAGATTCCAGAATCAATCCTCAGTTATGTTCCCAGGCTACAGGGTTCCAGAATAAAACCTCAGTCATGTTCCCAGTCACAGCGTTCCAGAACCGAGGCTCAGTCAGGTTCCCGGGGCACAGTATTCCACAATCTAAACAAATGTCATGTTCCCAGGCCTCAGGGTTCCAGAATCCACCGATGTCATGTTCCCAGGCCACAGGGTTCCAGAATCACGCCTCAGTCATGTTCCCAGGCCACAGGGATCCAGAATCAAACCGATTTCATGTTCGCAGGCAACAGGGTACCGGAATCCAAACCGATGTCATGATCCCAGGCCACAGGATTCCACACTCTAACATCAGTCTTCTTCCCAGGCCAATGGTTTCTAGAATCAAACCTCAGTCATGTTCCCAAGGCACAGGGTTCCAGAATCAAACCTCAGTCTTGTTCCCAGGACACAGGTTGCCAGAATCAACCCGATATCATGTTCCCTAGCCACAGTCTTCCAGAATCAAACCTCAGTCCTGTTGCCAGGCCACAGGTTTCCACCATCAAACCTCAGGCATGTTCCCAGGCCACAGGGTTGCAGAATCCACCGATGTCATGTTCCCAGGCCACAGGATTCCACACTCTAACATCAGTCATCTTCCCAGGCCAATGGTTTCCAGAATCAAACCTCAGTCATATTCCCATGCCACATGGTTCCAAAATAAAACCTCAGTCATGTTCCCTGGACACAGGTTTCAGAAATAAACTCCCAGTCATGTTCCCAGGCCACAGGGTTCCACAATTAAACCTCAGTCATATTCCCAGGCCAGAGGGTTCCACAATCAAACCTCTGTCCTGTTGCTAGGCCACGGTTCCACCATCAAGCCTCAGTCATGTTCCCAGGAAAGACTGTTCCACAATCAAACCTAAGTCATCTTGCCAAGCCACAGGGTTCCACCATCAAGCCTCACTCATGTTGCCAGGCCACAGGGTTCCACCATCAAGCCTCACTCATGTTCCCAAGCCTGAGGGTTCCACTATCAAACCTCAATCATGTTGCCAGGCCACAGGTGTCAACCATCAAACCTCAGTCATGTTCCCAGTAAACAGGGCTCCAGAATCATACCAATGTCAAGTTCCCACGCCACGGGGTTCCAGTATCAGGCCTCAGTCATGTTCCCCGTGCACAGGGTGCCACAATCAAACTCAGTCATGTTGCCAGTCCACAGGATTCTGCCATCACACCTCAGTCAAGTTGCCAGGCCACAGGGTTCCAGAATCAAGCCTCAGTCATTTTGCCAGGCCATAGTGTTCCACCATCAAACCTCAGTCATGATCCCAAGCCACATGTTTCCACAATGAAACCTCAGTCATTTTCCCAGGCCAAAGGTTTCCAGAATCAAACCTCAGTCATATTCCCAGGACACAGGTGTCCAGAATCAAACCTCAGTCATGTTCCCAGGGAACAGGTTTCCAGAAACAAACCTCAGTCATGTTCCCAAGGCACAGGGTTCCAGAATCAAACCTCAGTCTTGTTCCCAGGACACAGGTTGCCAGAATCAACCCGATATCATGTTCCCTAGCCACAGTCTTCCAGAATCAAACCTCAGTCATGTTGCCAGGCCACAGGTTTCCACCATCAAACCTCAGGCATGTTCCCAGGCCACAGGGTTCCAAAATCAAACCGTTCTCATGTTCCCAGGCCACAGGGTTCCAGAATCCACCATTGTCATTTTCCCAGGCCACAAGATTCCAGAATCAATCCTCAGTTATGTTCCCAGGCTACAGGGTTCCAGAATAAAACCTCAGTCATGTTCCCAGTCCACAGGGTTCCAGAACCGAGGCTCAGTCAGGTTCCCGGGGCACAGTATTCCACAATCCAAATAGATGTGATGTTCCCAGGCCTCAGTGTTCCAGAATCCACCGATGTCATGTTCCCAGGGCACAGGGTTCCAGAATCAATCCTCAGTTATGTTCCCAGGCTACAGGGTTCCAGAATAAAACCTCAGTCATGTTCCCAGTCCACAGGGTTCCAGAACCAAGGCTCAGTCAGGTTCCCGGGGCACAGTATTCCACAATCTAAATAGATGTCATGTTCCCAGGCCACAGTGTTCCAGAATCACGCCTCAGTCATGTTCCCAAGCCACAGGGATCCAGAATCAAACTTCAGTCATGTTGCCAGGCCATAGGGTACCACCATCAAACCTCAGTCATATTCCCAGGCCACAGGTTTCCAGAATCAAACCGATTTCATGTTCCCAGGCAACAGGGTACCGGAATCCAAACCGATGTCATGTTCCCAGGCCACAGGATTCCACACTCTAACATCAGTCATCTTCCCAGGCCAATGGTTTCCAGAATCAAACCTCAGTCATATTCCCAGGCCACATGGTTCCAGAATCAAACCTCAGGCATGTTCCCAGGCCACAGGGTTCCAGAATCCACCGATGTCATGTTCCCAGGCCACAGGATTCCACACTCTAACATCAGTCATCTTCCCAGGCCAATGGTTTCCAGAATCAAACCTCAGTCATATTCCCAGGCCAGAGGGTTCCACAATCAAACCTCTGTCCTGTTGCTAGGCCACGGTTCCACCATCAAGCCTCAGTCATGTTCCCAGGGAACAGGCTTCCAGAAACAAACCTCAGTCATGTTCCCAAGGCACAGGGTTCCAGAATCAAACCTCAGTCTTTTTCCCAGGACACAGGTTGCCAGAATCAACCCGATATCATGTTCCCTAGCCACAGTCTTCCAGAATCAAACCTCAGTCCTGTTGCCAGGCCACAGGTTTCCACCATGAAACCTCAGGCATGTTCCCAGGCCACAGGGTTCCAGAATCCACCGATGTCATGTTCCCAGGCCACAGGATTCCACACTCTAACATCAGTCATCTTCCCAGGCCAATGGTTTCCAGAATCAAACCTCAGTCATATTCCCAGGCCACATGGTTCCAGAATAAAACCTCAGTCATGTTCCCTGGACACAGGTTAGAGAAGTAAACTCCCAGTCATGTTCCCAGGCCACAGGGTTCCACAATTAAACCTCAGTCATATTCCCAGGCCAGAGGGTTCCACAATCAAACCTCTGTCTTGTTGCTAGGCCACGGTTCCACCATCAAGCCTCACTCATGTTCCCAGGAAAGACTGTTCCACAATCAAACCTAAGTCATCTTGCCAAGCCACAGGGTTCCACCATCAAGCCTCACTCATGTTGCCAGGCCACAGGGTTCCACCATCAAGCCTCACTCATGTTCCCAAGCCTGAGGGTTCCACTATCAAACCTCAATCATGTTGCCAGGCCACAGGTTTCAACCATCAAACCTCAGTCATGTTCCCAGTAAACAGGGCTCCAGAATCAAACCAATGTCAAGTTCCCACGCCACGGGGTTCCAGTATCAGGCCTCAGTCATGTTCCCCGTGCACAGGGTGCCACAATCAAACTCAGTCATGTTGCCAGTCCACAGGTTTCTGCCATCACACCTCAGTCAAGTTGCCAGGCCACAGGGTTCCAGAATCAAGCCTCAGTCATTTTGCCAGGCCATAGTGTTCCACCATCAAACCTCAGTCATGATCCAAAGCCACATGTTTCCACAATGAAACCTCAGTCATTTTCCCAGGCCAAAGTTTTCCAGAAACAAACCTCAGTCATATTCCCAGGACACATGGTTCCAGAATCAAACCTGAGTCAGGTTCGCAGGCCACAGGTTTCAGCAATCAAACCACAGTCATGTTCCCAGGACACAGGTGTCCAGAATCAAACCTCAGTCATGTTCCCAGGGAACAGGTTTCCAGAAACAAACCTCAGTCATGTTCCCAAGGCACAAGGTTCCAGAATCAAACCTCAGTCATGTTGCCAGGCCACAGGTTTCCACCATCAAACCTCAGGCATGTTCCCAAGCCACAGGGTTCCAGAATCAAACCGTTCTCATGTTCCCAGGCCACAGGCTTCCAGAATCCACCGTTGTCATTTTCCCAGGCCACAAGATTCCAGAATCAATCCTCAGTTATGTTCCCAGGCTACAGGGTTCCAGAATAAAACCTCAGTCATGTTCCCAGTCACAGCGTTCCAGAACCGAGGCTCAGTCAGGTTCCCGGGGCACAGTATTCCACAATCTAAACAAATGTCATGTTCCCAGGCCTCAGGGTTCCAGAATCCACCGATGTCATGTTCCCAGGCCACAGGGTTCCAGAATCACGCCTCAGTCATGTTCCCAGGCCACAGGGATCCAGAATCAAACCGATTTCATGTTCCCAGGCAACAGGGTACCGGAATCCAAACCGATGTCATGATCCCAGGCCACAGGATTCCACACTCTAACATCAGTCATCTTCCCAGGCCAATGGTTTCCAGAATCAAACCTCAGTCATATTCCCAGGCCAGAGGGTTCCACAATCAAACCTCTGTCCTGTTGCTAGGCCACGGTTCCACCATCAAGCCTCAGTCATGTTCCCAGGAAAGACTGTTCCACAATCAAACCTAAGTCATCTTGCCAAGCCACAGGGTTCCACCATCAAGCCTCACTCATGTTGCCAGGCCACAGGGTTCCACCATCAAGCCTCACTCATGTTCCCAAGCCTGAGGGTTCCACTATCAAACCTCAATCATGTTGCCAGGCCACAGGTTTCAACCATCAAACCTCAGTCATGTTCCCAGTAAACAGGGCTCCAGAATCAAACCAATGTCAAGTTCCCACGCCACGGGGTTCCAGTATCAGGCCTCAGTCATGTTCCCCGTACACAGGGTGCCACAATCAAACTCAGTCATGTTGCCAGGCCACAGGTTTCTGCCATCACACCTCAGTCAAGTTGCCAGGCCACAGGGTTCCAGAATCAAGCCTCAGTCATTTTGCCAGGCCATAGTGTTCCACCATCAAACCTCAGTCATGATCCCAAGCCACATGTTTCCACAGTGAAACCTCAGTCATTTCCCCAGGCCAAAGGTTTCCAGAATCAAACCTCAGTCATATTCCCAGGACACATGGTTCCAGAATCAAACCTGAGTCAGGTTCGCAGGCCACAGGTTTCAGCAATCAAACCACAGTCATGTTCCCAGGACACAGGTGTCCAGAATCAAACCTCAGTCATGTTCCTAGGGAACAGGTTTCCAGAAACAAACCTCAGTCATGTTCCCAAGGCACAAGGTTCCAGAATCAATCCTCAGTCTTGTTCCCAGGACACAGGTTTCCAGAATCAACCCGATATCATGTTCCCTAGCCACAGTCTTCCAGAATCAAACCTCAGTCATGTTGCCAGGCCACAGGTTTCCACCATCAAACCTCAGGCATGTTCCCAGGCCACAGGGTTCCAGAATCAAACCGTTCTCATGTTCCCAGGCCACAGGGTTCCAGAATCCACCGTTGTCATTTTCCCAGGCCACAAGATTCCAGAATCAATCCTCAGTTATGTTACCAGGCTACAGGGTTCCAGAATAAAACCTCAGTCATGTTCCCAGTCACAGCGTTCCAGAACCGAGGCTCAGTCAGGTTCCCGGGACACAGTATTCCACAATCTAAACAAATGTCATGTTCCCAGGCCTCAGGGTTCCAGAATCCACCGATGTCATGTTCCCAGGCCACAGGGTTCCAGAATCACGCCTCAGTCATGTTCCCAGGCCACAGGGATCCAGAATCAAACCGATTTCATGTTCGCAGGCAACAGGGTACCGGAATCCAAACCGATGTCATGATCCCAGGCCACAGGATTCCACACTCTAACATCAGTCTTCTTCCCAGGCCAATGGTTTCTAGAATCAAACCTCAGTCATGTTCCCAAGGCACAGGGTTCCAGAATCAAACCTCAGTCTTGTTCCCAGGACACAGGTTGCCAGAATCAACCCGATATCATGTTCCCTAGCCACAGTCTTCCAGAATCAAACCTCAGTCCTGTTGCCAGGCCACAGGTTTCCACCATCAAACCTCAGGCATGTTCCCAGGCCACAGGGTTGCAGAATCCACCGATGTCATGTTCCCAGGCCACAGGATTCCACACTCTAACATCAGTCATCTTCCCAGGCCAATGGTTTCCAGAATCAAACCTCAGTCATATTCCCATGCCACATGGTTCCAAAATAAAACCTCAGTCATGTTCCCTGGACACAGGTTTCAGAAATAAACTCCCAGTCATGTTCCCAGGCCACAGGGTTCCACAATTAAACCTCAGTCATATTCCCAGGCCAGAGGGTTCCACAATCAAACCTCTGTCCTGTTGCTAGGCCACGGTTCCACCATCAAGCCTCAGTCATGTTCCCAGGAAAGACTGTTCCACAATCAAACCTAAGTCATCTTGCCAAGCCACAGGGTTCCACCATCAAGCCTCACTCATGTTGCCAGGCCACAGGGTTCCACCATCAAGCCTCACTCATGTTCCCAAGCCTGAGGGTTCCACTATCAAACCTCAATCATGTTGCCAGGCCACAGGTGTCAACCATCAAACCTCAGTCATGTTCCCAGTAAACAGGGCTCCAGAATCATACCAATGTCAAGTTCCCACGCCACGGGGTTCCAGTATCAGGCCTCAGTCATGTTCCCCGTGCACAGGGTGCCACAATCAAACTCAGTCATGTTGCCAGTCCACAGGATTCTGCCATCACACCTCAGTCAAGTTGCCAGGCCACAGGGTTCCAGAATCAAGCCTCAGTCATTTTGCCAGGCCATAGTGTTCCACCATCAAACCTCAGTCATGATCCCAAGCCACATGTTTCCACAATGAAACCTCAGTCATTTTCCCAGGCCAAAGGTTTCCAGAATCAAACCTCAGTCATATTCCCAGGACACAGGTGTCCAGAATCAAACCTCAGTCATGTTCCCAGGGAACAGGTTTCCAGAAACAAACCTCAGTCATGTTCCCAAGGCACAGGGTTCCAGAATCAAACCTCAGTCTTGTTCCCAGGACACAGGTTGCCAGAATCAACCCGATATCATGTTCCCTAGCCACAGTCTTCCAGAATCAAACCTCAGTCATGTTGCCAGGCCACAGGTTTCCACCATCAAACCTCAGGCATGTTCCCAGGCCACAGGGTTCCAAAATCAAACCGTTCTCATGTTCCCAGGCCACAGGGTTCCAGAATCCACCATTGTCATTTTCCCAGGCCACAAGATTCCAGAATCAATCCTCAGTTATGTTCCCAGGCTACAGGGTTCCAGAATAAAACCTCAGTCATGTTCCCAGTCCACAGGGTTCCAGAACCGAGGCTCAGTCAGGTTCCCGGGGCACAGTATTCCACAATCCAAATAGATGTGATGTTCCCAGGCCTCAGTGTTCCAGAATCCACCGATGTCATGTTCCCAGGGCACAGGGTTCCAGAATCAATCCTCAGTTATGTTCCCAGGCTACAGGGTTCCAGAATAAAACCTCAGTCATGTTCCCAGTCCACAGGGTTCCAGAACCAAGGCTCAGTCAGGTTCCCGGGGCACAGTATTCCACAATCTAAATAGATGTCATGTTCCCAGGCCACAGTGTTCCAGAATCACGCCTCAGTCATGTTCCCAAGCCACAGGGATCCAGAATCAAACTTCAGTCATGTTGCCAGGCCATAGGGTACCACCATCAAACCTCAGTCATATTCCCAGGCCACAGGTTTCCAGAATCAAACCGATTTCATGTTCCCAGGCAACAGGGTACCGGAATCCAAACCGATGTCATGTTCCCAGGCCACAGGATTCCACACTCTAACATCAGTCATCTTCCCAGGCCAATGGTTTCCAGAATCAAACCTCAGTCATATTCCCAGGCCACATGGTTCCAGAATCAAACCTCAGTTGTGTTCCCAGGACACAGGGTTCCAGAATAAAACCTCAGTCATGTTCCCTGGACACAGGTTTCAGAAATAAAATCCCAGTCATGTTCCCAGGCCACAGGGTTCCACAATTAAACCTCAGTCATATTCCCAGGCCAGAGGGTTCCACAATCAAACCTCAGTTCTGTTGCCAGACCACGGTTCCACCATCAAGCCTCAGTCATGTTCCCAGGGAACAGGCTTCCAGAAACAAACCTCAGTCATGTTCCCAAGGCACAGGGTTCCAGAATCAAACCTCAGTCTTGTTCCCAGGACACAGGTTGCCAGAATCAACCCGATATCATGTTCCCTAGCCACAGTCTTCCAGAATCAAACCTCAGTCCTGTTGCCAGGGCACAGGTTTCCACCATCAAACCTCAGGCATGTTCCCAAGCCACAGGGTTCCAGAAGCCACCGATGTCATGTTCCCAGGCCACAGGATTCCACACTCTAACATCAGTCATCTTCCCAGGCCAATGGTTTCCAGAATCAAACCTCAGTCATATTCCCAGGCCACATGGTTCCAGAATAAAACCTCAGTCATGTTCCCTGGACACAGGTTTCAGAAATAAACTCCCAGTCATGTTCCCAGGCCACAGGGTTCCACAATTAAACCTCAGTCATATTCCCAGGCCAGAGGGTTCCACAATCAAACCTCTGTCCTGTTGCTAGGCCACGGTTCCACCATCAAGCCTCAGTCATGTTCCCAGGAAAGACTGTTCCTCAATCAAACCTAAGTCATCTTGCCAAGCCACAGGGTTCCACCATCAAGCCTCACTCATGTTGCCAGGCCACAGGGTTCCACCATCAAGCCTCACTCATGTTCCCAAGCCTGAGGGTTCCACTATCAAACCTCAATCATGTTGCCAGGCCACAGGTGTCAACCATCAAACCTCAGTCATGTTCCCAGTAAACAGGGCTCCAGAATCATACCAATGTCAAGTTCCCACGCCACGGGGTTCCAGTATCAGGCCTCAGTCATGTTCCCCGTGCACAGGGTGCCACAATCAAACTCAGTCATGTTGCCAGTCCACAGGATTCTGCCATCACACCTCAGTCAAGTTGCCAGGCCACAGGGTTCCAGAATCAAGCCTCAGTCATTTTGCCAGGCCATAGTGTTCCACCATCAAACCTCAGTCATGATCCCAAGCCACATGTTTCCACAATGAAACCTCAGTCATTTTCCCAGGCCAAAGGTTTCCAGAATCAAACCTCAGTCATATTCCCAGGACACAGGTGTCCAGAATCAAACCTCAGTCATGTTCCCAGGGAACAGGTTTCCAGAAACAAACCTCAGTCATGTTCCCAAGGCACAGGGTTCCAGAATCAAACCTCAGTCTTGTTCCCAGGACACAGGTTGCCAGAATCAACCCGATATCATGTTCCCTAGCCACAGTCTTCCAGAATCAAACCTCAGTCATGTTGCCAGGCCACAGGTTTCCACCATCAAACCTCAGGCATGTTCCCAGGCCACAGGGTTCCAAAATCAAACCGTTCTCATGTTCCCAGGCCACAGGGTTCCAGAATCCACCATTGTCATTTTCCCAGGCCACAAGATTCCAGAATCAATCCTCAGTTATGTTCCCAGGCTACAGGGTTCCAGAATAAAACCTCAGTCATGTTCCCAGTCCACAGGGTTCCAGAACCGAGGCTCAGTCAGGTTCCCGGGGCACAGTATTCCACAATCCAAATAGATGTGATGTTCCCAGGCCTCAGTGTTCCAGAATCCACCGATGTCATGTTCCCAGGGCACAGGGTTCCAGAATCAATCCTCAGTTATGTTCCCAGGCTACAGGGTTCCAGAATAAAACCTCAGTCATGTTCCCAGTCCACAGGGTTCCAGAACCAAGGCTCAGTCAGGTTCCCGGGGCACAGTATTCCACAATCTAAATAGATGTCATGTTCCCAGGCCACAGTGTTCCAGAATCACGCCTCAGTCATGTTCCCAAGCCACAGGGATCCAGAATCAAACTTCAGTCATGTTGCCAGGCCATAGGGTACCACCATCAAACCTCAGTCATATTCCCAGGCCACAGGTTTCCAGAATCAAACCGATTTCATGTTCCCAGGCAACAGGGTACCGGAATCCAAACCGATGTCATGTTCCCAGGCCACAGGATTCCACACTCTAACATCAGTCATCTTCCCAGGCCAATGGTTTCCAGAATCAAACCTCAGTCATATTCCCAGGCCACATGGTTCCAGAATCAAACCTCAGTTGTGTTCCCAGGACACAGGGTTCCAGAATAAAACCTCAGTCATGTTCCCTGGACACAGGTTTCAGAAATAAAATCCCAGTCATGTTCCCAGGCCACAGGGTTCCACAATTAAACCTCAGTCATATTCCCAGGCCAGAGGGTTCCACAATCAAACCTCAGTTCTGTTGCCAGACCACGGTTCCACCATCAAGCCTCAGTCATGTTCCCAGGGAACAGGCTTCCAGAAACAAACCTCAGTCATGTTCCCAAGGCACAGGGTTCCAGAATCAAACCTCAGTCTTGTTCCCAGGACACAGGTTGCCAGAATCAACCCGATATCATGTTCCCTAGCCACAGTCTTCCAGAATCAAACCTCAGTCCTGTTGCCAGGGCACAGGTTTCCACCATCAAACCTCAGGCATGTTCCCAAGCCACAGGGTTCCAGAAGCCACCGATGTCATGTTCCCAGGCCACAGGATTCCACACTCTAACATCAGTCATCTTCCCAGGCCAATGGTTTCCAGAATCAAACCTCAGTCATATTCCCAGGCCACATGGTTCCAGAATAAAACCTCAGTCATGTTCCCTGGACACAGGTTTCAGAAATAAACTCCCAGTCATGTTCCCAGGCCACAGGGTTCCACAATTAAACCTCAGTCATATTCCCAGGCCAGAGGGTTCCACAATCAAACCTCTGTCCTGTTGCTAGGCCACGGTTCCACCATCAAGCCTCAGTCATGTTCCCAGGAAAGACTGTTCCTCAATCAAACCTAAGTCATCTTGCCAAGCCACAGGGTTCCACCATCAAGCCTCACTCATGTTGCCAGGCCACAGGGTTCCACCATCAAGCCTCACTCATGTTCCCAAGCCTGAGGGTTCCACTATCAAACCTCAATCATGTTGCCAGGCCACAGGTTTCAACCATCAAACCTCAGTCATGTTCCCAGTAAACAGGGCTCCAGAATCAAACCAATGTCAAGTTCCCACGCCACGGGGTTCCAGTATCAGGCCTCAGTCATGTTCCCCGTGCACAGGGTGCCACAATCAAACTCAGTCATGTTGCCAGTCCACAGGTTTCTGCCATCACACCTCAGTCAAGTTGCCAGGCCACAGGGTTCCAGAATCAAGCCTCAGTCATTTTGCCAGGCCATAGTGTTCCACCATCAAACCTCAGTCATGATCCCAAGCCACATGTTTCCACAATGAAACCTCAGTCATTTTCCCAGGCCAAAGGTTTCCAGAAACAAACCTCAGTCATATTCCCAGGACACATGGTTCCAGAATCAAACCTGAGTCAGGTTCGCAGGCCACAGGTTTCAGCAATCAAACCACAGTCATGTTCCCAGGACACAGGTGTCCAGAATCAAACCTCAGTCATGTTCCCAGGGAACAGGTTTCCAGAAACAAACCTCAGTCATGTTCCCAAGGCACAAGGTTCCAGAATCAAACCTCAGTCATGTTGCCAGGCCACAGGTTTCCACCATCAAACCTCAGGCATGTTCCCAAGCCACAGGGTTCCAGAATCAAACCGTTCTCATGTTCCCAGGCCACAGGGTTCCAGAATCCACCGTTGTCATTTTCCCAGGCCACAAGATTGCAGAATCAATCCTCAGTTATGTTCCCAGGCTACAGGGTTCCAGAATAAAACCTCAGTCATGTTCCCAGTCACAGCGTTCCAGAACCGAGGCTCAGTCAGGTTCCCGGGGCACAGTATTCCACAATCTAAACAAATGTCATGTTCCCAGGCCTCAGGGTTCCAGAATCCACCGATGTCATGTTCCCAGGCCACAGGGTTCCAGAATCACGCCTCAGTCATGTTCCCAGGCCACAGGGATCCAGAATCAAACCGATTTCATGTTCCCAGGCAACAGGGTACCGGAATCCAAACCGATGTCATGATCCCAGGCCACAGGATTCCACACTCTAACATCAGTCATCTTCCCAGGCCAATGGTTTCCAGAATCAAACCTCAGTCATATTCCCAGGCCAGAGGGTTCCACAATCAAACCTCTGTCCTGTTGCTAGGCCACGGTTCCACCATCAAGCCTCACTCATGTTCCCAGGAAAGACTGTTCCACAATCAAACCTAAGTCATCTTGCCAAGCCACAGGGTTCCACCATCAAGCCTCACTCATGTTGCCAGGCCACAGGGTTCCACCATCAAGCCTCACTCATGTTCCCAAGCCTGAGGGTTCCACTATCAAACCTCAATCATGTTGCCAGGCCACAGGTTTCAACCATCAAACCTCAGTCATGTTCCCAGTAAACAGGGCTCCAGAATCAAACCAATGTCAAGTTCCCACGCCACGGGGTTCCAGTATCAGGCCTCAGTCATGTTCCCCGTGCACAGGGTGCCACAATCAAACTCAGTCATGTTGCCAGGCCACAGGTTTCTGCCATCACACCTCAGTCAAGTTGCCAGGCCACAGGGTTCCAGAATCAAGCCTCAGTCATTTTGCCAGGCCATAGTGTTCCACCATCAAACCTCAGTCATGATCCCAAGCCACATGTTTCCACAGTGAAACCTCAGTCATTTCCCCAGGCCAAAGGTTTCCAGAATCAAACCTCAGTCATATTCCCAGGACACATGGTTCCAGAATCAAACCTGAGTCAGGTTCGCAGGCCACAGGTTTCAGCAATCAAACCACAGTCATGTTCCCAGGACACAGGTGTCCAGAATCAAACCTCAGTCATGTTCCCAGGGAACAGGTTTCCAGAAACAAACCTCAGTCATGTTCCCAAGGCACAAGGTTCCAGAATCAATCCTCAGTCTTGTTCCCAGGACACAGGTTTCCAGAATCAACCCGATATCATGTTCCCTAGGCACAGTCTTCCAGAATCAAACCTCAGTCATGTTGCCAGGCCACAGGTTTCCACCATCAAACCTCAGGCATGTTCCCAGGCCACAGGGTTCCAGAATCAAACCGTTCTCATGTTCCCAGGCCACAGGGTTCCAGAATCCACCGTTGTCATTTTCACAGGCCACAAGATTCCAGAATCAATCCTCAGTTATGTTCCCAGGCTACAGGGTTCCAGAATAAAACCTCAGTCATGTTCCCAGTCACAGCGTTCCAGAACCGAGGCTCAGTCAGGTTCCCGGGGCACAGTATTCCACAATCTAAACAAATGTCATGTTCCCAGGCCTCAGGGTTCCAGAATCCACCGATGTCATGTTCCCAGGCCACAGGGTTCCAGAATCACGCCTCAGTCATGTTCCCAGGCCACAGGGATCCAGAATTAAACCGATTTCATGTTCGCAGGCAACAGGGTACCGGAATCCAAACCGATGTCATGATCCCAGGCCACAGGATTCCACACTCTAACATCAGTCTTCTTCCCAGGCCAATGGTTTCTAGAATCAAACCTCAGTCATGTTCCCAAGGCACAGGGTTCCAGAATCAAACCTCAGTCTTGTTCCCAGGACACAGGTTGCCAGAATCAACCCGATATCATGTTCCCTAGCCACAGTCTTCCAGTATCAAACCTCAGTCCTGTTGCCAGGCCACAGGTTTCCACCATCAAACCTCAGGCATGTTCCCAGGCCACAGGGTTGCAGAATCCACCGATGTCATGTTCCCAGGCCACAGGATTCCACACTCTAACATCAGTCATCTTCCCAGGCCAATGGTTTCCAGAATCAAACCTCAGTCATATTCCCATGCCACATGGTTCCAAAATAAAACCTCAGTCATGTTCCCTGGACACAGGTTTCAGAAATAAACTCCCAGTCATGTTCCCAGGCCACAGGGTTCCACAATTAAACCTCAGTCATATTCCCAGGCCAGAGGGTTCCACAATCAAACCTCTGTCCTGTTGCTAGGCCACGGTTCCACCATCAAGCCTCAGTCATGTTCCCAGGAAAGACTGTTCCACAATCAAACCTAAGTCATCTTGCCAAGCCACAGGGTTCCACCATCAAGCCTCACTCATGTTGCCAGGCCACAGGGTTCCACCATCAAGCCTCACTCATGTTCCCAAGCCTGAGGGTTCCACTATCAAACCTCAATCATGTTGCCAGGCCACAGGTGTCAACCATCAAACCTCAGTCATGTTCCCAGTAAACAGGGCTCCAGAAACAAACCAATGTCAAGTTCCCACGCCACGGGGTTCCAGTATCAGGCCTCAGTCATGTTCCCCGTGCACAGGGTGCCACAATCAAACTCAGTCATGTTGCCAGTCCACAGGATTCTGCCATCACACCTCAGTCAAGTTGCCAGGCCACAGGGTTCCAGAATCAAGCCTCAGTCATTTTGCCAGGCCATAGTGTTCCACCATCAAACCTCAGTCATGATCCCAAGCCACATGTTTCCACAATGAAACCTCAGTCATTTTCCCAGGCCAAAGGTTTCCAGAATCAAACCTCAGTCATATTCCCAGGACACAGGTGTCCAGAATCAAACCTCAGTCATGTTCCCAGGGAACAGGTTTCCAGAAACAAACCTCAGTCATGTTCCCAAGGCACAGGGTTCCAGAATCAAACCTCAGTCTTGTTCCCAGGACACAGTTTGCCAGAATCAACCCGATATCATGTTCCCTAGTCACAGTCTTCCAGAATCAAACCTCAGTCTTGTTCCCAGGACACAGTTTGCCAGAATCAACCCGATATCATGTTCCCTAGCCACAGTCTTCCAGAATCAAACCTCAGTCATGTTGCCAGGCCACAGGTTTCCACCATCAAACCTCAGGCATGTTCCCAGGCCACAGGGTTCCAAAATCAAACCGTTCTCATGTTCCCAGGCAACAGGGTTCCAGAATCCACCATTGTCATTTTCCCAGGCCACAAGATTCCAGAATCAATCCTCAGTTATGTTCCCAGGCTACAGGGTTCCAGAATAAAACCTCAGTCATGTTCCCAGTCCACAGGGTTCCAGAACCGAGGCTCAGTCAGGTTCCCGGGGCACAGTATTCCACAATCCAAATAGATGTGATGTTCCCAGGCCTCAGTGTTCCAGAATCCACCGATGTCATGTTCCCAGGGCACAGGGTTCCAGAATCAATCCTCAGTTATGTTCCCAGGCTACAGGGTTCCAGAATAAAACCTCAGTCATGTTCCCAGTCCACAGGGTTCCAGAACCAAGGCTCAGTCAGGTTCCCGGGGCACAGTATTCCACAATCTAAATAGATGTCATGTTCCCAGGCCACAGTGTTCCAGAATCACGCCTCAGTCATGTTCCCAAGCCACAGGGATCCAGAATCAAACTTCAGTCATGTTGCCAGGCCATAGGGTACCACCATCAAACCTCAGTCATATTCCCAGGCCACAGGTTTCCAGAATCAAACCGATTTCATGTTCCCAGGCAACAGGGTACCGGAATCCAAACCGATGTCATGTTCCCAGGCCACAGGATTCCACACTCTAACATCAGTCATCTTCCCAGGCCAATGGTTTCCAGAATCAAACCTCAGTCATATTCCCAGGCCACATGGTTCCAGAATCAAACCTCAGTTGTGTTCCCAGGACACAGGGTTCCAGAATAAAACCTCAGTCATGTTCCCTGGACACAGGTTTCAGAAATAAAATCCCAGTCATGTTCCCAGGCCACAGGGTTCCACAATTAAACCTCAGTCATATTCCCAGGCCAGAGGGTTCCACAATCAAACCTCAGTTCTGTTGCCAGACCACGGTTCCACCATCAAGCCTCAGTCATGTTCCCAGGGAACAGGCTTCCAGAAACAAACCTCAGTCATGTTCCCAAGGCACAGGGTTCCAGAATCAAACCTCAGTCTTGTTCCCAGGACACAGGTTGCCAGAATCAACCCGATATCATGTTCCCTAGCCACAGTCTTCCAGAATCAAACCTCAGTCCTGTTGCCAGGCCACAGGTTTCCACCATGAAACCTCAGGCATGTTCCCAGGCCACAGGGTTCCAGAATCCACCGATGTCATGTTCCCAGGCCACAGGATTCCACACTCTAACATCAGTCATCTTCCCAGGCCAATGGTTTCCAGAATCAAACCTCAGTCATATTCCCAGGCCACATGGTTCCAGAATAAAACCTCAGTCATGTTCCCTGGACACAGGTTTCAGAAATAAACTCCCAGTCATGTTCCCAGGCCACAGGGTTCCACAATTAAACCTCAGTCATATTCCCAGGCCAGAGGGTTCCACAATCAAACCTCTGTCTTGTTGCTAGGCCACGGTTCCACCATCAAGCCTCACTCATGTTCCCAGGAAAGACTGTTCCACAATCAAACCTAAGTCATCTTGCCAAGCCACAGGGTTCCACCATCAAGCCTCACTCATGTTCCCAAGCCTGAGGGTTCCACTATCAAACCTCAATCATGTTGCCAGGCCACAGGGTTCCACCATCAAGCCTCACTCATGTTCCCAAGCCTGAGGGTTCCACTATCAAACCTCAATCATGTTGCCAGGCCACAGGTTTCAACCATCAAACCTCAGTCATGTTCCCAGTAAAGAGGGCTCCAGAATCAAACCAATGTCAAGTTCCCACGCCACGGGGTTCCAGTATCAGGCCTCAGTCATGTTCCCCGTGCACAGGGTGCCACAATCAAACTCAGTCATGTTGCCAGTCCACAGGTTTCTGCCATCACACCTCAGTCAAGTTGCCAGGCCACAGGGTTCCAGAATCAAGCCTCAGTCATTTTGCCAGGCCATAGTGTTCCACCATCAAACCTCAGTCATGATCCCAAGCCACATGTTTCCACAATGAAACCTCAGTCATTTTCCCAGGCCAAAGGTTTCCAGAAACAAACCTCAGTCATATTCCCAAGACACATGGTTCCAGAATCAAACCTGAGTCAGGTTCGCAGGCCACAGGTTTCAGCAATCAAACCACAGTCATGTTCCCAGGACACAGGTGTCCAGAATCAAACCTCAGTCATGTTCCCAGGGAACAGGTTTCCAGAAACAAACCTCAGTCATGTTCCCAAGGCACAAGGTTCCAGAATCAATCCTCAGTCTTGTTCCCAGGACACAGGTTTCCAGAATCAACCCGATATCATGTTCCCTAGCCACAGTCTTCCAGAATCAAACCTCAGTCATGTTGCCAGGCCACAGGTTTCCACCATCAAACCTCAGGCATGTTCCCAGGCCACAGGGTTCCAGAATCAAACCGTTCTCATGTTCCCAGGCCACAGGGTTCCAGAATCCACCGTTGTCATTTTCCCAGGCCACAAGATTCCAGAATCAATCCTCAGTTATGTTCCCAGGCTACAGGGTTCCAGAATAAAACCTCAGTCATGTTCCCAGTCACAGCGTTCCAGAACCGAGGCTCAGTCAGGTTCCCGGGGCACAGTATTCCACAATCTAAACAAATGTCATGTTCCCAGGCCTCAGGGTTCCAGAATCCACCGATGTCATGTTCCCAGGCCACAGGGTTCCAGAATCACGCCTCAGTCATGTTCCCAGGCCACAGGGATCCAGAATCAAACCGATTTCATGTTCGCAGGCAACAGGGTACCGGAATCCAAACCGATGTCATGATCCCAGGCCACAGGATTCCACACTCTAACATCAGTCTTCTTCCCAGGCCAATGGTTTCTAGAATCAAACCTCAGTCATGTTCCCAAGGCACAGGGTTCCAGAATCAAACCTCAGTCTTGTTCCCAGGACACAGGTTGCCAGAATCAACCCGATATCATGTTCCCTAGCCACAGTCTTCCAGAATCAAACCTCAGTCCTGTTGCCAGGCCACAGGTTTCCACCATCAAACCTCAGGCATGTTCCCAGGCCACAGGGTTCCAGAATCCACCGATGTCATGTTCCCAGGCCACAGGATTCCACACTCTAACATCAGTCATCTTCCCAGGCCAATGGTTTCCAGAATCAAACCTCAGTCATATTCCAATGCCACATGGTTCCAAAATAAAACCTCAGTCATGTTCCCTGGACACAGGTTTCAGAAATAAACTCCCAGTCATGTTCCCAGGCCACAGGGTTCCACAATTAAACCTCAGTCATATTCCCAGGCCAGAGGGTTCCACAATCAAACCACTGTCCTGTTGCTAGGCCACGGTTCCACCATCAAGCCTCAGTCATGTTCCCAGGAAAGACTGTTCCACAATCAAACCTAAGTCATCTTGCCAAGCCACAGGGTTCCACCATCAAGCCTCACTCATGTTGCCAGGCCACAGGGTTCCACCATCAAGCCTCACTCATGTTCCCAAGCCTGAGGGTTCCACTATCAAACCTCAATCATGTTGCCAGGCCACAGGTGTCAACCATCAAACCTCAGTCATGTTCCCAGTAAACAGGGCTCCAGAATCAAACCAATGTCAAGTTCCCACGCCACGGGGTTCCAGTATCAGGCCTCACTCATGTTCCCCGTGCACAGGGTGCCACAATCAAACTCAGTCATGTTGCCAGTCCACAGGTTTCTGCCATCACACCTCAGTCAAGTTGCCAGGCCACAGGGTTCCAGAATCAAGCCTCAGTCATTTTGCCAGGCCATAGTGTTCCACCATCAAACCTCAGTCATGATCCCAAGCCACATGTTTCCACAATGAAACCTCAGTCATTTTCCCAGGCCAAAGGTTTCCAGAATCAAACCTCAGTCATATTCCCAGGACACAGGTGTCCAGAATCAAACCTCAGTCATGTTCCCAGGGAACAGGTTTCCAGAAACAAACCTCAATCATGTTCCCAAGGCACAGGGTTCCAGAATCAAACCTCAGTCTTGTTCCCAGGACACAGTTTGCCAGAATCAACCCGATATCATGTTCCCTAGCCACAGTCTTCCAAAATCAAACCTCAGTCATGTTGCCAGGCCACAGGTTTCCACCATCAAACCTCAGGCATGTTCCCAGGCCACAGGGTTCCAAAATCAAACCGTTCTCATGTTCCCAGGCCACAGGGTTCCAGAATCCACCATTGTCATTTTCCCATGCCACAAGATTCCAGAATCAATCCTCAGTTATGTTCCCAGGCTACAGGGTTCCAGAATAAAACCTCAGTCATGTTCCCAGTCCACAGGGTTCCAGAACCGAGGCTCAGTCAGGTTCCCGGGGCACAGTATTCCACAATCTAAACAGATGTCATATTCCCAGGCCTCAGGGTTCCAGAATCCACCGATGTCATGTTCCCAGGCCACAGGGTTCCAGAATCAATCCTCAGTTATGTTCCCAGGCTACAGGGTTCCAGAATAAAACCTCAGTCATGTTCCCAATCCACAGGGTTCCAGAACCAAGGCTCAGTCAGGTTCCCGGGGCACAGTATTCCACAATCTAAATTGATGTCATGTTCCCAGGCCACAGTGTTCCAGAATCAAGCCTCAGTCATGTTCCCAGGTCACAGGGATCCAGAATCAAACTTCAGTCATGTTGCCAGGCCGTAGGGTACCACCATCAAACCTCAGTCATATTCCCAGGCCACAGGTTTCCAGAATCAAACCGATTTCATGTTCCCAGGCAACAGGGTACCGGAATCCAAACCGATGTCATGATCCCAGGCCACAGGATTCCACACTCTAACATCAGTCTTCTTCCCAGGCCAATGGTTTCCAGAATCAAACCTCAGTCATATTCCCAGGCCACATGGTTCCAGAATCAAACCTCAGTCATGTTCCCAGGACACAGGTTGCCAGAATCAACCCGATATCATGTTCCCTAGCCACAGTCTTCCAGAATCAAACCTCAGTCCTGTTGCCAGGCCACAGGTTTCCACCATCAAACCTCAGGCATGTTCCCAGGCCACAGGGTTCCAGAATCCACCGATGTCATGTTCCCAGGCCACAGGATTCCACACTCTAACATCAGTCATCTTCCCAGGCCAATGGTTTCCAGAATCAAACCTCAGTCATATTCCCATGCCACATGGTTCCAAAATAAAACCTCAGTCATGTTCCCTGGACACAGGTTTCAGAAATAAACTCCCAGTCATGTTCCCAGGCCACAGGGTTCCACAATTAAACCTCAGTCATATTCCCAGGCCAGAGGGTTCCACAATCAAACCTCTGTCCTGTTGCTAGGCCACGGTTCCACCATCAAGCCTCACTCATGTTCCCAGGAAAGACTGTTCCACAATCAAACCGCTTTCCTGTTGCTAGGCCACGGTTCCACCATCAAGCCTCACTCATGTTCCCAGGAAAGACTGTTCCACAATCAAACCTAAGTCATCTTGCCAAGCCACAGGGTTCCACCATCAAGCCTCACTCATGTTGCCAGGCCACAGGGTTCCACCATCAAGCCTCACTCATGTTCCCAAGCCTGAGGGTTCCACTATCAAACCTCAATCATGTTGCCAGGCCACAGGTGTCAACCATCAAACCTCAGTCATGTTCCCAGTAAACAGGGCTCCAGAATCAAACCAATGTGAAGTTCCCACGCCACGGGGTTCCAGTATCAGGCCTCAGTCATGTTCCCCGTGCACAGGGTGCCACAATCAAACTCAGTCATGTTGCCAGTCCACAGGATTCTGCCATCACACCTCAGTCAAGTTGCCAGGCCACAGGATTCCAGAATCAAGCCTCAGTCATTTTGCCAGGCCATAGTGTTCCACCATCAAACCTCAGTCATGATCCCAAGCCACATGTTTCCACAATGAAACCTCAGTCATTTTCCCAGGCCAAAGGTTTCCAGAATCAATCCTCAGTCATATTCCCAGGACACATGGTTCCAGAATCAAACCTGAGTCATGTTCGCAGGCCACAGGTTTCAGCAATCAAACCTCAGTCATGTTCCCAGGACACAGGTGTCCAGAATCAAACCTCAGTCATGTTCCCAGGGAACAGGTTTCCAGAAACAAACCTCAGTCATGTTCCCAAGGCACAGGGTTCCAGAATCAAACCTCAGTCTTGTTCCCAGGACACAGGTTGCCAGAATCAACCCGATATCATGTTCCCTAGCCACAGTCTTCCAGAATCAAACCTCAGTCATGTTGCCAGGCCACAGGTTTCCACCATCAAACCTCAGGCATGTTCCCAGGCCACAGGGTTCCAGAATCAAACCGTTCTCATGTTCCCAGGCCACAGGGTTCCAGAATCCACCGTTGTCATTTTCCCAGGCCACA
This sequence comes from Balaenoptera physalus, assembly GCF_965194825.1. Lineage (NCBI taxonomy): Eukaryota > Metazoa > Chordata > Mammalia > Artiodactyla > Balaenopteridae > Balaenoptera > Balaenoptera physalus. The sequence continues at coordinate 287,935 of NW_028126032.1, forward strand.
AGATTCCAGAATCAATCCTCAGTTATGTTCCCAGGCTACAGGGTTCCAGAATAAAACCTCAGTCATGTTCCCAGTCCACAGGGTTCCAGAACCGAGGCTCAGTCAGGTTCCCGGGGCACAGTATTCCACAATCTAAACAGATGTCATGTTCCCAGGCCTCAGGGTTCCAGAATCCACCGATGTCATGTTCCCAGGCCACAGGTTTCCAGAATCAATCGTCAGTTATGTTCCCAGGCTACAGGGTTCCAGAATAAAACCTCAGTCATGTTCCCAGTCCACAGGGTTCCAGAACCAAGGCTCAGTCAGGTTCCCGGGGCACAGTATTCCACAATCTAAATAGATGTCATGTTCCCAGGCCACAGTTTTCCAGAATCACGTCTCAGTCATGTTCCCAGGCCACAGGGATACAGAATCAAACTTCAGTCATGTTGCCAGGCCATAGGGTACCACCATCAAACCTCAGTCATATTCCCAGGCCACAGGTTTCCAGAATCAAACCGATTTCATATTCCCAGGCAACAGGGTACCGGAATCCAAACCGATGTCATGTTCCCAGGCCACAGGATTCCACACTCTAACATCAGTCATCTTCCCAGGCCAATGGTTTCCAGAATCAAACCTCAGTCATATTCCCAGGCCACATGGTTCCAGAATCAAACCTCAGTTGTGTTCCCAGGACACAGGGTTCCAGAATAAAACCTCAGTCATGTTCCCTGGACACAGGTTTCAGAAATAAAATCCCAGTCATGTTCCCAGGCCACAGGGTTCCACAATTAAACCTCAGTCATATTCCCAGGCCAGAGGGTTCCACAATCAAACCTCAGTTCTGTTGCCAGACCACGGTTCCACCATCAAGCCTCAGTCATGTTCCCAGGGAACAGGTTTCCAGAAACAAACCTCAGTCATGTTCCCAAGGCACAGGGTTCCAGAATCAAACCTCAGTCTTGTTCCCAGGACACAGGTTGCCAGAATCAACCCGATATCATGTTCCCTAGCCACAGTCTTCCAGAATCAAACCTCAGTCCTGTTGCCAGGCCACAGGTTTCCACCATCAAACCTGAGGCATGTTCCCAGGCCACAGGGTTCGAGAATCCACCGATGTCATGTTCCCAGGCCACAGGATTCCACACTCTAACATCAGTCATCTTCCCAGGCCAATGGTTTCCAGAATCAAACCTCAGTCATATTCCCAGGCCACATGGTTCCAGAATAAAACCTCAGTCATGTTCCCTGGACACAGGTTTCAGAAATAAACTCCCAGTCATGTTCCCAGGCCACAGGGTTCCACAATTAAACCTCAGTCATATTCCCAGGCCAGAGGGTTCCACAATCAAACCTCTGTCCTGTTGCTAGGCCACGGTTCCACCATCAAGCCTCACTCATGTTCCCAGGAAAGACTGTTCCACAATCAAACCTAAGTCATCTTGCCAAGCCACAGGGTTCCACCATCAAGCCTCACTCATGTTGCCAGGCCACAGGGTTCCACCACCAAGCCTCACTCATGTTCCCAAGCCTGAGGGTTCCACTATCAAACCTCAATCATGTTGCCAGGCCACAGGTGTCAACCATCAAACCTCAGTCATGTTCCCAGTAAACAGGGCTCCAGAATCAAACCAATGTCAAGTTCCCACGCCACGGGGTTCCAGTATCAGGCCTCAGTCATGTTCCCCGTGCACAGGGTGCCACAATCAAACTCAGTCATGTTGCCAGTCCACAGGTTTCTGCCATCACACCTCAGTCAAGTTGCCAGGCCACAGGGTTCCAGAATCAAGCCTCAGTCATTTTGCCAGGCCATAGTGTTCCACCATCAAACCTCAGTCATGATCCCAAGCCACATGTTTCCACAATGAAACCTCAGTCATTTTCCCAGGCCAAAGGTTTCCAGAATCAAACCTCAGTCATATTCCCAGGACACATGGTTCCAGAATCAAACCTGAGTCATGTTCGCAGGCCACAGGTTTCAGCAATCAAACCTCAGTCATGTTCCCAGGACACAGGTGTCCAGAATCAAACCTCAGTCATGTTCCCAGGGAACAGGTTTCCAGAAACAAACCTCAGTCATGTTCCCAAGGCACAGGGTTCCAGAATCAAACCTCAGTCTTGTTCCCAGGACACAGGTTGCCAGAATCAACCCGATATCATGTTCCCTAGCCACAGTCTTCCAGAATCAAACCTCAGTCATGTTGCCAGGCCACAGGTTTCCACCATCAAACCTCAGGCATGTTCCCAGGGAACAGGTTTCCAGAAACAAACCTCAGTCATGTTCCCAAGGCACAGGGTTCCAGAATCAAACCTCAGTCTTGTTCCCAGGACACAGGTTGCCAGAATCAACCCGATATCATGTTCCCTAGCCACAGTCTTCCAGAATAAAACCTCAGTCATGTTCCCAGTCCACAGGGTTCCAGAACCGAGGCTCAGTCAGGTTCCCGGGGCACAGTATTCCACAATCTAAACAGATGTCATGTTCCCAGGCCTCAGGGTTCCAGAATCCACCGATGTCATGTTCCCAGGCCACAGGTTTCCAGAATCAATCCTCAGTTATGTTCCCAGGCTACAGGGTTCCAGAATAAAACCTCAGTCATGTTCCCAGTCCACAGGGTTCCAGAACCAAGGCTCAGTAAGGTTCCCGGGGCACAGTATTCCACAATCTAAATAGATGTCATGTTCCCAGGCCACAGTGTTCCAGAATCACGCCTCAGTCATGTTCCCAGGCCACAGGGATCCAGAATCAAACTTCAGTCATGTTGCCAGGCCGTAGGGGACCACCATCAAACCTCAGTCATATTCCCAGGCCACAGGTTTCCAGAATCAAACCGATTTCATGTTCCCAGGCAACAGGGTACCGGAATCCAAACCGATGTCATGTTCCCAGGCCACAGGATTCCACACTCTAACATCAGTCATCTTCCCAGGCCAATGGTTTCCAGAATCAAACCTCAGTCATATTCCCAGGCCACATGGTTCCAGAATCAAACCTCAGTTGTGTTCCCAGGACACAGGGTTCCAGAATAAAACCTCAGTCATGTTCCCAGGACACAGGTTTCAGAAATAAAACCCCAGTCATGTTCCCAGGCCACAGGGTTCCACAATTAAACCTCAGTCATATTCCCAGGCCAGAGGGTTCCACAATCAAACCTCAGTTCTGTGGCCAGACCACGGTTCCACCATCAAGCCTCAGTCATGTTCCCAGGGAACAGGCTTCCAGAAACAAACCTCAGTCATGTTCCCAAGGCACAGGGTTCCAGAATCAAACCTCAGTCTTGTTCCCAGGACACAGGTTGCCAGAATCAACCCGATATCATGTTCCCTATCAACAGTCTTCCAGAATCAAACCTCAGTCATGTTTCCAGGCCACAGGTTTCCACCATCAAACCTCAGGCATGTTCCCAGGCCACAGGGTTCCAGAATCCACCGATGTCATGATCCCAGGCCACAGGATTCCACACTCTAACATCAGTCATCTTCCCAGGCCAATGGTTTCCAGAATCAAACCTCAGTCATATTCCCAGGCCACATGGTTCCAGAATAAAACCTCAGTCATGTTCCCTGGACACAGGTTTCAGAAATAAACTCCCAGTCATGTTCCCAGGCCACAGGGTTCCACAATTAAACCTCAGTCATATTCCCAGGCCAGAGGGTTCCACAATCAAACCTCTGTCCTGTTGCTAGGCCACGGTTCCACCATCAAGCCTCCCTCATGTTCCCAGGAAAGACTGTTCCACAATCAAACCTAAGTCATCTTGCCAAGCCACAGGGTTCCACCATCAAGCCTCACTCATGTTGCCAGGCCACAGGGTTCCACCATCAAGCCTCACTCATGTTCCCAAGCCTGAGGGTTCCACTATCAAACCTCAATCATGTTGCCAGGCCACAGGTTTCAACCATCAAACCTCAGTCATGTTCCCAGTAAACAGGGCTCCAGAATCAAACCAATGTCAAGTTCCCACGCCACGGGGTTCCAGTATCAGGCCTCAGTCATGTTCCCCGTGCACAGGGTGCCACAATCAAACTCAGTCATGTTGCCAGTCCACAGGTTTCTGCCATCACACCTCAGTCAAGTTGCCAGGCCACAGGGTTCCAGAATCAAGCCTCAGTCATTTTGCCAGGCCATAGTGTTCCACCATCAAACCTCAGTCATGATCCCAAGCCACATGTTTCCACAATGAAACCTCAGTCATTTTCCCAGGCCAAAGGTTTCCAGAATCAAACCTCAGTCATATTCCCAGGACACATGGTTCCAGAATCAAACCTGAGTCATGTTCGCAGGCCACAGGTTTCAGCAATCAAACCTCAGTCATGTTCCCAGGACACAGGTGTCCAGAATCAAACCTCAGTCATGTTCCCAGGGAACAGGTTTCCAGAAACAAACCTCAGTCATGTTCCCAAGGCACAGGGTTCCAGAATCAAACCTCAGTCTTGTTCCCAGGACACAGGTTGCCAGAATCAACCCGATATCATGTTCCCTAGCCACAGTCTTCCAGAATAAAACCTCAGTCATGTTCCCAGTTCACAGGGTTCCAGAACCGAGGCTCAGTCAGGTTCCCGGGGCACAGTATTCCACAATCTAAACAGATGTCATGTTCCCAGGCCTCAGGGTTCCAGAATCCACCGATGTCATGTTCCCAGGCCACAGGTTTCCAGAATCAATCCTCAGTTATGTTCCCAGGCTACAGGGTTCCAGAATAAAATCTCAGTCATGTTCCCAGTCCACAGGGTTCCAGAACCAAGGCTCAGTCAGGTTCCCGGAGCACAGGGATCCAGAATCAAACTTCAGTCATGTTGCCAGGCCATAGGGTACCACCATCAAACCTCAGTCATATTCCCAGGCCACAGGTTTCTAGAATCAAACCGATTTCATGTTCCCAGGCAACAGGGTACCGGAATCCAAACCGATGTCATGTTCCCAGGCCACAGGATTCCACACTCTAACATCAGTCATCTTCCCAGGCCAATGGTTTCCAGAATCAAACCTCAGTCATATTCCCAGGCCACATGGTTCCAGAATCAAACCTCAGTTGTGTTCCCAGGACACAGGGTTCCAGAATAAAACCTCAGTCATGTTCCCTGGACACAGGTTTCAGAAATAAAATCCCAGTCAAGTTCCCAGGCCACAGGGTTCCACAATTAAACCTCAGTCATATTCCCAGGCCAGAGGGTTCCACAATCAAACCTCAGTTCTTTTGCCAGACCACGGTTCCACCATCAAGCCTCAGTCATGTTCCCAGGGAACAGGCTTCCAGAAACAAACCTCAGTCATGTTCCCAAGGCACAGGGTTCCAGAATCAAACCTCAGTCGTGTTCCCAGGACACAGGGTTCCAGAATAAAACCTCACTCATGTTCCCTGGACACAGGTTTCAGAAATAAAATCCCAGTCATGTTCCCAGTCCACAGGGTTCCACAATTAAACCTCAGTCATGTTCCCAGGAAAGACTGTTCCACAATCAAACCTAAGTCATCTTGCCAAGCAACCGGGTTCCACCATCAAGCCTCACTCATGTTGCCAGGCCACAGGGTTCCACCATCAAGCCTCACTCATGTTCCCAAGCCTGAGGGTTCCACTATCAAACCTCAATCATGTTGCCAGGCCACAGGTGTCAACCATCAAACCTCAGTCATGTTCCCAGTAAACAGGGCTCCAGAATCAAACCAATGTCAAGTTCCCACGCCACGGGGTTCCAGTATCAGGCCTCAGTCATGTTCCCCGTGCACAGGGTGCCACAATCAAACTCAGTCATGTTGCCAGGCCACAGGTTTCTGCCATCACACCTCAGTCAAGTTGCCAGGCCACAGGGTTCCAGAATGAAGCCTCAGTCATTTTGCCAGGCCATAGTGTTCCACCATCAAACCTCAGTCATGATCCCAAGCCACATGTTTCCACAATGAAACCTCAGTCATTTTCCCAGGCCAAAGGTTTCCAGAATCAAACCTCAGTCATATTCCCAGGACACATGGTTCCAGAATCAAACCTGAGTCATGTTCGCAGGCCACAGGTTTCAGCAATCAAACCTCAGTCATGTTCCTAGGACACAGGTGTCCAGAATCAAACCTCAGTCATGTTCCCAGGGAACAGGTTTCCAGAAACAAACCTCAGTCATGTTCCCAAGGCACAGGGTTCCAGAATCAAACCTCAGTCTTGTTCCCAGGACACAGGTTGCCAGAATCAACCCGATATCATGTTCCCTAGCCACAGTCTTCCAGAATCAAACCTCAGTCATGTTGCCAGGCCACAGGTTTACACCATCAAACCTCAGGCATGTTCCCAGGCCACAGGGTTCCAGAATCAAACCGTTCTCATGTTCCCAGGCCACAGGGTTCCAGAATCCACCATTGTCATTTCCCAGGCCACAAGATTCCAGAATCAATCCTCAGTTATGTTCCCAGGCTACAGGGTTCCAGAATAAAACCTCAGTCATGTTCCCAGTCCACAGGGTTCCAGAACCGAGGCTCAGTCAGGTTCCCGGGGCACAGTATTCCACAATCTAAACAGATGTCATGTTCCCAGGCCTCAGGGTTCCAGAATCCACCGATGTCATGTTCCCAGGCCACAGGGTTCCAGAATCAATCCTCAGTTATGTTCCCAGGCTACAGGGTTCCAGAATAAAACCTCAGTCATGTTCCCAGTCCACAGGGTTCCAGAACCAAGGCTCAGTAAGGTTCCCGGGGCACAGTATTCCACAATCTAAATAGATGTCATGTTCCCAGGCCACAGTGTTCCAGAATCACGCCTCAGTCATGTTCCCAGGCCACAGGGATCCAGAATCAAACTTCAGTCATGTTGCCAGGCCGTAGGGGACCACCATCAAACCTCAGTCATATTCCCAGGCCACAGGTTTCCAGAATCAAACCGATTTCATGTTCCCAGGCAACAGGGTACCGGAATCCAAACCGATGTCATGTTCCCAGGCCACAGGATTCCACACTCTAACATCAGTCATCTTCCAAGGCCAATGGTTTCCAGAATCAAACCTCAGTCATATTCCCAGGCCACATGGTTCCAGAATCAAACCTCAGTCTTGTTCCCAGGACACAGGTTGCCAGAATCAACCCGATATCATGTTCCCTAGCCACAGTCTTCCAGAATAAAACCTCAGTCATGTTCCCAGTCCACAGGGTTCCAGAACCGAGGCTCAGTCAGGTTCCCGGGGCACAGTATTCCACAATCTAAACAGATGTCATGTTCCCAGGCCTCAGGGTTCCAGAATCCACCGATGTCATGTTCCCAGGCCACAGGTTTCCAGAATCAATCCTCAGTTATGTTCCCAGGCTACAGGGTTCCAGAATAAAACCTCAGTCATGTTCCCAGTCCACAGGGTTCCAGAACCAAGGCTCAGTCAGGTTCCCGGAGCACAGGGATCCAGAATCAAACTTCAGTCATGTTGCCAGGCCATAGGGTACCACCATCAAACCTCAGTCATATTCCCAGGCCACAGGTTTCTAGAATCAAACCGATTTCATGTTCCCAGGCAACAGGGTACCGGAATCCAAACCGATGTCATGTTCCCAGGCCACAGGATTCCACACTCTAACATCAGTCATCTTCCCAGGCCAATGGTTTCCAGAATCAAACCTCAGTCATATTCCCAGGCCACATGGTTCCAGAATCAAACCTCAGTTGTGTTCCCAGGACACAGGGTTCCAGAATAAAACCTCAGTCATGTTCCCTGGACACAGGTTTCAGAAATAAAATCCCAGTCATGTTCCCAGGCCACAGGGTTCCACAATTAAACCTCAGTCATATTCCCAGGCCAGAGGGTTCCACAATCAAACCTCAGTTCTGTTGCTTGACCACGGTTCCACCATCAAGCCTCAGTCATGTTCCCAGGGAACAGGCTTCCAGAAACAAACCTCAGTCATGTTCCCAAGGCACAGGGTTCCAGAATCAAACCTCAGTCTTGTTCCCAGGACACAGGTTGCCAGAATCAACCCGATATCATGTTCCCTAATCACAGTCTTCCAGAATCAAACCTCAGTCCTGTTGCCAGGCCACAGGTTTCCACCATCAAACCTCAGGCATGTTCCCAGGCCACAGGGTTCCAGAATCCACCGATGTCATGTTCCCAGGCCACAGGATTCCACACTCTAACATCAGTCATCTTCCCAGGCCAATGGTTTCCAGAATCAAACCTCAGTCATATTCCCATGCCACATGGTTCCAAAATAAAACCTCAGTCATGTTCCCTGGACACAGGTTTCAGAAATAAACTCCCAGTCATGTTCCCAGGCCACAGGGTTCCACAATTAAACCTCAGTCATATTCCCAGGCCAGAGGGTTCCACAATCAAACCTCTGTCCTGTTGCTAGGCCACGGTTCCACCATCAAGCCTCACTCATGTTCCCAGGAAAGACTGTTCCACAATCAAACCTAAGTCATCTTGCCAAGCCACAGGGTTCCACCATCAAGCCTCACTCATGTTGCCAGGCCACAGGGTTCCACCATCAAGCCTCACTCATGTTCCCAAGCCTGAGGGTTCCACTATCAAACCTCAATCATGTTGCCAGGCCACAGGTGTCAACCATCAAACCTCAGTCATGTTCCCAGTAAACAGGGCTCCAGAATCAAACCAATGTCAAGTTCCCACGCCACGGGGTTCCAGTATCAGGCCTCAGTCATGTTCCCCGTGCACAGGGTGCCACAATCAAACTCATTCATGTTGCCAGGCCACAGGTTTCTGCCATCACACCTCAGTCAAGTTGCCAGGCCACAGGGTTCCAGAATCAAGCCTCAGTCATTTTGCCAGGCCATAGTGTTCCACCATCAAACCTCAGTCATGATCCCAAGCCACATGTTTCCACAATGAAACCTCAGTCATTTTCCCAGGCCAAAGGTTTCCAGAATCAAACCTCAGTCATATTCCCAGGACACATGGTTCCAGAATCAAACCTGAGTCATGTTCGCAGGCCACACGTTTCAGCAATCAAACCTCAGTCATGTTCCCAGGACACAGGTGTCCAGAATCAAACCTCAGTCATGTTCCCAGGGAACAGGTTTCCAGAAACAAACCTCAGTCATGTTCCCAAGGCACAGGGTTCCAGAATCAAACCTCAGTCTTGTTCCCAGGACACAGGTTGCCAGAATCAACCCGATATCATGTTCCCTAGCCACAGTCTTCCAGAATAAAACCTCAGTCATGTTCCCAGTCCACAGGGTTCCAGAACCGAGGCTCAGTCAGGTTCCCGGGGCACAGTATTCCACAATCTAAACAGATGTCATGTTCCCAGGCCTCAGGGTTCCAGAATCCACCGATGTCATGTTCCCAGGCCACAGGTTTCCAGAATCAATCCTCAGTTATGTTCCCAGGCTACAGGGTTCCAGAATAAAATCTCAGTCATGTTCCCAGTCCACAGGGTTCCAGAACCAAGGCTCAGTCAGGTTCCCGGAGCACAGGGATCCAGAATCAAACTTCAGTCATGTTGCCAGGCCATAGGGTACCACCATCAAACCTCAGTCATATTCCCAGGCCACAGGTTTCTAGAATCAAACCGATTTCATGTTCCCAGGCAACAGGGTACCGGAATCCAAACCGATGTCATGTTCCCAGGCCACAGGATTCCACACTCTAACATCAGTCATCTTCCCAGGCCAATGGTTTCCAGAATCAAACCTCAGTCATATTCCCAGGCCACATGGTTCCAGAATCAAACCTCAGTTGTGTTCCCAGGACACAGGGTTCCAGAATAAAACCTCAGTCATGTTCCCTGGACACAGGTTTCAGAAATAAAATCCCAGTCAAGTTCCCAGGCCACAGGGTTCCACAATTAAACCTCAGTCATATTCCCAGGCCAGAGGGTTCCACAATCAAACCTCAGTTCTTTTGCCAGACCACGGTTCCACCATCAAGCCTCAGTCATGTTCCCAGGGAACAGGCTTCCAGAAACAAACCTCAGTCATGTTCCCAAGGCACAGGGTTCCAGAATCAAACCTCAGTCGTGTTCCCAGGACACAGGGTTCCAGAATAAAACCTCACTCATGTTCCCTGGACACAGGTTTCAGAAATAAAATCCCAGTCATGTTCCCAGTCCACAGGGTTCCACAATTAAACCTCAGTCATGTTCCCAGGAAAGACTGTTCCACAATCAAACCTAAGTCATCTTGCCAAGCAACCGGGTTCCACCATCAAGCCTCACTCATGTTGCCAGGCCACAGGGTTCCACCATCAAGCCTCACTCATGTTCCCAAGCCTGAGGGTTCCACTATCAAACCTCAATCATGTTGCCAGGCCACAGGTGTCAACCATCAAACCTCAGTCATGTTCCCAGTAAACAGGGCTCCAGAATCAAACCAATGTCAAGTTCCCACGCCACGGGGTTCCAGTATCAGGCCTCAGTCATGTTCCCCGTGCACAGGGTGCCACAATCAAACTCAGTCATGTTGCCAGGCCACAGGTTTCTGCCATCACACCTCAGTCAAGTTGCCAGGCCACAGGGTTCCAGAATCAAGCCTCAGTCATTTTGCCAGGCCATAGTGTTCCACCATCAAACCTCAGTCATGATCCCAAGCCACATGTTTCCACAATGAAACCTCAGTCATTTTCCCAGGCCAAAGGTTTCCAGAATCAAACCTCAGTCATATTCCCAGGACACATGGTTCCAGAATCAAACCTGAGTCATGTTCGCAGGCCACAGGTTTCAGCAATCAAACCTCAGTCATGTTCCTAGGACACAGGTGTCCAGAATCAAACCTCAGTCATGTTCCCAGGGAACAGGTTTCCAGAAACAAACCTCAGTCATGTTCCCAAGGCACAGGGTTCCAGAATCAAACCTCAGTCTTGTTCCCAGGACACAGGTTGCCAGAATCAACCCGATATCATGTTCCCTAGCCACAGTCTTCCAGAATCAAACCTCAGTCATGTTGCCAGGCCACAGGTTTACACCATCAAACCTCAGGCATGTTCCCAGGCCACAGGGTTCCAGAATCAAACCGTTCTCATGTTCCCAGGCCACAGGGTTCCAGAATCCACCATTGTCATTTCCCAGGCCACAAGATTCCAGAATCAATCCTCAGTTATGTTCCCAGGCTACAGGGTTCCAGAATAAAACCTCAGTCATGTTCCCAGTCCACAGGGTTCCAGAACCGAGGCTCAGTCAGGTTCCCGGGGCACAGTATTCCACAATCTAAACAGATGTCATGTTCCCAGGCCTCAGGGTTCCAGAATCCACCGATGTCATGTTCCCAGGCCACAGGGTTCCAGAATCAATCCTCAGTTATGTTCCCAGGCTACAGGGTTCCAGAATAAAACCTCAGTCATGTTCCCAGTCCACAGGGTTCCAGAACCAAGGCTCAGTAAGGTTCCCGGGGCACAGTATTCCACAATCTAAATAGATGTCATGTTCCCAGGCCACAGTGTTCCAGAATCACGCCTCAGTCATGTTCCCAGGCCACAGGGATCCAGAATCAAACTTCAGTCATGTTGCCAGGCCGTAGGGGACCACCATCAAACCTCAGTCATATTCCCAGGCCACAGGTTTCCAGAATCAAACCGATTTCATGTTCCCAGGCAACAGGGTACCGGAATCCAAATCGATGTCATGTTCCCAGGCCACAGGATTCCACACTCTAACATCAGTCATCTTCCAAGGCCAATGGTTTCCAGAATCAAACCTCAGTCATATTCCCAGGCCACATGGTTCCAGAATCAAACCTCAGTCTTGTTCCCAGGACACAGGTTGCCAGAATCAACCCGATATCATGTTCCCTAGCCACAGTCTTCCAGAATAAAACCTCAGTCATGTTCCCAGTCCACAGGGTTCCAGAACCGAGGCTCAGTCAGGTTCCCGGGGCACAGTATTCCACAATCTAAACAGATGTCATGTTCCCAGGCCTCAGGGTTCCAGAATCCACCGATGTCATGTTCCCAGGCCACAGGTTTCCAGAATCAATCCTCAGTTATGTTCCCAGGCTACAGGGTTCCAGAATAAAACCTCAGTCATGTTCCCAGTCCACAGGGTTCCAGAACCAAGGCTCAGTCAGGTTCCCGGAGCACAGGGATCCAGAATCAAACTTCAGTCATGTTGCCAGGCCATAGGGTACCACCATCAAACCTCAGTCATATTCCCAGGCCACAGGTTTCTAGAATCAAACCGATTTCATGTTCCCAGGCAACAGGGTACCGGAATCCAAACCGATGTCATGTTCCCAGGCCACAGGATTCCACACTCTAACATCAGTCATCTTCCCAGGCCAATGGTTTCCAGAATCAAACCTCAGTCATATTCCCAGGCCACATGGTTCCAGAATCAAACCTCAGTTGTGTTCCCAGGACACAGGGTTCCAGAATAAAACCTCAGTCATGTTCCCTGGACACAGGTTTCAGAAATAAAATCCCAGTCATGTTCCCAGGCCACAGGGTTCCACAATTAAACCTCAGTCATATTCCCAGGCCAGAGGGTTCCACAATCAAACCTCAGTTCTGTTGCTTGACCACGGTTCCACCATCAAGCCTCAGTCATGTTCCCAGGGAACAGGCTTCCAGAAACAAACCTCAGTCATGTTCCCAAGGCACAGGGTTCCAGAATCAAACCTCAGTCTTGTTCCCAGGACACAGGTTGCCAGAATCAACCCGATATCATGTTCCCTAATCACAGTCTTCCAGAATCAAACCTCAGTCCTGTTGCCAGGCCACAGGTTTCCACCATCAAACCTCAGGCATGTTCCCAGGCCACAGGGTTCCAGAATCCACCGATGTCATGTTCCCAGGCCACAGGATTCCACACTCTAACATCAGTCATCTTCCCAGGCCAATGGTTTCCAGAATCAAACCTCAGTCATATTCCCATGCCACATGGTTCCAAAATAAAACCTCAGTCATGTTCCCTGGACACAGGTTTCAGAAATAAACTCCCAGTCATGTTCCCAGGCCACAGGGTTCCACAATTAAACCTCAGTCATATTCCCAGGCCAGAGGGTTCCACAATCAAACCTCTGTCCTGTTGCTAGGCCACGGTTCCACCATCAAGCCTCACTCATGTTCCCAGGAAAGACTGTTCCACAATCAAACCTAAGTCATCTTGCCAAGCCACAGGGTTCCACCATCAAGCCTCACTCATGTTGCCAGGCCACAGGGTTCCACCATCAAGCCTCACTCATGTTCCCAAGCCTGAGGGTTCCACTATCAAACCTCAATCATGTTGCCAGGCCACAGGTGTCAACCATCAAACCTCAGTCATGTTCCCAGTAAACAGGGCTCCAGAATCAAACCAATGTCAAGTTCCCACGCCACGGGGTTCCAGTATCAGGCCTCAGTCATGTTCCCCGTGCACAGGGTGCCACAATCAAACTCATTCATGTTGCCAGGCCACAGGTTTCTGCCATCACACCTCAGTCAAGTTGCCAGGCCACAGGGTTCCAGAATCAAGCCTCAGTCATTTTGCCAGGCCATAGTGTTCCACCATCAAACCTCAGTCATGATCCCAAGCCACATGTTTCCACAATGAAACCTCAGTCATTTTCCCAGGCCAAAGGTTTCCAGAATCAAACCTCAGTCATATTCCCAGGACACATGGTTCCAGAATCAAACCTGAGTCATGTTCGCAGGCCACACGTTTCAGCAATCAAACCTCAGTCATGTTCCCAGGACACAGGTGTCCAGAATCAAACCTCAGTCATGTTCCCAGGGAACAGGTTTCCAGAAACAAACCTCAGTCATGTTCCCAAGGCACAGGGTTCCAGAATCAAACCTCAGTCTTGTTCCCAGGACACAGGTTGCCAGAATCAACCCGATATCATGTTCCCTAGCCACAGTCTTCCAGAATAAAACCTCAGTCATGTTCCCAGTCCACAGGGTTCCAGAACCGAGGCTCAGTCAGGTTCCCGGGGCACAGTATTCCACAATCTAAACAGATGTCATGTTCCCAGGCCTCAGGGTTCCAGAATCCACCGATGTCATGTTCCCAGGCCACAGGTTTCCAGAATCAATCCTCAGTTATGTTCCCAGGCTACAGGGTTCCAGAATAAAATCTCAGTCATGTTCCCAGTCCACAGGGTTCCAGAACCAAGGCTCAGTCAGGTTCCCGGAGCACAGGGATCCAGAATCAAACTTCAGTCATGTTGCCAGGCCATAGGGTACCACCATCAAACCTCAGTCATATTCCCAGGCCACAGGTTTCTAGAATCAAACCGATTTCATGTTCCCAGGCAACAGGGTACCGGAATCCAAACCGATGTCATGTTCCCAGGCCACAGGATTCCACACTCTAACATCAGTCATCTTCCCAGGCCAATGGTTTCCAGAATCAAACCTCAGTCATATTCCCAGGCCACATGGTTCCAGAATCAAACCTCAGTTGTGTTCCCAGGACACAGGGTTCCAGAATAAAACCTCAGTCATGTTCCCTGGACACAGGTTTCAGAAATAAAATCCCAGTCAAGTTCCCAGGCCACAGGGTTCCACAATTAAACCTCAGTCATATTCCCAGGCCAGAGGGTTCCACAATCAAACCTCAGTTCTTTTGCCAGACCACGGTTCCACCATCAAGCCTCAGTCATGTTCCCAGGGAACAGGCTTCCAGAAACAAACCTCAGTCATGTTCCCAAGGCACAGTGTTCCAGAATCAAACCTCAGTCGTGTTCCCAGGACACAGGGTTCCAGAATAAAACCTCACTCATGTTCCCTGGACACAGGTTTCAGAAATAAAATCCCAGTCATGTTCCCAGTCCACAGGGTTCCACAATTAAACCTCAGTCATGTTCCCAGGAAAGACTGTTCCACAATCAAACCTAAGTCATCTTGCCAAGCAACCGGGTTCCACCATCAAGCCTCACTCATGTTGCCAGGCCACAGGGTTCCACCATCAAGCCTCACTCATGTTCCCAAGCCTGAGGGTTCCACTATCAAACCTCAATCATGTTGCCAGGCCACAGGTGTCAACCATCAAACCTCAGTCATGTTCCCAGTAAACAGGGCTCCAGAATCAAACCAATGTCAAGTTCCCACGCCACGGGGTTCCAGTATCAGGCCTCAGTCATGTTCCCCGTGCACAGGGTGCCACAATCAAACTCAGTCATGTTGCCAGGCCACAGGTTTCTGCCATCACACCTCAGTCAAGTTGCCAGGCCACAGGGTTCCAGAATCAAGCCTCAGTCATTTTGCCAGGCCATAGTGTTCCACCATCAAACCTCAGTCATGATCCCAAGCCACATGTTTCCACAATGAAACCTCAGTCATTTTCCCAGGCCAAAGGTTTCCAGAATCAAACCTCAGTCATATTCCCAGGACACATGGTTCCAGAATCAAACCTGAGTCATGTTCGCAGGCCACAGGTTTCAGCAATCAAACCTCAGTCATGTTCCTAGGACACAGGTGTCCAGAATCAAACCTCAGTCATG
The DNA here is from genome assembly GCF_965194825.1 of Balaenoptera physalus. Taxonomy (NCBI): domain Eukaryota; kingdom Metazoa; phylum Chordata; class Mammalia; order Artiodactyla; family Balaenopteridae; genus Balaenoptera; species Balaenoptera physalus. The sequence goes on from NW_028126032.1 coordinate 303,258, forward strand.
TTCCCAGGGAACAGGTTTCCAGAAACAAACCTCAGTCATGTTCCCAAGGCACAGGGTTCCAGAATCAAACCTCAGTCTTGTTCCCAGGACACAGGTTGCCAGAATCAACCCGATATCATGTTCCCTAGCCACAGTCTTCCAGAATCAAACCTCAGTCATGTTGCCAGGCCACAGGTTTACACCATCAAACCTCAGGCATGTTCCCAGGCCACAGGGTTCCAGAATCAAACCGTTCTCATGTTCCCAGGCCACAGGGTTCCAGAATCCACCATTGTCATTTCCCAGGCCACAAGATTCCAGAATCAATCCTCAGTTATGTTCCCAGGCTACAGGGTTCCAGAATAAAACCTCAGTCATGTTCCCAGTCCACAGGGTTCCAGAACCGAGGCTCAGTCAGGTTCCCGGGGCACAGTATTCCACAATCTAAACAGATGTCATGTTCCCAGGCCTCAGGGTTCCAGAATCCACCGATGTCATGTTCCCAGGCCACAGGGTTCCAGAATCAATCCTCAGTTATGTTCCCAGGCTACAGGGTTCCAGAATAAAACCTCAGTCATGTTCCCAGTCCACAGGGTTCCAGAACCAAGGCTCAGTAAGGTTCCGGGGGCACAGTATTCCACAATCTAAATAGATGTCATGTTCCCAGGCCACAGTGTTCCAGAATCACGCCTCAGTCATGTTCCCAGGCCACAGGGATCCAGAATCAAACTTCAGTCATGTTGCCAGGCCGTAGGGGACCACCATCAAACCTCAGTCATATTCCCAGGCCACAGGTTTCCAGAATCAAACCGATTTCATGTTCCCAGGCAACAGGGTACCGGAATCCAAATCGATGTCATGTTCCCAGGCCACAGGATTCCACACTCTAACATCAGTCATCTTCCAAGGCCAATGGTTTCCAGAATCAAACCTCAGTCATATTCCCAGGCCACATGGTTCCAGAATCAAACCTCAGTCTTGTTCCCAGGACACAGGTTGCCAGAATCAACCCGATATCATGTTCCCTAGCCACAGTCTTCCAGAATAAAACCTCAGTCATGTTCCCAGTCCACAGGGTTCCAGAACCGAGGCTCAGTCAGGTTCCCGGGGCACAGTATTCCACAATCTAAACAGATGTCATGTTCCCAGGCCTCAGGGTTCCAGAATCCACCGATGTCATGTTCCCAGGCCACAGGTTTCCAGAATCAATCCTCAGTTATGTTCCCAGGCTACAGGGTTCCAGAATAAAACCTCAGTCATGTTCCCAGTCCACAGGGTTCCAGAACCAAGGCTCAGTCAGGTTCCCGGAGCACAGGGATCCAGAATCAAACTTCAGTCATGTTGCCAGGCCATAGGGTACCACCATCAAACCTCAGTCATATTCCCAGGCCACAGGTTTCTAGAATCAAACCGATTTCATGTTCCCAGGCAACAGGGTACCGGAATCCAAACCGATGTCATGTTCCCAGGCCACAGGATTCCACACTCTAACATCAGTCATCTTCCCAGGCCAATGGTTTCCAGAATCAAACCTCAGTCATATTCCCAGGCCACATGGTTCCAGAATCAAACCTCAGTTGTGTTCCCAGGACACAGGGTTCCAGAATAAAACCTCAGTCATGTTCCCTGGACACAGGTTTCAGAAATAAAATCCCAGTCATGTTCCCAGGCCACAGGGTTCCACAATTAAACCTCAGTCATATTCCCAGGCCAGAGGGTTCCACAATCAAACCTCAGTTCTGTTGCCAGACCACGGTTCCACCATCAAGCCTCAGTCATGTTCCCAGGGAACAGGCTTCCAGAAACAAACCTCAGTCATGTTCCCAAGGCACAGGGTTCCAGAATCAAACCTCAGTCTTGTTCCCAGGACACAGGTTGCCAGAATCAACCCGATATCATGTTCCCTAATCACAGTCTTCCAGAATCAAACCTCAGTCCTGTTGCCAGGCCACAGGTTTCCACCATCAAACCTCAGGCATGTTCCCAGGCCACAGGGTTCCAGAATCCACCGATGTCATGTTCCCAGGCCACAGGATTCCACACTCTAACATCAGTCATCTTCCCAGGCCAATGGTTTCCAGAATCAAACCTCAGTCATATTCCCATGCCACATGGTTCCAAAATAAAACCTCAGTCATGTTCCCTGGACACAGGTTTCAGAAATAAACTCCCAGTCATGTTCCCAGGCCACAGGGTTCCACAATTAAACCTCAGTCATATTCCCAGGCCAGAGGGTTCCACAATCAAACCTCTGTCCTGTTGCTAGGCCACGGTTCCACCATCAAGCCTCACTCATGTTCCCAGGAAAGACTGTTCCACAATCAAACCTAAGTCATCTTGCCAAGCCACAGGGTTCCACCATCAAGCCTCACTCATGTTGCCAGGCCACAGGGTTCCACCATCAAGCCTCACTCATGTTCCCAAGCCTGAGGGTTCCACTATCAAACCTCAATCATGTTGCCAGGCCACAGGTGTCAACCATCAAACCTCAGTCATGTTCCCAGTAAACAGGGCTCCAGAATCAAACCAATGTCAAGTTCCCACGCCACGGGGTTCCAGTATCAGGCCTCAGTCATGTTCCCCGTGCACAGGGTGCCACAATCAAACTCAGTCATGTTGCCAGGCCACAGGTTTCTGCCATCACACCTCAGTCAAGTTGCCAGGCCACAGGGTTCCAGAATCAAGCCTCAGTCATTTTGCCAGGCCATAGTGTTCCACCATCAAACCTCAGTCATGATCCCAAGCCACATGTTTCCACAATGAAACCTCAGTCATTTTCCCAGGCCAAAGGTTTCCAGAATCAAACCTCAGTCATATTCCCAGGACACAGGTGTCCAGAATCAAACCTCAGTCATGTTCCCAGGGAACAGGTTTCCAGAAATAAACCTCAGTCATGTTCCCAAGGCACAGGGTTCCAGAATCAAACCTCAGTCTTGTTCCCAGGACACAGGTTGCCAGAATCAACCCGATATCATGTTCCCTAGCCACAGTCTTCCAGAATCAAACCTCAGTCATGTTGCCAGGCCACAGGTTTCCACCATCAAACCTCAGGCATGTTCCCAGGCCACAGGGTTCCAAAATCAAACCGTTCTCATGTTCCCAGGCCACAGGGTTCCAGAATCCACCATTGTCATTTTCCCAGGCCACAAGATTCCAGAATCAATCCTCAGTTATGTTCCCAGGCTACAGGGTTCCAGAATAAAACATCAGTCATGTTCCCAGTCCAAAGGGTTCCAGAACCGAGGCTCAGTCAGGTTCCCGGTGCACAGTATTCCACAATCTAAACAGATGTCATGTTCCCAGGCCTCAGGGTTCCAGAATCCACCGATGTCATGTTCCCAGGCCACAGGGTTCCAGAATCAATCCTCAGTTATGTTCCCAGGCTACAGGGTTCCAGAATAAAACCTCAGTCATGTTCCCAGTCCACAGGGTTCCAGAACCAAGGCTCAGTCAGGTTCCCGGGGCACAGTATTCCACAATCTAAATTGATGTCATGTTCCCAGGCCACAGTGTTCCAGAATCAAGCCTCAGTCATGTTCCCAGGCCACAGGGATCCAGAATCAAACTTCAGTCATGTTGCCAGGCCGTAGGGGACCACCATCAAACCTCAGTCATATTCCCAGGCCACAGGTTTCCAGAATCAAACCGATTTCATGTTCCCAGGCAACAGGGTACCGGAATCCAAACCGATGTCATGATCCCAGGCCACAGGATTCCACACTCTAACATCAGTCTTTTTCCCAGGCCAATGGTTTCCAGAATCAAACCTCAGTCATATTCCCAGGCCACATGGTTCCAGAATCAAACCTCAGTTGTGTTCCCAGGACACAGGGTTCCAGAATAAAACCTCAGTCATGTTCCCTGGACATAGGTTTCAGAAATAAAATCCCAGTCATGTTCCCAGGCCACAGGGTTCCACAATTAAACCTCAGTCATATTCCCAGGCCAGAGGGTTCCACAGTCAAACCTTAGTTCTGTTGTCAGACCACGGTTCCACCATCAAGCCTCAGTCATGTTCCCAGGGAACAGGCTTCCAGAAACAAACCTCAGTCATGTTCCCAAGGCACAGGGTTCCAGCATCAAACCTCAGTCTTGCTCCCAGGACACAGGTTGCCAGAATCAACCCGATATCATGTTCCCTAGCCACAGTCTTCCAGAATCAAACCTCAGTCCTGTTGCCAGGCCTCAGGTTTCCACCATCAAACCTCAGGCATGTTCCCAGGCCACAGGGTTCGAGAATCCACCGATGTCATGTTCCCAGGCCACAGGATTCCACATTCTAACATCAGTCATCTTCCCAGGCCAATGGTTTCCAGAATCAAACCTCAGTCATATTCCCAGGCCACATGGTTACAGAATCAAACCTCAGTTGTGTTCCCAGGACACAGGTTTCCAGAATAAAACCTCAGTCATGTTCCCTGGACATAGGTTTCAGAAATAAAATCCCAGTCATGTTGCCAGGCCACAGGGTTCCACAATTAAACCTCAGTCATATTCCCAGGCCAGAGGGTTCCACAATCAAACCTCAGTTCTGTTGCCAGACCACGGTTCCACCATCAAGCCTCAGTCATGTTCCCAGGGAACAGGCTTCCAGAAACAAACCTCAGTCATGTTCCCAAGGCACAGGGTTCCAGAATCAAACCTCAGTCTTGTTCCCAGGACACAGGTTGCCAGAATCAACCCGATATCATGTTCCCTAGCCACAGTCTTCCAGAATCAAACCTCAGTCCTGTTGCCAGGCCACAGGTTTCCACCTTGAAACCTCAGGCATGTTCCCAGGCCACAGGGTTCCAGAATCCACCGATGTCATGTTCCCAGGCCACAGGATTCCACACTCTAACATCAGTCATCTTCCCAGGCCAATGGTTTCCAGAATCAAACCTCAGTCATATTCCCATGCCACATGGTTCCAAAATAAAACCTCAGTCATGTTCCCTGGACACAGGTTTCAGAAATAAACTCCCAGTCATGTTCCCAGGCCACAGGGTTCCACTATTAAACCTCAGTCATATTCCCAGGCCAGAGGGTTCCACAATCAAACCTCTGTCCTGTTGCTAGACCACGGTTCCACCATCAAGCCTCAGTCATGTTCCCAGGAAAGACTGTTCCACAATCAAACCTAAGTCATCTTGCCAAGCCACAGGGTTCCACCATCAAGCCTCACTCATGTTGCCAGGCCACAGGTTTCAACCATCAAACCTCAGTCATGTTCCCAGTAAACAGGGCTCCAGAATCTAACCAATGTCAAGTTCCCACGCCACGGGGTTCCAGTATCAGGCCTCAGTCATGTTCCCCGTGCACAGGGTGCCACAATCAAACTCAGTCATGTTGCCAGTCCACAGGTTTCTGCCATCACACCTCAGTCAAGTTGCCAGGCCACAGGGTTCCAGAATCAAGCCTCAGTCATTTTGCCAGGCCATAGTGTTCCACCAGCAAACCTCAGTCATGATCCCAAGCCACATGTTTCCACAATGAAACCTCAGTCACTTTCCCAGGCCAAAGGTTTCCAGAAACAAACCTCAGTCATATTCCCAGGACACATGGTTCCAGAATCAAACCTGAGTCAGGTTCGCAGGCCACAGGTTTCAGCAATCAAACCACAGTCATGTTCCCAGGACACAGGTGTCCAGAATCAAACCTCAGTCATGTTCCCAGGGAACAGGTTTCCAGAAACAAACCTCAGTCTTGTTCCCAGGAAACAGGTTTCCAGAATCAACCCGATATCATGTTCCCTAGCCAGAGTCTTCCAGAATCAAACCTCAGTCATGTTGCCAGGCCACAGGTTTCCACCATCAAACCTCAGGCATGTTCCCAGGCCACAGGGTTCCAGAATTAAACCGTTCTCATGTTCCCAGGCCACAGGGTTCCAGAATCCACCGTTGTCATTTTCCCAGGCCTCAAGTTTCCAGAATCAATCCTCAGTTATGTTCCCAGGCTACAGGGTTCCAGAATAAAACCTCAGTCATGTTCCCAGTCCACAGGGTTCCAGAACCGAGGCTCAGTCAGGTTCCTGGGGCACAGTATTCCACAATCTAAACAGATGTCATGTTCCCAGGCCTCAGGGTTCCAGAATCCACCGATGTCATGTTCCCAGGCCACAGGTTTCCAGAATCAATCCTCAGTTATGTTCCCAGGCTACAGGGTTCCAAAATAAAACCTCAGTCATGTTCCCAGTCCACAGGGTTCCAGAACCAAGGCTCAGTCAGTTTCCCGGGCACAGTATTCCACAATCTAAATAGTTGTCATGTTCCCAGGCCACAGTTTTCCAGAATCACGCCTCAGTCACGTTCCCAGGCCACAGGGATCCAGAATCAAACTTCAGTCATGTTGCCAGGCCATAGGGTACCACCGTCAAACCTCAGTCATATTCCCAGGCCACAGGTTTCCAGAATCAAACCGATTTCATGTTCCCAGGCAACAGGGTACCGGAATCCAAACCGATGTCATGTTCCCAGGCCACAGGATTCCACACTCTAACATCAGTCATCTTCCCAGGCCAATGGTTTCCAGAATCAAACCTCAGTCATATTCCCAGGCCACATGGTTCCAGAATCAAACCTCAGTTGTGTTCCCAGGACACAGGGTTCCAGAATAAAACCTCAGTCATGTTCCCTGGACACAGGTTTCAGAAATAAAATCCCAGTCATGTTCCCAGGCCACAGGGTTCCACAATTAAACCTCAGTCATATTCCCAGGCCAGAGGGTTCCACAATCAAACCTCAGTTCTGTTGCCAGACCACGGTTCCACCATCAAGCCTCAGTCATGTTCCCAGGGAACAGGCTTCCAGAAACAAACCTCAGTCATGTTCCCAAGGCACAGGGTTCCAGAATCAAACCTCAGTCTTGTTCCCAGGACACAGGTTGCCAGAATCAACCCGATATCATGTTCCCTAGCCACAGTCTTCCAGAATCAAACCTCAGTCCTGTTGCCAGGCCACAGGTTCCCACCATCAAACCTCAGGCATGTTCCCAGGCCACAGGGTTCCAGAAGCCACCGATGTCATGTTCCCAGGCCACAGGATTCCACACTCTAACATCAGTCATCTTCCCAGGCCAATGGTTTCCAGAATCAAACCTCAGTCATATTCCCAGGCCACATGGTTCCAGAATAAAACCTCAGTCATGTTCCCTGGACGCAGGTTTCAGAAATAAACTCCCAGTCATGTTCCCAGGCCACAGGGTTCCACAATTAAACCTCAGTCATATTCCCAGGCCAGAGGGTTCCACAATCAAACCTCTGTCCTGTTGATAGGCCACGGTTCCACCATCAAGCCTCACTCATGTTCCCAGGAAAGACTGTTCCACAATCAAACCTAAGTCATCTTGCCAAGCCACAGGGTTCCACCATCAAGCCTCACTCATGTTGCCAGGCCACAGGGTTCCACCATCAAGCCTCACTCATGTTCCCAAGCCTGAGGGTTCCACTATCAAACCTCAATCATGTTGCCAGGCCACAGGTTTCAACCATCAAACCTCAGTCATGTTCCCAGTAAACAGGGCTCCAGAATCAAACCAATGTCAAGTTCCCACGCCACGGGGTTCCAGTATCAGGCCTCAGTCATGTTCCCCGTGCACAGGGTGCCACAATCAAACTCAGTCATGTTGCCAGTCCACAGGTTTCTGCCATCACACCTCAGTCAAGTTGCCAGGCCACAGGGTTCCAGAATCAAGCCTCAGTCATTTTGCCAGGCCATAGTGTTCCACCATCAAACCTCAGTCATGATCCCAAGCCACATGTTTCCACAATGAAACCTCAGTCACTTTCCCAGGCCAAAGGTTTCCAGAATCAAACCTCAGTCATATTCCCAGGACACATGGTTCCAGAATCAAACCTGAGTCATGTTCTTAGGCCCCAGGTTTCAGCAATCAAACCTCAGTCATGTTCCCAGGACACAGGTGTCCAGAATCAAACCTCAGTCATATTCCCAGGGAACAGGTTTCCAGAAACAAACCTCAGTCATGTTCCCAAGGCACAGGGTTCCAGAATCAAACCTCAGTCTTGTTCCCAGGACACAGGTTTCCAGAATCAACCCGATATCATGTTCCCTAGCCACAGTCTTCCAGAATCAAACCTCAGTCATGTTGCCAGGCCACAGCTTTCCACCATCAAACCTCAGGCATGTTCCCAGGCCACAGGGTTCCAGAATCAAACCGTTCTCATGTTCCCAGGCCACAGGGTACCAGAATCCACCGTTGTCATTTTCCCAGGCCACAAGATTCCAGAATCAATCCTCAGTTATGTTCCCAGGCTACAGGGTTCCAGAATAAATCCTCAGTCATGTTCCCAGTCCACAGGGTTCCAGAACCGAGGCTCAGTCAGGTTCCCGGGGCACAGTATTCCACAATCTAAACAGATGTCATGTTCCCAGGCCTCAGGGTTCCAGAATCCACCGATGTCATGTTCCCAGGCCACAGGTTTCCAGAATCAATCCTCAGTTATGTTCCCAGGCTACAGGGTTCCAGAATAAAACCTCAGTCATGTTCCCAGTCCACAGGGTTCCAGAACCAAGGCTCAGTCAGGTTCCCGGAACACAGGGATCCAGAATCAAACTTCAGTTATGTTGCCAGGCCATAGGGTACCACCATCAAACCTCAGTCATATTCCCAGGCCACAGGTTTCTAGAATCAAACCGATTTCATATTCCCAGGCAAAAGGGTATCGGAATCCAAACCGATGTCATGTTCCCAGGCCACAGGATTCCACACTCTAACATCAGTCATCTTCCCAGACCAATGGTTTCCAGAATCAAACCTCAGTCATATTCCCAGGCCACATGGTTCCAGAATCAAACCTCAGTTGTGTTCCCAGAACACAGGGTTCCAGAATAAAACCTCAGTCATGTTCCCTGGACACAGGTTTCAGAAATAAAATCCCAGTCAAGTTCCCAGGCCACAGGGTTCCACAATTAAACCTCAGTCATATTCCCAGGCCAGAGGGTTCCACAATCAAACCTCAGTTCTTTTGCCAGACCACGGTTCCACCATCAAGCCTCAGTCATGTTCCCAGGGAACAGGCTTCCAGAAACAAACCTCAGTCATGTTCCCAAGGCACAGGGTTCCAAAATCAAACCTCAGTCTTGTTCCCAGGACACAGGTTGCCAGAATCAACCCGATATCATGTTCCCTAGCCACAGTCTTCCAGAATCAAACCTCAGTCCTGTTGCCAGGCCACAGGTTTCCACCATCAAACCTCAGGCATGTTCCCAGGCCACAGGGTTCCAGAATCCACCGATGTCATGTTCCCAGGCCACAGGATTCCACACTCTAACATCAGTCATCTTCCCAGGCCAATGGTTTCCAGAATCAAACCTCAGTCATATTCCCAGGCCACATGGTTCCAAAATAAAACCTCAGTCATGTTCCCTGGACACAGGTTTCAGAAATAAACTCCCAGTCATGTTCCCAGGCCACAGGGTTCCACAATTAAACCTCAGTCATATTCCCAGGCCAGAGGGTTCCACAATCAAACCTCTGTCCTGTTCCTAGGCCACGGTTCCACCATCAAGCCTCAGTCATGTTCCCAGGAAAGACTGTTCCACAATCAAACCTAAGTCATCTTGCCAAGCCACAGGGTTCCACCATCAAGCCTCACTCATGTTGCCAGGCCACAGGGTTCCACAATCAAGCCTCACTCATGTTCCCAATCCTGAGGGTTCCACTATCAAACCTCAATCACGTTGCCAGGCCACCGGTTTCAACCATCAAACCTCAGTCATGTTCCCAGTAAACAGGGCTCCAGAATCAAACCAATGTCAAGTTCCCACGCCACGGGTTTCCAGTATCAGGCCTCAGTCATGTTCCCCGTGCACAGGGTGCCACAATCAAACTCAGTCATGTTGCCAGTCCACAGGTTTCTGCCATCACACCTCAGTCAAGTTGCCAGGCCACAGGGTTCCAGAATCAAGCCTCAGTCATTTTGCCAGGCCATAGTGTTCCACCATCAAACCTCAGTCATGATCCCAAGCCACATATTTCCACAATGAAACCTCAGTCATTTTCCCAGGCCAAAGGTTTCCAGAATCAAACATCAGTCATATTCCCAGGACACATGGTTCCAAAATCAAACCTGAGTCATGTTCGCAGGCCACAGGTTTCAGCAATCAAACCTCAGTCATGTTCCCAGGACACAGGTGTCCAGAATCAAACCTCAGTCATGTTCCCAGGGAACAGGTTTCCAGAAACAAACCTCAGTCTTGTTCCCAGCACACAGGTTTCCAGAATCAACCCGATATCATGTTCCCTAGCCAGAGTCTTCCAGAATCAAACCTCAGTCATGTTGCCAGGCCACAGGTTTCCACCATCAAACTTCAGGCATGTTCCCAGGCCACAGGGTTCCAGAATTAAACCGTTCTCATGTTCCCAGGCCACAGGGTTCCAGAATCCACCGTTGTCATTTTCCCAGGCCTCAAGTTTCCAGAATCAATCCTCAGTTATGTTCCCAGGCTACAGGGTTCCAGAATAAAACCTCAGTCATATTCCCAGTCCACAGGGTTCCAGAACCGAGGCTCAGTCAGGTTCCCGGGGCACAGTATTCCACAATCTAAACAGATGTCATGTTCCCAGGCCTCAGGGTTCCAGAATCCACCGATGTCATGTTCCCAGGCCACAGGTTTCCAGAATCAATCGTCAGTTATGTTCCCAGGCTACAGGGTTCCAGAATAAAACCTCAGTCATGTTCCCAGTCCACAGGGTTCCAGAACCAAGGCTCAGTCAGGTTCCCGGGGCACAGTATTCCACAATCTAAATAGATGTCATGTTCCCAGGCCACAGTTTTCCAGAATCACGTCTCAGTCATGTTCCCAGGCCACAGGGATACAGAATCTAACTTCAGTCATGTTGCCAGGCCATAGGGTACCACCATCAAACCTCAGTCATATTCCCAGGCCACAGGTTTCTAGAATCAAACCGATTTCATGTTCCCAGGCAACAGGGTACCGGAATCCAAACCGATGTCATGTTCCCAGGCCACAGGATTCCACACTCTAACATCAGTCATCTTCCCAGGCCAATGGTTTCCAGAATCAAACCTCAGTCATATTCCCAGGCCACATGGTTCCAGAATCAAACCTCAGTTGTGTTCCCAGGACACAGGGTTCCAGAATAAAACCTCAGTCATGTTCCCTGGACACAGGTTTCAGAAATAAAATCCCAGTCATGTTCCCAGGCCACAGGGTTCCACAATTAAACCTCAGTCATATTCCCAGGCCAGAGGGTTCCACAATCAAACCTCAGTTCTGTTGCCAGACCACGGTTCCACCATCAAGCCTCAGTCATGTTCCCAGGGAACAGGCTTCCAGAAACAAACCTCAGTCATGTTCCCAAGGCACAGGGTTCCAGAATCAAACCTCAGTCTTGTTCCCAGGACACAGGTTGCCAGAATCAACCCGATATCATGTTCCCTAGCCACAGTCTTCCAGAATCAAACCTCAGTCCTGTTGCCAGGCCACAGGTTTCCACCATCAAACCTCAGGCATGTTCCCAGGCCACAGGGTTCCAGAATCCACCGATGTCATGTTCGCAGGCCACAGGATTCCACACTCTAACATCAGTCATCTTCCCAGGCCAATGGTTTCCAGAATCAAACCTCAGTCATATTCCCAGGCCACATGGTTCCAGAAGAAAACCTCAGTCATGTTCCCTGGACACAGGTTTCAGAAATAAACTCCCAGTCATGTTCCCAGGCCACAGGGTTCCACAATTAAACCTCAGTCATATTCCCAGGCCAGAGGGTTCCACAATCAAACCTCTGTCCTGTTGCTAGGCCACGGTTCCACCATCAAGCCTCACTCATGTTCCCAGGAAAGACTGTTCCACAATCAAACCTAAGTCATCTTGCCAAGCCACAGGGTTCCACCATCAAGCCTCACTCATGTTGCCAGGCCACAGGGTTCCACCATCAAGCCTCACTCATGTTCCCAAGCCTGAGGGTTCCACTATCAAACCTCAATCATGTTGCCAGGCCACAGGTTTCAACCATCAAACCTCAGTCATGTTCCCAGTAAACAGGGCTCCAGAATCAAACCAATGTCAAGTTCCCACGCCACGGGGTTCCAGTATCAGGCCTCAGTCATGTTCCCCGTGCACAGGGTGCCACAATCAAACTCAGTCATGTTGCCAGTCCACAGGTTTCTGCCATCACACCTCAGTCAAGTTGCCAGGCCACAGGGTTCCAGAATCAAGCCTCAGTCATTTTGCCAGGCCATAGTGTTCCACCATCAAACCTCAGTCATGATCCCAAGCCACATGTTTCCACAATGAAACCTCAGTCACTTTCCCAGGCCAAAGGTTTCCAGAATCAAACCTCAGTCATATTCCCAGGACACATGGTTCCAGAATCAAACCTGAGTCATGTTCGCAGGCCACAGGTTTCAGCAATCAAACCTCAGTAATGTTCCCAGGACACAGGTGTCCAGAATCAAACCTCAGTCATGTTCCCAGGGAACAGGTTTCCAGAAACAAACCTCAGTCATGTTCCCAAGGCACAGGGTTCCAGAATCAAACCTCAGTCTTGTTCACAGGACACAGGTTTCCAGAATCAACCCGATATCATGTTCCCTAGCCAGAGTCTTCCAGAATCAAACCTCAGTCATGTTGCCAGGCCACAGGTTTCCACCATCAAACCTCAGGCATGTTCCCAGGCCACAGGGTTCCAGAATTAAACCGTTCTCATGTTCCCAGGCCACAGGGTTCCAGAATCCACCGTTGTCATTTTCCCAGGCCTCAAGATTCCAGAATCAATCCTCAGTTATGTTCCCAGGCTACAGGGTTCCAGAATAAAACCTCAGTCATGTTCCCAGTCCACAGGGTTCCAGAACCGAGGCTCAGTCAGGTTCCTAGGGCACAGTATTCCACAATCTAAACAGATGTCATATTCCCAGGCCTCAGGGTTCCAGAATCCACCGATGTCATGTTCCCAGGCCACAGGTTTCCAGAATCAATCCTCAGTTATGTTCCCAGGCTACAGGGATCCAGAATAAAACCTCAGTCATGTTCCCAGTCCACAGGGTTCCAGAACCAAGGCTCAGTCAGGTTCCCGGGGCACAGTATTCCACAATCTAAATAGATGTCATGTTCCCAGGTCACAGTTTTCCAGAATCACGCCTCAGTCATGTTCCCAGGCCACAGGGATCCAGAATCAAACTTCAGTCATGTTGCCAGGCCATAGGGTACCACCATCAAACCTCAGTCATATTCCCAGGCCACAGTTTTCTAGAATCAAACCGATTTCATGTTCCCAGGCAACAGGGTACCGGAATCCAAACCGATGTCATGTTCCCAGGCCACAGGATTTCACACTCTAACATCAGTCATCTTCCCAGGCCAATGGTTTCCAGAATCAAACCTCAGTCATATTCCCAGGCCACATGGTTCCAGAATAAAACCTCAGTCATGTTCCCTGGACACAGGTTTCAGAAATAAACTCCCAGTCATGTTCCCAGGCCACAGGGTTCCACAATTAAACCTCAGTCATATTCCCAGGCCAGAGGGTTCCACAATCAAACCTCTGTCCTGTTGCTAGGCCACGGTTCCACCATCAAGCCTCACTCATGTTCCCAGGAAAGACTGTTCCACAATCAAACCTAAGTCATCTTGCCAAGCCACAGGGTTCCACCATCAAGCCTCACTCATGTTGCCAGGCCACAGGGTTCCACCATCAAGCCTCACTCATGTTCCCAAGCCTGAGGGTTCCACTATCAAACCTCAGTCATGTTGCCAGGCCACAGGTTTCAACCATCAAACCTCAGTCATGTTCCCAGTAAACAGGGCTCCAGAATCAAACCAATGTCAAGTTCCCACGCCACGGGGTTCCAGTATCAGGCCTCAGTCATGTTCCCCGTGCACAGGGTGCCACAATCAAACTCAGTCATGTTGCCAGTCCACAGGTTTCTGCCATCACACCTCAGTCAAGTTGCCAGGCCACAGGGTTCCAGAATCAAGCCTCAGTCATTTTGCCAGGCCATAGTGTTCCACCATCAAACCTCAGTCATGATCCCAAGCCACATGTTTCCACAATGAAACCTCAGTCACTTTCCCAGGCCAAAGGTTTCCAGAATCAAACCTCAGTCATATTCCCAGGACACATGGTTCCAGAATCAAACCTGAGTCATGTTCGCAGGCCACAGGTTTCAGCAATCAAACCTCAGTCATGTTCCCAGGACACAGGTGTCCAGAATCAAACCTCAGTCATGTTCCCAGGGAACAGGTTTCCAGAAACAAACCTCAGTCATGTTCCCAAGGCACAGGGTTCCAGAATCAAACCTCAGTCTTGTTCCCAGGACACAGGTTTCCAGAATCAACCCGATATCATGTTCCCTAGCCACAGTCTTCCAGAATCAAACCTCAGTCATGTTGCCAGGCCACAGGTTTCCACCATCAAACCTCAGGCATGTTCCCAGGCCACAGGGTTCCAGAATCAAACCGTTCTCATGTTCCCAGGCCACAGGGTTCCAGAATCCACCATTGTCATTTCCCAGGCCACAAGATTCCAGAATCAATCCTCAGTTATGTTCCCAGGCTACAGGGTTCCAGAATAAAACCTCAGTCATGTTCCCAGTCCACAGGGTTCCAGAACCGAGGCTCAGTCAGGTTCCCGGGGCACAGTATTCCACAATCTAAACAGATGTCATGTTCCCAGGCCTCAGGGTTCCAGAATCCACCGATGTCATGTTCCCAGGCCACAGGGTTCCAGAATCAATCCTCAGTTATGTTCCCAGGCTACAGGGTTCCAGAATAAAACCTCAGTCATGTTCCCAGTCCACAGGGTTCCAGAACCAAGGCTCAGTAAGGTTCCCGGGGCACAGTATTCCACAATCTAAATAGATGTCATATTCCCAGGCCACAGTGTTCCAGAATCACGCCTCAGTCATGTTCCCAGGCCACAGGGATCCAGAATCAAACTTCAGTCATGTTGCCAGGCCGTAGGGGACCACCATCAAACCTCAGTCATATTCCCAGGCCACAGGTTTCCAGAATCAAACCGATTTCATGTTCCCAGGCAACAGGGTACCGGAATCCAAACCGATGTCATGTTCCCAGGCCACAGGATTCCACACTCTAACATCAGTCATCTTCCAAGGCCAATGGTTTCCAGAATCAAACCTCAGTCATATTCCCAGGCCACATGGTTCCAGAATCAAACCTCAGTCTTGTTCCCAGGACACAGGTTGCCAGAATCAACCCGATATCATGTTCCCTAGCCACAGTCTTCCAGAATAAAACCTCAGTCATGTTCCCAGTCCACAGGGTTCCAGAACCGAGGCTCAGTCAGGTTCCCGGGGCACAGTATTCCACAATCTAAACAGATGTCATGTTCCCAGGCCTCAGGGTTCCAGAATCCACCGATGTCATGTTCCCAGGCCACAGGTTTCCAGAATCAATCCTCAGTTATGTTCCCAGGCTACAGGGTTCCAGAATAAAACCTCAGTCATGTTCCCAGTCCACAGGGTTCCAGAACCAAGGCTCAGTCAGGTTCCCGGAGCACAGGGATCCAGAATCAAACTTCAGTCATGTTGCCAGGCCATAGGGTACCACCATCAAACCTCAGTCATATTCCCAGGCCACAGGTTTCTAGAATCAAACCGATTTCATGTTCCCAGGCAACAGGGTACCGGAATCCAAACCGATGTCATGTTCCCAGGCCACAGGATTCCACACTCTAACATCAGTCATCTTCCCAGGCCAATGGTTTCCAGAATCAAACCTCAGTCATATTCCCAGGCCACATGGTTCCAGAATCAAACCTCAGTTGTGTTCCCAGGACACAGGGTTCCAGAATAAAACCTCAGTCATGTTCCCTGGACACAGGTTTCAGAAATAAAATCCCAGTCATGTTCCCAGGCCACAGGGTTCCACAATTAAACCTCAGTCATATTCGCAGGCCAGAGGGTTCCACAATCAAACCTCAGTTCTGTTGCTTGACCACGGTTCCACCATCAAGCCTCAGTCATGTTCCCAGGGAACAGGCTTCCAGAAACAAACCTCAGTCATGTTCCCAAGGCACAGGGTTCCAGAATCAAACCTCAGTCTTGTTCCCAGGACACAGGTTGCCAGAATCAACCCGATATCATGTTCCCTAATCACAGTCTTCCAGAATCAAACCTCAGTCCTGTTGCCAGGCCACAGGTTTCCACCATCAAACCTCAGGCATGTTCCCAGGCCACAGGGTTCCAGAATCCACCGATGTCATGTTCCCAGGCCACAGGATTCCACACTCTAACATCAGTCATCTTCCCAGGCCAATGGTTTCCAGAATCAAACCTCAGTCATATTCCCATGCCACATGGTTCCAAAATAAAACCTCAGTCATGTTCCCTGGACACAGGTTTCAGAAATAAACTCCCAGTCATGTTCCCAGGCCACAGGGTTCCACAATTAAACCTCAGTCATATTCCCAGGCCAGAGGGTTCCACAATCAAACCTCTGTCCTGTTGCTAGGCCACGGTTCCACCATCAAGCCTCACTCATGTTCCCAGGAAAGACTGTTCCACAATCAAACCTAAGTCATCTTGCCAAGCCACAGGGTTCCACCATCAAGCCTCACTCATGTTGCCAGGCCACAGGGTTCCACCATCAAGCCTCACTCATGTTCCCAAGCCTGAGGGTTCCACTATCAAACCTCAATCATGTTGCCAGGCCACAGGTGTCAACCATCAAACCTCAGTCATGTTCCCAGTAAACAGGGCTCCAGAATCAAACCAATGTCAAGTTCCCACGCCACGGGGTTCCAGTATCAGGCCTCAGTCATGTTCCCCGTGCACAGAGTGCCACAATCAAACTCAGTCATGTTGCCAGGCCACAGGTTTCTGCCATCACACCTCAGTCAAGTTGCCAGGCCACAGGGTTCCAGAATCATGCCTCAGTCATTTTGCCAGGCCATAGTGTTCCACCATCAAACCTCAGTCATGATCCCAAGCCACATGTTTCCACAATGAAACCTCAGTCATTTTCCCAGGCCAAAGGTTTCCAGAATCAAACCTCAGTCATATTCCCAGGACACAGGTGTCCAGAATCAAACCTCAGTCATGTTCCCAGGGAACAGGTTTCCAGAAATAAACCTCAGTCATGTTCCCAAGGCACAGGGTTCCAGAATCAAACCTCAGTCTTGTTCCCAGGACACAGGTTGCCAGAATCAACCCGATATCATGTTCCCTAGCCACAGTCTTCCAGAATCAAACCTCAGTCATGTTGCCAGGCCACAGGTTTCCACCATCAAACCTCAGGCATGTTCCCAGGCCACAGGGTTCCAAAATCAAACCGTTCTCATGTTCCCAGGCCACAGGGTTCCAGAATCCACCATTGTCATTTTCCCAGGCCACAAGATTCCAGAATCAATCCTCAGTTATGTTCCCAGGCTACAGGGTTCCAGAATAAAACATCAGTCATGTTCCCAGTCCAAAGGGTTCCAGAACCGAGGCTCAGTCAGGTTCCCGGTGCACAGTATTCCACAATCTAAACAGATGTCATGTTCCCAGGCCTCAGGGTTCCAGAATCCACCGATGTCATGTTCCCAGGCCACAGGGTTCCAGAATCAATCCTCAGTTATGTTCCCAGGCTACAGGGTTCCAGAATAAAACCTCAGTCATGTTCCCAGTCCACAGGGTTCCAGAACCAAGGCTCAGTCAGGTTCCCGGGGCACAGTATTCCACAATCTAAATTGATGTCATGTTCCCAGGCCACAGTGTTCCAGAATCAAGCCTCAGTCATGTTCCCAGGCCACAGGGATCCAGAATCAAACTTCAGTCATGTTGCCAGGCCGTAGGGGACCACCATCAAACCTCAGTCATATTCCCAGGCCACAGGTTTCCAGAATCAAACCGATTTCATGTTCCCAGGCAACAGGGTACCGGAATCCAAACCGATGTCATGATCCCAGGCCACAGGATTCCACACTCTAACATCAGTCTTTTTCCCAGGCCAATGGTTTCCAGAATCAAACCTCAGTCATATTCCCAGGCCACATGGTTCCAGAATCAAACCTCAGTTGTGTTCCCAGGACACAGGGTTCCAGAATAAAACCTCAGTCATGTTCCCTGGACATAGGTTTCAGAAATAAAATCCCAGTCATGTTCCCAGGCCACAGGGTTCCACAATTAAACCTCAGTCATATTCCCAGGCCAGAGGGTTCCACAGTCAAACCTTAGTTCTGTTGTCAGACCACGGTTCCACCATCAAGCCTCAGTCATGTTCCCAGGGAACAGGCTTCCAGAAACAAACCTCAGGCATGTTCCCAAGGCACAGGGTTCCAGCATCAAACCTCAGTCTTGCTCCCAGGACACAGGTTGCCAGAATCAACCCGATATCATGTTCCCTAGCCACAGTCTTCCAGAATCAAACCTCAGTCCTGTTGCCAGGCCTCAGGTTTCCACCATCAAACCTCAGGCATGTTCCCAGGCCACAGGGTTCGAGAATCCACCGATGTCATGTTCCCAGGCCACAGGATTCCACATTCTAACATCAGTCATCTTCCCAGGCCAATGGTTTCCAGAATCAAACCTCAGTCATATTCCCAGGCCACATGGTTACAGAATCAAACCTCAGTTGTGTTCCCAGGACACAGGTTTCCAGAATAAAACCTCAGTCATGTTCCCTGGACATAGGTTTCAGAAATAAAATCCCAGTCATGTTGCCAGGCCACAGGGTTCCACAATTAAACCTCAGTCATATTCCCAGGCCAGAGGGTTCCACAATCAAACCTCAGTTCTGTTGCCAGACCACGGTTCCACCATCAAGCCTCAGTCATGTTCCCAGGGAACAGGCTTCCAGAAACAAACCTCAGTCATGTTCCCAAGGCACAGGGTTCCAGAATCAAACCTCAGTCTTGTTCCCAGGACACAGGTTGCCAGAATCAACCCGATATCATGTTCCCTAGCCACAGTCTTCCAGAATCAAACCTCAGTCCTGTTGCCAGGCCACAGGTTTCCACCTTGAAACCTCAGGCATGTTCCCAGGCCACAGGGTTCCAGAATCCACAGATGTCATGTTCCCAGGCCACAGGATTCCACACTCTAACATCAGTCATCTTCCCAGGCCAATGGTTTCCAGAATCAAACCTCAGTCATATTCCCATGCCACATGGTTCCAAAATAAAACCTCAGTCATGTTCCCTGGACACAGGTTTCAGAAATAAACTCCCAGTCATGTTCCCAGGCCACAGGGTTCCACTATTAAACCTCAGTCATATTCCCAGGCCAGAGGGTTCCACAATCAAACCTCTGTCCTGTTGCTAGACCACGGTTCCACCATCAAGCCTCAGTCATGTTCCCAGGAAAGACTGTTCCACAATCAAACCTAAGTCATCTTGCCAAGCCACAGGGTTCCACCATCAAGCCTCACTCATGTTGCCAGGCCACAGGGTTCCACCATCAAGCCTCACTCATGTTCCCAAGCCTGAGGGTTCCACTATCAAACCTCAATCATGTTGCCAGGCCACAGGTTTCAACCATCAAACCTCAGTCATGTTCCCAGTAAACAGGGCTCCAGAATCAAACCAATGTCAAGTTCCCACGCCACGGGGTTCCAGTATCAGGCCTCAGTCATGTTCCCCGTGCACAGGGTGCCACAATCAAACTCAGTCATGTTGCCAGTCCACAGGTTTCTGCCATCACACCTCAGTCAAGTTGCCAGGCCACAGGGTTCCAGAATCAAGCCTCAGTCATTTTGCCAGGCCATAGTGTTCCACCATCAAACCTCAGTCATGATCCCAAGCCACATGTTTCCACAATGAAACCTCAGTCACTTTCCCAGGCCAAAGGTTTCCAGAATCAAACCTCAGTCATACTCCCAGGACACATGGTTCCAGAATCAAACCTGAGTCATGTTCGCAGGCCACAGGTTTCAGCAATCAAACCTCAGTCATGTTCCCAGGACACAGGTGTCCAGAATCAAACCTCAGTCATGTTCCCAGGGAACAGGTTTCCAGAAACAAACCTCAGTCTTGTTCCCAGGAAACAGGTTTCCAGAATCAACCCGATATCATGTTCCCTAGCCAGAGTCTTTCAGAATCAAACCTCAGTCATGTTGCCAGGCCACAGGTTTCCACCATCAAACCTCAGGCATGTTCCCAGGCCACAGGGTTCCAGAATTAAACCGTTCTCATGTTCCCAGGCCACAGGGTTCCAGAATCCACCGTTGTCATTTTCCCAGGCCTCAAGTTTCCAGAATCAATCCTCAGTTATGTTCCCAGGCTACAGGGTTCCAGAATAAAACCTCAGTCATGTTCCCAGTCCACAGGGTTCCAGAACCGAGGCTCAGTCAGGTTCCTGGGGCACAGTATTCCACAATCTAAACAGATGTCATGTTCCCAGGCCTCAGGGTTCCAGAATCCACCGATGTCATGTTCCCAGGCCACAGGCTTCCAGAATCAATCCTCAGTTATGTTCCCAGGCTACAGGGTTCCAAAATAAAACCTCAGTCATGTTCCCAGTCCACAGGGTTCCAGAAACAAGGCTCAGTCAGGTTCCCGGGCCACAGTATTCCACCATCTAAATAGATGTCATGTTCCCAGGCCACAGTTTTCCAGAATCACGTCTCAGTCATGTTCCCAGGCCACAGGGATCCAGAATCAAACTTCAGTCATGTTGCCAGGCCATAGGGTACCACCATCAAACCTCAGTCATATTCCCAGGCCACAGGTTTCTAGAATCAAACCGATTTCATGTTCCCAGGCAACAGGGTACCGGAATCCAAACCGATGTCATGTTCCCAGGCCACAGGATTCCACACTCTAACATCAGTCATCTTCCCAGGCCAATGGTTTCCAGAATCAAACCTCAGTCATATTCCCAGGCCACATGGTTCCAGAATCAAACCTCAGTTGTGTTCCCAGGACACAGGCTTCCAGAATAAAACCTCAGTCATGTTCCCTGGACACAGGTTTCAGAAATAAAATCCCAGTCATGTTCCCAGGCCACAGGGTTCCACAATTAAACCTCAGTCATATTCCCAGGCCAGAGGGTTCCACAATCAAACCTCAGTTCTGTTGCCAGACCACGGTTCCACCCTCAAGCCTCAGTCATGTTCCCAGGGAACAGGCTTCCAGAAACAAACCTCAGTCATGTTCCCAAGGCACAGGGTTCCAGAATCAAACCTCAGTCTTTTTCCCAGGACACAGGTTGCCAGAATCAACCCGATATCATGTTCCCTAGCCACAGTCTTCCAGAATCAAACCTCAGTCCTGTTGCCAGGCCACAGGTTTCCACCATCAAACCTCAGGCATGTTCCCAGGCCACAGGGTTCCAGAATCCACCGATGTCATGTTCCCAGGCCACAGGATTCCACACTCTAACATCAGTCATCTTCCCAGGCCAATGGTTTCCAGAATCAAACCTCAGTCATATTCCCATGCCACATGGTTCCAAAATAAAACCTCAGTCATGTTCCCTGGACACAGGTTTCAGAAATAAACTCCCAGTCATGTTCCCAGGCCACAGGGTTCCACTATTAAACCTCAGTCATATTCCCAGGCCAGAGGGTTCCACAATCAAACCTCTGTCCTGTTGCTAGGCCACGGTTCCACCATCAAGCCTCAGTCATGTTCCCAGGAAAGACTGTTCCACAATCAAACCTAAGTCATCTTGCCAAGCCACAGGGTTCCACCATCAAGCCTCACTCATGTTGCCAGGCCACAGGGTTCCACCATCAAGCCTCACTCATGTTCCCAAGCCTGAGGGTTCCACTATCAAACCTCAATCATGTTGCCAGGCAACAGGTGTCAACCATCAAACCTCAGTCATGTTCCCAGTAAACAGGGCTCCAGAATCAAACCAATGTCAAGTTCCCACGCCACGGGGTTCCAGTATCAGGCCTCAGTCATCTTCCCCGTGCACAGGGTGCCACAATCAAACTCAGTCATGTTGCCAGTCCACAGGTTTCTGCCATCACACCTCAGTCAAGTTGCCAGGCCACAGGGTTCCAGAATCAAGCCTCAGTCATTTTGCCAGGCCATAGTGTTCCACCATCAAACCTCAGTCATGATCCCAAGCCACATGTTTCCACAATGAAACCTCAGTCATTTTCCCAGGCCAAAGGTTTCCAGAATCAATCCTCAGTCATATTCCCAGGACTCATGGTTCCAGAATCAAACCTGAGTCATGTTCGCAGGCCCCAGGTTTCAGCAATCAAACCTCAGTCATGTTCCCAGGACACAGGTGTCCAGAATCAAACCTCAGTCATGTTCCCAGGGAACAGGTTTCCAGAAACAAACCTCAGTCATGTTCCCAAGGCACAGGGTTCCAGAATCAAACCTCAGTCTTGTTCCCAGGACACAGGTTGCCAGAATAAACCCGATATCATGTTCCCTAGCCACAGTCTTCCAGAATCAAACCTCAGTCATGTTGCCAGGCCACAGGTTTCCACCATCAAACCTCAGGCATGTTCCCAGGCCACAGGGTTCCAGAATCAAACCGTTCTCATGTTCCCAGGCCACAGGGTTCCAGAATCCACCGTTGTCATTTTCCCAGGCCACAAGATTCCAGAATCAATCCTCAGTTATGTTCCCAGGCTACAGGGTTCCAGAATAAAACCTCAGTCATGTTCCCAGTCCACAGGGTTCCAGAACAGAGGCTCAGTCAGGTTCCCGGGGCACAGTATTCCACAATCTAAACAGATGTCATGTTCCCAGGCGTCAGGGTTCCAGAATCCACCGATGTCATGTTCCCAGGCCACAGGGTTCCAGAATCAATCCTCAGTTATGTTCCCAGGCTACAGGGTTCCAGAATAAAACCTCAGTCATGTTCCCAGTCCACAGGGTTCCAGAACCAAGGCTCAGTCAGTTTCCCGGGCACAGTATTCCACAATCTAAATAGTTGTCATGTTCCCAGGCCACAGTTTTCCAGAATCACGCCTCAGTCACGTTCCCAGGCCACAGGGATCCAGAATCAAACTTCAGTCATGTTGCCAGGCCATAGGGTACCACCATCAAACCTCAGTCATATTCCCAGGCCACAGGTTTCCAGAATCAAACCGATTTCATGTTCCCAGGCAACAGGGTACCGGAATCCAAACCGATGTCATGTTCCCAGGCCACAGGATTCCACACTCTAACATCAGTCATCTTCCCAGGCCAATGGTTTCCAGAATCAAACCTCAGTCATATTCCCAGGCCACATGGTTCCAGAATCAAACCTCAGTTGTGTTCCCAGGACACAGGGTTCCAGAATAAAACCTCAGTCATGTTCCCTGGACACAGGTTTCAGAAATAAAATCCCAGTCATGTTCCCAGGCCACAGGGTTCCACAATTAAACCTCAGTCATATTCCCAGGCCAGAGGGTTCCACAATCAAACCTCAGTTCTGTTGCCAGACCACGGTTCCACCATCAAGCCTCAGTCATGTTCCCAGGGAACAGGCTTCCAGAAACAAACCTCAGTCATGTTCCCAAGGCACAGGGTTCCAGAATCAAACCTCAGTCTTGTTCCCAGGACACAGGTTGCCAGAATCAACCCGATATCATGTTCCCTAGCCACAGTCTTCCAGAATCAAACCTCAGTCCTGTTGCCAGGCCACAGGTTCCCACCATCAAACCTCAGGCATGTTCCCAGGCCACAGGGTTCCAGAAGCCACCGATGTCATGTTCCCAGGCCACAGGATTCCACACTCTAACATCAGTCATCTTCCCAGGCCAATGGTTTCCAGAATCAAACCTCAGTCATATTCCCAGGCCACATGGTTCCAGAATAAAACCTCAGTCATGTTCCCTGGACGCAGGTTTCAGAAATAAACTCCCAGTCATGTTCCCAGGCCACAGGGTTCCACAATTAAACCTCTGTCATATTCCCAGGCCAGAGGGTTCCACAATCAAACCTCTGTCCTGTTGATAGGCCACGGTTCCACCATCAAGCCTCACTCATGTTCCCAGGAAAGACTGTTCCACAATCAAACCTAAGTCATCTTGCCAAGCCACAGGGTTCCACCATCAAGCCTCACTCATGTTGCCAGGCCACAGGGTTCCACCATCAAGCCTCACTCATGTTCCCAAGCCTGAGGGTTCCACTATCAAACCGCAATCATGTTGCCAGGCCACAGGTTTCAACCATCAAACCTCAGTCATGTTCCCAGTAAACAGGGCTCCAGAATCAAACCAATGTCAAGTTCCCACGCCACGGGGTTCCAGTATCAGGCCTCAGTCATGTTCCCCGTGCACAGGGTGCCACAATCAAACTCAGTCATGTTGCCAGTCCACAGGTTTCTGCCATCACACCTCAGTCAAGTTGCCAGGCCACAGGGTTCCAGAATCAAGCCTCAGTCATTTTGCCAGGCCATAGTGTTCCACCATCAAACCTCAGTCATGATCCCAAGCCACATGTTTCCACAATGAAACCTCAGTCACTTTCCCAGGCCAAAGGTTTCCAGAATCAAACCTCAGTCATATTCCCAGGACACATGGTTCCAGAATCAAACCTGAGTCATGTTCTTAGGCCCCAGGTTTCAGCAATCAAACCTCAGTCATGTTCCCAGGACACAGGTGTCCAGAATCAAACCTCAGTCATGTTCCCAGGGAACAGGTTTCCAGAAACAAACCTCAGTCATGTTCCCAAGGCACAGGGTTCCAGAATCAAACCTCAGTCTTGTTCCCAGGACACAGGTTGCCAGAATCAACCCGATATCATGTTCCCTAGCCACAGTCTTCCAGAATCAAACCTCAGTCATGTTGCCAGGCCACAGCTTTCCACCATCAAACCTCAGGCATGTTCCCAGGCCACAGGGTTCCAGAATCAAACCGTTCTCATGTTCCCAGGCCACAGGGTTCCAGAATCCACCGTTGTCATTTTCCCAGGCCACAAGATTCCAGAATCAATCCTCAGTTATGTTCCCAGGCTACAGGGTTCCAGAATAAATCCTCAGTCATGTTCCCAGTCCACAGGGTTCCAGAACCGAGGCTCAGTCAGGTTCCCGGGGCACAGTATTCCACAATCTAAACAGATGTCATGTTCCCAGGCCTCAGGGTTCCAGAATCCACCGATGTCATGTTCCCAGGCCACAGGTTTCCAGAATCAATCCTCAGTTATGTTCCCAGGCTACAGGGTTCCAGAATAAAACCTCAGTCATGTTCCCAGTCCACAGGGTTCCAGAACCAAGGCTCAGTCAGGTTCCCGGGGCACAGTATTCCACAATCTAAATAGATGTCATGTTCCCAGGCCACAGTTTTCCAGAATCACGTCTCAGTCATGTTCCCAGGCCACAGGGATACAGAATCTAACTTCAGTCATGTTGCCAGGCCATAGGGTACCACCATCAAACCTCAGTCATATTCCCAGGCCACAGGTTTCTAGAATCAAACCGATTTCATGTTCCCAGGCAACAGGGTACCGGAATCCAAACCGATGTCATGTTCCCAGGCCACAGGATTCCACACTCTAACATCAGTCATCTTCCCAGGCCAATGGTTTCCAGAATCAAACCTCAGTCATATTCCCAGGCCACATGGTTCCAGAATCAAACCTCAGTTGTGTTCCCAGGACACAGGGTTCCAGAATAAAACCTCAGTCATGTTCCCTGGACACAGGTTTCAGAAATAAAATCCCAGTCATGTTCCCAGGCCACAGGGTTCCACAATTAAACCTCAGTCATATTCCCAGGCCAGAGGGTTCCACAATCAAACCTCAGTTCTGTTGCCAGACCACGGTTCCACCATCAAGCCTCAGTCATGTTCCCAGGGAACAGGCTTCCAGAAACAAACCTCAGTCATGTTCCCAAGGCACAGGGTTCCAGAATCAAACCTCAGTCTTGTTCCCAGGACACAGGTTGCCAGAATCAACCCGATATCATGTTCCCTAGCCACAGTCTTCCAGAATCAAACCTCAGTCCTGTTGCCAGGCCACAGGTTTCCACCATCAAACCTCAGGCATGTTCCCAGGCCACAGGGTTCCAGAATCCACCGATGTCATGTTCGCAGGCCACAGGATTCCACACTCTAACATCAGTCATCTTCCCAGGCCAATGGTTTCCAGAATCAAACCTCAGTCATATTCCCAGGCCACATGGTTCCAGAATAAAACCTCAGTCATGTTCCCTGGACACAGGTTTCAGAAATAAACTCCCAGTCATGTTCCCAGGCCACAGGGTTCCACAATTAAACCTCAGTCATATTCCCAGGCCAGAGGGTTCCACAATCAAACCTCTGTCCTGTTGCTAGGCCACGGTTCCACCATCAAGCCTCACTCATGTTCCCAGGAAAGACTGTTCCACAATCAAACCTAAGTCATCTTGCCAAGCCACAGGGTTCCACCATCAAGCCTCACTCATGTTGCCAGGCCACAGGGTTCCACCATCAAGCCTCACTCATGTTCCCAAGCCTGAGGGTTCCACTATCAAACCTCAATCATGTTGCCAGGCCACAGGTTTCAACCATCAAACCTCAGTCATGTTCCCAGTAAACAGGGCTCCAGAATCAAACCAATGTCAAGTTCCCACGCCACGGGGTTCCAGTATCAGGCCTCAGTCATGTTCCCCGTGCACAGGGTGCCACAATCAAACTCAGTCATGTTGCCAGTCCACAGGTTTCTGCCATCACACCTCAGTCAAGTTGCCAGGCCACAGGGTTCCAGAACCAAGCCTCAGTCATTTTGCCAGGCCATAGTGTTCCACCATCAAACCTCAGTCATGATCCCAAGCCACATGTTTCCACAATGAAACCTCAGTCACTTTCCCAGGCCAAAGGTTTCCAGAATCAAACCTCAGTCATATTCCCAGGACACATGGTTCCAGAATCAAACCTGAGTCATGTTCGCAGGCCACAGGTTTCAGCAATCAAACCTCAGTCATGTTCCCAGGACACAGGTGTCCAGAATCAAACCTCAGTCATGTTCCCAGGGAACAGGTTTCCAGAAACAAACCTCAGTCATGTTCCCAAGGCACAGGGTTCCAGAATCAAACCTCAGTCTTGTTCACAGGACACAGGTTTCCAGAATCAACCCGATATCATGTTCCCTAGCCAGAGTCTTCCAGAATCAAACCTCAGTCATGTTGCCAGGCCACAGGTTTCCACCATCAAACCTCAGGCATGTTCCCAGGCCACAGGGTTCCAGAATTAAACCGTTCTCATGTTCCCAGGCCACAGGGTTCCAGAATCCACCGTTGTCATTTTCCCAGGCCTCAAGATTCCAGAATCAATCCTCAGTTATGTTCCCAGGCTACAGGGTTCCAGAATAAAACCTCAGTCATGTTCCCAGTCCACAGGGTTCCAGAACCGAGGCTCAGTCAAGTTCCTAGGGCACAGTATTCCACAATCTAAACAGATGTCATATTCCCAGGCCTCAGGGTTCCAGAATCCACCGATGTCATGTTCCCAGGCCACAGGTTTCCAGAATAAATCCTCAGTTATGTTCCCAGGCTACAGGGATCCAGAATAAAACCTCAGTCATGTTCCCAGTCCACAGGGTTCCAGAACCAAGGCTCAGTCAGGTTCCCGGGGCACAGTATTCCACAATCTAAATAGATGTCATGTTCCCAGGTCACAGTTTTCCAGAATCACGCCTCAGTCATGTTCCCAGGCCACAGGGATCCAGAATCAAACTTCAGTCATGTTGCCAGGCCATAGGGTACCACCATCAAACCTCAGTCATATTCCCAGGCCACAGTTTTCTAGAATCAAACCGATTTCATGTTCCCAGGCAACAGGGTACCGGAATCCAAACCGATGTCATGTTCCCAGGCCACAGGATTCCACACTCTAACATCAGTCATCTTCCCAGGCCAATGGTTTCCAGAATCAAACCTCAGTCATATTCCCAGGCCACATGGTTCCAGAATAAAACCTCAGTCATGTTCCCTGGACACAGGTTTCAGAAATAAACTCCCAGTCATGTTCCCAGGCCACAGGGTTCCACAATTAAACCTCAGTCATATTCCCAGGCCAGAGGGTTCCACAATCAAACCTCTGTCCTGTTGCTAGGCCACGGTTCCACCATCAAGCCTCACTCATGTTCCCAGGAAAGACTGTTCCACAATCAAACCTAAGTCATCTTGCCAAGCCACAGGGTTCCACCATCAAGCCTCACTCATGTTGCCAGGCCACAGGGTTCCACCATCAAGCCTCACTCATGTTCCCAAGCCTGAGGGTTCCACTATCAAACCTCAGTCATGTTGCCAGGCCACAGGTTTCAACCATCAAACCTCAGTCATGTTCCCAGTAAACAGGGCTCCAGAATCAAACCAATGTCAAGTTCCCACGCCACGGGGTTCCAGTATCAGGCCTCAGTCATGTTCCCCGTGCACAGGGTGCCACAATCAAACTCAGTCATGTTGCCAGTCCACAGGTTTCTGCCATCACACCTCAGTCAAGTTGCCAGGCCACAGGGTTCCAGAATCAAGCCTCAGTCATTTTGCCAGGCCATAGTGTTCCACCATCAAACCTCAGTCATGATCCCAAGCCACATGTTTCCACAATGAAACCTCAGTCACTTTCCCAGGCCAAAGGTTTCCAGAATCAAACCTCAGTCATATTCCCAGGACACATGGTTCCAGAATCAAACCTGAGTCATGTTCGCAGGCCACAGGTTTCAGCAATCAAACCTCAGTCATGTTCCCAGGACACAGGTGTCCAGAATCAAACCTCAGTCATGTTCCCAGGGAACAGGTTTCCAGAAACAAACCTCAGTCATGTTCCCAAGGCACAGGGTTCCAGAATCAAACCTCAGTCTTGTTCCCAGGACACAGGTTTCCAGAATCAACCCGATATCATGTTCCCTAGCCACAGTCTTCCAGAATCAAACCTCAGTCATGTTGCCAGGCCACAGCTTTCCACCATCAAACCTCAGGCATGTTCCCAGGCCACAGGGTTCCAGAATCAAACCGTTTTCATGTTCCCAGGCCACAGGGTTCCAGAATCCACCGTTGTCATTTTCCCAGGCCACAAGATTCCAGAATGAATCCTCAGTTATGTTCCCTGGCTACAGGGTTCCAGAATAAAACCTCAGTCATGTTCCCAGTCCACAGGGTTCCAGAACCGAGGCTCAGTCAGGTTCCCGGGGCACAGTATTCCACAATCTAAACAGATGTCATGTTCCCAGGCCTCAGGGTTCCAGAATCCACCGATGTCATGTTCCCAGGCCACAGGTTTCCAGAATCAATCCTCAGTTATGTTCCCAGGCTACAGGGTTCCAGAATAAAACCTCAGTCATGTTCCCAGTCCACAGGGTTCCAGAACCAAGGCTCAGTCAGGTTCCCGGAACACAGGGATCCAGAATCAAACTTCAGTCATGTTGCCAGGCCATAGGGTACCACCATCAAACCTCAGTCATATTCCCAGGCCACAGGTTTCTAGAATCAAACCGATTTCATGTTCCCAGGCAAAAGGGTATCGGAATCCAAACCGATGTCATGTTCCCAGGCCACAGGATTCCACACTCTAACATCAGTCATCTTCCCAGGCCAATGGTTTCCAGAATCAAACTTCAGTCATATTCCCAGGCCACATGGTTCCAGAATCAAACCTCAGTTGTGTTCCCAGGACACAGGGTTCCAGAATAAAACCTCAGTCATGTTCCCTGGACACAGGTTTCAGAAATAAAATCCCAGTCAAGTTCCCAGGCCACAGGGTTCCACAATTAAACCTCAATCATATTCCCAGGCCAGAGGGTTCCACAATCAAACCTCAGTTCTTTTGCCAGACCACGGTTCCACCATCAAGCCTCAGTCATGTTCCCAGGGAACAGGCTTCCAGAAACAAACCTCAGTCATGTTCCCAAGGCACAGGGTTCCAGAATCAAACCTCAGTCTTGTTCCCAGGACACAGGTTTCCAGAATCAACCCGATATCATGTTCCCTAGCCACAGTCTTCCAGAATCAAACCTCAGTCCTGTTGCGAGGCCACAGGTTTCCAACATCAAACCTCAGGCATGTTCCCAGGCCACAGGGTTCCAGAATCCACCGATGTCATGTTCCCAGGCCACAGGATTCCACACTCTAACATCAGTCATCTTCCCAGGCCAATGGTTTCCAGAATCAAACCTCAGTCATATTCCCAGGCCACATGGTTCCAAAATAAAACCTCAGTCATGTTCCCTGGACACAGGTTTCAGAAATAAACTCCCAGTCATGTTCCCAGGCCACAGGGTTCCACAATTAAACCTCAGTCATATTCCCAGGCCAGAGGGTTCCACAATCAAACCTCTGTCCTGTTCCTAGGCCACGGTTCCACCATCAAGCCTCAGTCATGTTCCCAGGAAAGACTGTTCCACAATCAAAACTAAGTCATCTTGCCAAGCCACAGGGTTCCACCATCAAGCCTCACTCATGTTGCCAGGCCACAGGGTTCCACCATCAAGCCTCACTCATGTTCCCAATCCTGAGGGTTCCACTATCAATCCTCAATCATGTTGCCAGGCCACAGGTTTCAACCATCAAACCTCAGTCATGTTCCCAGTAAACAGGGCTCCAGAATCAAACCAATGTCAAGTTCCCACGCCACGGGTTTCCAGTATCAGGCCTCAGTCATGTTCCCCGTGCACAGGGTGCCACAATCAAACTCAGTCATATTGCCAGTCCACAGGTTTCTGCCATCACACCTCAGTCAAGTTGCCAGGCCACAGGGTTCCAGAATCAAGCCTCAGTCATTTTGCCAGGCCATAGTGTTCCACCATCAAACCTCAGTCATGATCCCAAGCCACATATTTCCACAATGAAACCTCAGTCATTTTCCCAGGCCAAAGGTTTCCAGAATCAAACCTCAGTCATATTCCCAGGACACATGGTTCCAGAATCAAACCTGAGTCATGTTCGCAGGCCACAGGTTTCAGCAATCAAACCTCAGTCATGTTCCCAGGACACAGGTGTCCAGAATCAAACCTCAGTCATGTTCCCAGGGAACAGGTTTCCAGAAACAAACCTCAGTCTTGTTCCCAGGACACAGGTTTCCAGAATCAACCCGATATCATGTTCCCTAGCCAGAGTCTTCCAGAATCAAACCTCAGTCATGTTGCCAGGCCACAGGTTTCCACCATCAAACCTCAGGCATGTTCCCAGGCCACAGGGTTCCAGATTAAACCGTTCTCATGTTCCCAGGCCACAGGGTTCCAGAATCCACCGTTGTCATTTTCCCAGGCCTCAAGTTTCCAGAATCAATCCTCAGTTATGTTCCCAGGCTACAGCGTTCCAGAATAAAACCTCAGTCATGTTCCCAGTCCACAGGGTTCCAGAACCGAGGCTCAGTCAGGTTCCTGGGGCACAGTATTCCACAATCTAAACAGATGTCATGTTCCCAGGCCTCAGGGTTCCAGAATCCACCGATGTCATGTTCCCAGGCCACAGGTTTCCAGAATCAATCCTCAGTTATGTTCCCAGGCTACAGGGTTCCAGAATAAAACCTCAGTCATGTTCCCAGTCCACAGGGTTCCAGAACCAAGGCTCAGTCAGGTTCCCGGGGCACAGTATTCCACAATCTAAATAGATGTCATGTTCCCAGGCCACAGTTTTCCAGAATCACGTCTCAGTCATGTTCCCAGGCCACAGGGATACAGAATCAAACTTCAGTCATGTTGCCAGGCCATAGGGTACCACCATCAAACCTCAGTCATATTCCCAGGCCACAGGTTTCTAGAATCAAACCGATTTCATGTTCCCAGGCAACAGGGTACCGGAATCCAAACCGATGTCATGTTCCCAGGCCACAGGATTCCACACTCTAACATCAGTCATCTTCCCAGGCCAATGGTTTCCAGAATCAAACCTCAGTCATATTCCCAGGCCACATGGTTCCAGAATCAAACCTCAGTTGTGTTCCCAGGACACAGGGTTCCAGAATAAAACCTCAGTCATGTTCCCTGGACACAGGTTTCAGAAATAAAATCCCAGTCATGTTCCCAGGCCACAGGGTTCCACAATTAAACCTCAGTCATATTCCCAGGCCAGAGGGTTCCACAATCAAACCTCAGTTCTGTTGCCAGACCACGGTTCCACCATCAAGCCTCAGTCATGTTCCCAGGGAACAGGCTTCCAGAAACAAACCTCAGTCATGTTCCCAAGGCACAGGGTTACAGAATCAAACCTCAGTCTTGTTCCCAGGACACAGGTTGCCAGAATCAACCCGATATCATGTTCCCTAGCCACAGTCTTCCAGAATCAAACCTCAGTCCTGTTGCCAGGCCACAGGTTTCCACCATCAAACCTCAGGCATGTTCCCAGGCCACAGGGTTCCAGAATCCACCGATGTCATGTTCCCAGGCCACAGGATTCCACACTCTAACATCAGTCATCTTCCCAGGCCAATGGTTTCCAGAATCAAACCTCAGTCATATTCCCAGGCCACATGGTTCCAGAATAAAACCTCAGTCATGTTCCCTGGACACAGGTTTCAGAAATAAACTCCCAGTCATGTTCCCAGGCCACAGGGTTCCACAATTAAACCTCAGTCATATTCCCAGGCCAGAGGGTTCCACAATCAAACCTCTGTCCTGTTGCTAGGCCACGGTTCCACCATCAAGCCTCACTCATGTTCCCAGGAAAGACTGTTCCACAATCAAACCTAAGTCATCTTGCCAAGCCACAGGGTTCCACCATCAAGCCTCACTCATGTTGCCAGGCCACAGGGTTCCACCATCAAGCCTCACTCATGTTCCCAAACCTGAGGGTTCCACTATCAAACCTCAATCATGTTGCCAGGCCACAGGTGTCAACCATCAAACCTCAGTCATGTTCCCAGTAAACAGGGCTCCAGAATCAAACCAATGTCAAGTTCCCACGCCACGGGGTTCCAGTATCAGGCCTCAGTCATGTTCCCCGTGCACAGGGTGCCACAATCAAACTCAGTCATGTTGCCAGGCCACAGGTTTCTGCCATCACACCTCAGTCAAGTTGCCAGGCCACAGGGTTCCAGAATCAAGCCTCAGTCATTTTGCCATGCCATAGTGTTCCACCATCAAACCTCAGTCATGATCCCAAGCCACATGTTTCCACAATGAAACCTCAGTCATTTTCCCAGGCCAAAGGTTTCCAGAATCAAACCTCAGTCATATTCCCAGGACACATGGTTCCAGAATCAAACCTGAGTCATGTTCGCAGGCCACAGGTTTCAGCAATCAAACCTCAGTCATGTTCCCAGGACACAGGTGTCCAGAATCAAACCTCAGTCATGTTCCCAGGGAACAGGTTTCCAGAAACAAACCTCAGTCATGTTCCCAAGGCACAGGGTTCCAGAATCAAACCTCAGTCTTGTTCCCAGGACACAGGTTGCCAGAATCAACCCGATATCATGTTCCCTAGCCAGAGTCTTCCAGAATCAAACCTCAGTCATGTTGCCAGGCCACAGGTTTCCACCATCAAACCTCAGGCATGTTCCCAGGCCACAGGGTTCCAGAATTAAACCGTTCTCATGTTCCCAGGCCACAGGGTTCCAGAATCCACCGTTGTCATTTTGCCAGGCCTCAAGATTCCAGAATCAATCCTCAGTTATGTTCCCAGGCTACAGGGTTCCAGAATAAAACCTCAGTCATGTTCCCAGTCCACAGGGTTCCAGAACCGAGGCTCAGTCAGGTTCCCGGGGCACAGTATTCCACAATCTAAACAGATGTCATGTTCCCAGGCCTCAGGATTCCAGAATCCACCGATGTCATGTTCCCAGGCCACAGGTTTCCAGAATCAATCCTCAGTTATGTTCCCAGGCTACAGGGTTCCAGAATAAAACCTCAGTCATGTTCCCAGTCCACAGGGTTCCAGAACCAAGGCTCAGTCAGGTTCCCGGGGCACAGTATTCCACAATCTAAATAGATGTCATGTTCCCAGGTCACAGTTTTCCAGAATCACGTCTCAGTCATGTTCCCAGGCCACAGGGATCCAGAATCAAACTTCAGTCATGTTGCCAGGCCATAGGGTACCACCATCAAACCTCAGTCATATTCCCAGGCCACAGTTTTCTAGAATCAAACCGATTTCATGTTCCCAGGCAACAGGGTACCGGAATCCAAACCGATGTCATGTTCCCAGGACACAGGATTCCACACTCTAACATCAGTCATCTTCCCAGGCCAATGGTTTCCAGAATCAAACCTCAGTCATATTCCCAGGCCACATGGTTCCAGAATAAAACCTCAGGTGTTCCCAGGACACAGGGTTCCAGAATAAAACCTCAGTCATGTTCCCTGGACACAGGTTTCAGAAATAAAATCCCAGTCATGTTCCCAGGCCACAGGGTTCCACAATTCAACCTCAGTCATATTCCCAGGCCAGAGGGTTCCACAATCAAACCTCAGTTCTGTTGCCAGACCACGGTTCCACCATCAAGCCTCAGTCATGTTCCCAGGGAACAGGCTTCCAGAAACAAACCTCAGTCATGTTCCCAAGGCACAGGGTTCCAGAATCAAACCTCAGTCTTGTTCCCAGGACACAGGTTGCCAGAATCAACCCGATATCATGTTCCCTAGCCACAGTCTTCCAGAATCAAACCTCAGTCCTGTTGCCAGGCCACAGGTTTCCACCATCAAACCTCAGGCATGTTCCCAGGCCACAGGGTTCCAGAATCCACCGATGTCATGTTCCCAGGCCACAGGGTTCCACACTCTAACATCAGTCATCTTCCCAGGCCAATGGTTTCCAGAATCAAACCTCAGTCATATTCCCAGGCCACATGGTTCCAGAATAAAACCTCAGTCATGTTCCCTGGACACAGGTTTCAGAAATAAACTCCCAGTCATGTTCCCAGGCCACAGGGTTCCACAATTAAACCTCAGTCATATTCCCAGGCCAGAGGGTTCCACAATCAAACCTCTGTCCTGTTGCTAGGCCACGGTTCCACCATCAAGCCTCACTCATGTTCCCAGGAAAGACTGTTCCACAATCAAACCTAAGTCATCTTGCCAAGCCACAGGGTTCCACCATCAAGCCTCACTCATGTTGCCAGGCCACAGGGTTCCACCATCAAGCCTCACTCATGTTCCCAAGCCTGAGGCTTCCACTATCAAACCTCAATCATGTTGCCAGGCCACAGGTGTCAACCATCAAACCTCAGTCATGTTCCCAGTAAACAGGGCTCCAGAATCAAACCAATGTCAAGTTCCCACGCCACGGGGTTCCAGTATCAGGCCTCAGTCATGTTCCCCGTGCACAGGGTGCCACAATCAAACTCAGTCATGTTGCCAGTCCACAGGTTTCTGCCATCACACCTCAGTCAAGTTGCCAGGCCACAGGGTTCCAGAATCAAGCCTCAGTCATTTTGCCAGGCCGTAGTGTTCCACCATCAAACCTCAGTCATGATCCCAAGCCACATGTTTCCACAATGAAACCTCAGTCATTTTCCCAGGCCAAAGGTTTCCAGAATCAAACCTCAGTCATATTCCCAGGACACATGGTTCCAGAATCAAACCTGAGTCATGTTCGCAGGCCACAGGTTTCAGCAATCAAACCTCAGTCATGTTCCCAGGACACAGGTGTCCAGAATCAAACCTCAGTCATGTTCCCAGGGAACAGGTTTCCAGAAACAAACCTCAGTCATGTTCCCAAGGCACAGGGTTCCAGAATCAAACCTCAGTCTTGTTCCCAGGACACAGGTTTCCAGAATCAACCCGACATCATGTTCCCTAGCCACAGTCTTCCAGAATCAAACCTCAGTCATGTTGCCAGGCCACAGGTTTCCACCATCAAACCTCAGGCATGTTCCCAGGCCACAGGGTTCCAGAATTAAACCGTTCTCATGTTCCCAGGCCACAGGGTTCCAGAATCCACCGTTGTCATTTTCCCAGGCCTCAAGTTTCCAGAATCAATCCTCAGTTATGTTCCCAGGCTACAGGGTTCCAGAATAAAACCTCAGTCAGGTTCCCAGTCCACAGGGTTCCAGAACCGAGGCTCAGTTAGGTTCCTGGGGCACAGTATTCCACAATCTAAACAGATGTCATGTTCCCAGGCCTCAGGGTTCCAGAATCCACCGATGTCATGTTCCCAGGCCACAGGTTTCCAGAATCAATCCTCAGTTATGTTCCCAGGCTACAGGGTTCCAGAATAAAACCTCAGTCATGTTCCCAGTCCACAGGGTTCCAGAACCAAGGCTCAGTCAGGTTCCCGGGGCACAGTATTCCACAATCTAAATAGATGTCATGTTCCCAGGCCACAGTTTTCCAGAATCACGTCTCAGTCATGTTCCCAGGCCACAGGGATACAGAATCAAACTTCAGTCATGTTGCCAGGCCATAGGGTACCACCATCAAACCTCAGTCATATTCCCAGGCCACAGGTTTCTACAATCAAACAGATTTCATGTTCCCAGGCAACAGGGTACCGGAATCCAAACCGATGTCATGTTCCCAGGCCACAGGATTCCACACTCTAACATCAGTCATCTTCCCAGGCCAATGGTTTCCAGAATCAAACCTCAGTCATATTCCCAGGCCACATGGTTCCAGAATCAAACCTCAGTTGTGTTCCCAGGACACAGGGTTCCAGAATAAAACCTCAGTCATGTTCCCTGGACACAGGTTTCAGAAATAAAATCCCAGTCATGTTCCCAGGCCACAGGGTTCCACAATTAAACCTCAGTCATATTCCCAGGCCAGAGGGTTCCACAATCAAACCTCAGTTCTGTTGCCAGACCACGGTTCCACCATCAAGCCTCAGTCATGTTCCCAGGGAACAGGCTTCCAGAAACAAACCTCAGTCATGTTCCCAAGGCACAGGGTTCCAGAATCAAACCTCAGTCTTGTTCCCAGGACACAGGTTGCCAGAATCAACCCGATATCATGTTCCCTAGCCACAGTCTTCCAGAATCAAACCTCAGTCCTGTTGCCAGGCCACAGGTTTCCACCATCAAACCTCAGGCATGTTCCCAGGCCACAGGGTTCCAGAATCCACCGATGTCATGTTCCCAGGCCACAGGATTCCACACTCTAACATCAGTCATCTTCCCAGGCCAATGGTTTCCAGAATCAAACCTCAGTCATATTCCCAGGCCACATGGTTCCAGAATAAAACCTCAGTCATGTTCCCTGGACACAGGTTTCAGAAATAAACTCCCAGTCATGTTCCCAGGCCACAGGGTTCCACAATTAAACCTCAGTCATATTCCCAGGCCAGAGGGTTCCACAATCAAACCTCTGTCCTGTTGCTAGGCCACGGTTCCACCATCAAGCCTCACTCATGTTCCCAGGAAAGACTGTTCCGCAATCAAACCTAAGTCATCTTGCCAAGCCACAGGGTTCCACCATCAAGCCTCACTCATGTTGCCAGGCCACAGGGTTCCACCATCAAGCCTCACTCATGTTCCCAAACCTGAGGGTTCCACTATCAAACCTCAATCATGTTGCCAGGCCACAGGTTTCAACCATCAAACCTCAGTCATGTTCCCAGTAAACAGGGCTCCAGAATCAAACCAATGTCAAGTTCCCACGCCACGGGGTTCCAGTATCAGGCCTCAGTCATGTTCCCCGTGCACAGGGTGCCACAATCAAACTCAGTCATGTTGCCAGGCCACAGGTTTCTGCCATCACACCTCAGTCAAGTTGCCAGGCCACAGGGTTCCAGAATCAAGCCTCAGTCATTTTGCCATGCCATAGTGTTCCACCATCAAACCTCAGTCATGATCCCAAGCCACATGTTTCCACAATGAAACCTCAGTCATTTTCCCAGGCCAAAGGTTTCCAGAATCAAACCTCAGTCATATTCCCAGGACACATGGTTCCAGAATCAAACCTGAGTCATGTTCGCAGGCCACAGGTTTCAGCAATCAAACCTCAGTCATGTTCCCAGGACACAGGTGTCCAGAATCAAACCTCAGTCATGTTCCCAGGGAACAGGTTTCCAGAAACAAACCTCAGTCATGTTCCCAAGGCACAGGGTTCCAGAATCAAACCTCAGTCTTGTTCCCAGGACACAGGTTGCCAGAATCAACCCGATATCATGTTCCCTAGCCAGAGTCTTCCAGAATCAAACCTCAGTCATGTTGCCAGGCCACAGGTTTCCACCATCAAACCTCAGGCATGTTCCCAGGCCACAGGGTTCCAGAATTAAACCGTTCTCATGTTCCCAGGCCACAGGGTTCCAGAATCCACCGTTGTCATTTTCCCAGGCCTCAAGATTCCAGAATCAATCCTCAGTTATGTTCCCAGGCTACAGGGTTCCAGAATAAAACCTCAGTCATGTTCCCAGTCCACAGGGTTCCAGAACCGAGGCTCAGTCAGGTTCCCGGGGCACAGTATTCCACAATCTAAACAGATGTCATGTTCCCAGGCCTCAGGGTTCCAGAATCCACCGATGTCATGTTCCCAGGCCACAGGTTTCCAGAATCAATCCTCAGTTATGTTCCCAGGCTACAGGGTTCCAGAATAAAACCTCAGTCATGTTCCCAGTCCACAGGGTTCCAGAACCAAGGCTCAGTCAGGTTCCCGGGGCACAGTATTCCACAATCTAAATAGATGTCATGTTCCCAGGTCACAGTTTTCCAGAATCACGTCTCAGTCATGTTCCCAGGCCACAGGGATCCAGAATCAAACTTCAGTCATGTTGCCAGGCCATAGGGTACCACCATCAAACCTCAGTCATATTCCCAGGCCACAGTTTTCTAGAATCAAACCGATTTCATGTTCCCAGGCAACAGGGTACCGGAATCCAAACCGATGTCATGCTCCCAGGACACAGGATTCCACACTCTAACATCAGTCATCTTCCCAGGCCAATGGTTTCCAGAATCAAACCTCAGTCATATTCCCAGGCCACATGGTTCCAGAATCAAACCTCAGTTGTGTTCCCAGGACACAGGGTTCCAGAATAAAACCTCAGTCATGTTCCCTGGACACAGGTTTCAGAAATAAAATCCCAGTCATGTTCCCAGGCCACAGGGTTCCACAATTCAACCTCAGTCATATTCCCAGGCCAGAGGGTTCCACAATCAAACCTCAGTTCTGTTGCCAGACCACGGTTCCACCATCAAGCCTCAGTCATGTTCCCAGGGAACAGGCTTCCAGAAACAAACCTCAGTCATGTTCCCAAGGCACAGGGTTCCAGAATCAAACCTCAGTCTTGTTCCCAGGACACAGGTTGCCAGAATCAACCCGATATCATGTTCCCTAGCCACAGTCTTCCAGAATCAAACCTCAGTCCTGTTGCCAGGCCACAGGTTTCCACCATCAAACCTCAGGCATGTTCCCAGGCCACAGGGTTCCAGAATCCACCGATGTCATGTTCCCAGGCCAATGGTTTCCAGAATCAAACCTCAGTCATATTCCCAGGCCACATGGTTCCAGAATAAAACCTCAGTCATGTTCCCTGGACACAGGTTTCAGAAATAAACTCCCAGTCATGTTCCCAGGCCACAGGGTTCCACAATTAAACCTCAGTCATATTCCCAGGCCAGAGGGTTCCACAATCAAACCTCTGTCCTGTTGCTAGGCCACGGTTCCACCATCAAGCCTCACTCATGTTCCCAGGAAAGACTGTTCCACAATCAAACCTAAGTCATCTTGCCAAGCCACAGGGTTCCACCATCAAGCCTCACTCATGTTGCCAGGCCACAGGGTTCCACCATCAAGCCTCACTCATGTTCCCAAGCCTGAGGGTTCCACTATCAAACCTCAATCATGTTGCCAGGCCACAGGTGTCAACCATCAAACCTCAGTCATGTTCCCAGTAAACAGGGCTCCAGAATCAAACCAATGTCAAGTTCCCACGCCACGGGGTTCCAGTATCAGGCCTCAGTCATGTTCCCCGTGCACAGGGTGCCACAATCAAACTCAGTCATGTTGCCAGGCCACAGGTTTCTGCCATCACACCTCAGTCAAGTTGCCAGGCCACAGGGTTCCAGAATCAAGCCTCAGTCATTTTGCCAGGCCGTAGTGTTCCACCATCAAACCTCAGTCATGATCCCAAGCCACATGTTTCCACAATGAAACCTCAGTCATTTTCCCAGGCCAAAGGTTTCCAGAATCAAACCTCAGTCATATTCCCAGGACACATGGTTCCAGAATCAAACCTGAGTCATGTTCGCAGGCCACAGGTTTCAGCAATCAAACCTCAGTCATGTTCCCAGGACACAGGTGTCCAGAATCAAACCTCAGTCATGTTCCCAGGGAACAGGTTTCCAGAAACAAACCTCAGTCATGTTCCCAAGGCACAGGGTTCCAGAATCAAACCTCAGTCTTGTTCCCAGGACACAGGTTTCCAGAATCAACCCGACATCATGTTCCCTAGCCACAGTCTTCCAGAATCAAACCTCAGTCATGTTGCCAGGCCACAGGTTTCCACCATCAAACCTCAGGCATATTCCCAGGCCACAGGGTTCCAGAATCAAACCGTTCTCATGTTCCCAGGCCACAGGGTTCCAGAATCCACCGTTGTCATTTCCCAGGCCACAAGATTCCAGAATCAATCCTCAGTTATGTTCCCAGGCTACAGGGTTCCAGAATAAAACCTCAGTCATGTTCCCAGTCCACAGGGTTCCAGAACCGAGGCTCAGTCAGGTTCCCGGGGCACAGTATTCCACAATCTAAACAGATGTCATGTTCCCAGGCCTCAGGGTTCCAGAATCCACCGATGTCATGTTCCCAGGCCACAGGGTTCCAGAATCAATCCTCAGTTATGTTCCCAGGCTACAGGGTTCCAGAATAAAACCTCAGTCATGTTCCCAGTCCACAGGGTTCCAGAACCAAGGCTCAGTCAGGTTCCCGGGGCACAGTATTCCACAATCTAAATAGATGTCATGTTCCCAGGCCACAGTGTTCCAGAATCACGCCTCAGTCATGTTCCCAGGCCACAGGGATCCAGAATCAAACTTCAGTCATGTTGCCAGGCCGTAGGGGACCACCATCAAACCTCAGTCATATTCCCAGGCCACAGGGTTCCAGAATCAAACCGATTTCATGTTCCCAGGCAACAGGGTACCGGAATCCAAACCGATGTCATGTTCCCAGGCCACAGGATTCCACACTCTAACATCAGTCATCTTCCCAGGCCAATGGTTTCCAGAATCAAACCTCAGTCATATTCCCAGGCCACATGGTTCCAGAATCAAACCTCAGTTGTGTTCCCAGGACACAGGGTTCCAGAATAAAACCTCAGTCATGTTCCCTGGACACAGGTTTCAGAAATAAAATCCCAGTCATGTTCCCAGGCCACAGGGTTCCACAATTAAACCTCAGTCATATTCCCAGGCCAGAGGGTTCCACAATCAAACCTCAGTTCTGTTGCCAGACCACGGTTCCACCATCAAGCCTCAGTCATGTTCCCAGGGAACAGGCTTCCAGAAACAAACCTCAGTCATGTTCCCAAGGCACAGGGTTCCAGAATCAAACCTCAGTCTTGTTCCCAGGACACAGGTTGCCAGAATCAACCCGATATCATGTTCCCTAGCCACAGTCTTCCAGAATCAAACCTCAGTCCTGTTGCCAGGCCACAGGTTTCCACCATCAAACCTCAGGCATGTTCCCAGGCCACAGGGTTCCAGAATCCACCGATGTCATGTTCCCAGGCCACAGGATTCCACACTCTAACATCAGTCATCTTCCCAGGCCAATGGTTTCCAGAATCAAACCTCAGTCATATTCCCAGGCCACATGGTTCCAGAATAAAACCTCAGTCATGTTCCCTGGACACAGGTTTCAGAAATAAACTCCCAGTCATGTTCCCAGGCCACAGGGTTCCACAATTAAACCTCAGTCATATTCCCAGGCCAGAGGGTTCCACAATCAAACCTCTGTCCTGTTGCTAGGCCACGGTTCCACCATCAAGCCTCACTCATGTTCCCAGGAAAGACTGTTCCGCAATCAAACCTAAGTCATCTTGCCAAGCCACAGGGTTCCACCATCAAGCCTCACTCATGTTGCCAGGCCACAGGGTTCCACCATCAAGCCTCACTCATGTTCCCAAACCTGAGGGTTCCACTATCAAACCTCAATCATGTTGCCAGGCCACAGGTTTCAACCATCAAACCTCAGTCATGTTCCCAGTAAACAGGGCTCCAGAATCAAACCAATGTCAAGTTCCCACGCCACGGGGTTCCAGTATCAGGCCTCAGTCATGTTCCCCGTGCACAGGGTGCCACAATCAAACTCAGTCATGTTGCCAGGCCACAGGTTTCTGCCATCACACCTCAGTCAAGTTGCCAGGCCACAGGGTTCCAGAATCAAGCCTCAGTCATTTTGCCATGCCATAGTGTTCCACCATCAAACCTCAGTCATGATCCCAAGCCACATGTTTCCACAATGAAACCTCAGTCATTTTCCCAGGCCAAAGGTTTCCAGAATCAAACCTCAGTCATATTCCCAGGACACATGGTTCCAGAATCAAACCTGAGTCATGTTCGCAGGCCACAGGTTTCAGCAATCAAACCTCAGTCATGTTCCCAGGACACAGGTGTCCAGAATCAAACCTCAGTCATGTTCCCAGGGAACAGGTTTCCAGAAACAAACCTCAGTCATGTTCCCAAGGCACAGGGTTCCAGAATCAAACCTCAGTCTTGTTCCCAGGACACAGGTTGCCAGAATCAACCCGATATCATGTTCCCTAGCCAGAGTCTTCCAGAATCAAACCTCAGTCATGTTGCCAGGCCACAGGTTTCCACCATCAAACCTCAGGCATGTTCCCAGGCCACAGGGTTCCAGAATTAAACCGTTCTCATGTTCCCAGGCCACAGGGTTCCAGAATCCACCGTTGTCATTTTCCCAGGCCTCAAGATTCCAGAATCAATCCTCAGTTATGTTCCCAGGCTACAGGGTTCCAGAATAAAACCTCAGTCATGTTCCCAGTCCACAGGGTTCCAGAACCGAGGCTCAGTCAGGTTCCCGGGGCACAGTATTCCACAATCTAAACAGATGTCATGTTCCCAGGCCTCAGGGTTCCAGAATCCACCGATGTCATGTTCCCAGGCCACAGGTTTCCAGAATCAATCCTCAGTTATGTTCCCAGGCTACAGGGTTCCAGAATAAAACCTCAGTCATGTTCCCAGTCCACAGGGTTCCAGAACCAAGGCTCAGTCAGGTTCCCGGGGCACAGTATTCCACAATCTAAATAGATGTCATGTTCCCAGGTCACAGTTTTCCAGAATCACGTCTCAGTCATGTTCCCAGGCCACAGGGATCCAGAATCAAACTTCAGTCATGTTGCCAGGCCATAGGGTACCACCATCAAACCTCAGTCATATTCCCAGGCCACAGTTTTCTAGAATC
Organism: Balaenoptera physalus; assembly: GCF_965194825.1. Classification (NCBI taxonomy): domain Eukaryota; kingdom Metazoa; phylum Chordata; class Mammalia; order Artiodactyla; family Balaenopteridae; genus Balaenoptera; species Balaenoptera physalus. The sequence goes on from NW_028126032.1 coordinate 346,306, forward strand.
AAACCGATTTCATGTTCCCAGGCAACAGGGTACCGGAATCCAAACCGATGTCATGCTCCCAGGACACAGGATTCCACACTCTAACATCAGTCATCTTCCCAGGCCAATGGTTTCCAGAATCAAACCTCAGTCATATTCCCAGGCCACATGGTTCCAGAATCAAACCTCAGTTGTGTTCCCAGGACACAGGGTTCCAGAATAAAACCTCAGTCATGTTCCCTGGACACAGGTTTCAGAAATAAAATCCCAGTCATGTTCCCAGGCCACAGGGTTCCACAATTCAACCTCAGTCATATTCCCAGGCCAGAGGGTTCCACAATCAAACCTCAGTTCTGTTGCCAGACCACGGTTCCACCATCAAGCCTCAGTCATGTTCCCAGGGAACAGGCTTCCAGAAACAAACCTCAGTCATGTTCCCAAGGCACAGGGTTCCAGAATCAAACCTCAGTCTTGTTCCCAGGACACAGGTTGCCAGAATCAACCCGATATCATGTTCCCTAGCCACAGTCTTCCAGAATCAAACCTCAGTCCTGTTGCCAGGCCACAGGTTTCCACCATCAAACCTCAGGCATGTTCCCAGGCCACAGGGTTCCAGAATCCACCGATGTCATGTTCCCAGGCCAATGGTTTCCAGAATCAAACCTCAGTCATATTCCCAGGCCACATGGTTCCAGAATAAAACCTCAGTCATGTTCCCTGGACACAGGTTTCAGAAATAAACTCCCAGTCATGTTCCCAGGCCACAGGGTTCCACAATTAAACCTCAGTCATATTCCCAGGCCAGAGGGTTCCACAATCAAACCTCTGTCCTGTTGCTAGGCCACGGTTCCACCATCAAGCCTCACTCATGTTCCCAGGAAAGACTGTTCCACAATCAAACCTAAGTCATCTTGCCAAGCCACAGGGTTCCACCATCAAGCCTCACTCATGTTGCCAGGCCACAGGGTTCCACCATCAAGCCTCACTCATGTTCCCAAGCCTGAGGGTTCCACTATCAAACCTCAATCATGTTGCCAGGCCACAGGTGTCAACCATCAAACCTCAGTCATGTTCCCAGTAAACAGGGCTCCAGAATCAAACCAATGTCAAGTTCCCACGCCACGGGGTTCCAGTATCAGGCCTCAGTCATGTTCCCCGTGCACAGGGTGCCACAATCAAACTCAGTCATGTTGCCAGGCCACAGGTTTCTGCCATCACACCTCAGTCAAGTTGCCAGGCCACAGGGTTCCAGAATCAAGCCTCAGTCATTTTGCCAGGCCGTAGTGTTCCACCATCAAACCTCAGTCATGATCCCAAGCTACATGTTTCCACAATGAAACCTCAGTCATTTTCCCAGGCCAAAGGTTTCCAGAATCAAACCTCAGTCATATTCCCAGGACACATGGTTCCAGAATCAAACCTGAGTCATGTTCGCAGGCCACAGGTTTCAGCAATCAAACCTCAGTCATGTTCCCAGGACACAGGTGTCCAGAATCAAACCTCAGTCATGTTCCCAGGGAACAGGTTTCCAGAAACAAACCTCAGTCATGTTCCCAAGGCACAGGGTTCCAGAATCAAACCTCAGTCTTGTTCCCAGGACACAGGTTTCCAGAATCAACCCGACATCATGTTCCCTAGCCACAGTCTTCCAGAATCAAACCTCAGTCATGTTGCCAGGCCACAGGTTTCCACCATCAAACCTCAGGCATATTCCCAGGCCACAGGGTTCCAGAATCAAACCGTTCTCATGTTCCCAGGCCACAGGGTTCCAGAATCCACCGTTGTCATTTCCCAGGCCACAAGATTCCAGAATCAATCCTCAGTTATGTTCCCAGGCTACAGGGTTCCAGAATAAAACCTCAGTCATGTTCCCAGTCCACAGGGTTCCAGAACCGAGGCTCAGTCAGGTTCCCGGGGCACAGTATTCCACAATCTAAACAGATGTCATGTTCCCAGGCCTCAGGGTTCCAGAATCCACCGATGTCATGTTCCCAGGCCACAGGGTTCCAGAATCAATCCTCAGTTATGTTCCCAGGCTACAGGGTTCCAGAATAAAACCTCAGTCATGTTCCCAGTCCACAGGGTTCCAGAACCAAGGCTCAGTCAGGTTCCCGGGGCACAGTATTCCACAATCTAAATAGATGTCATGTTCCCAGGCCACAGTGTTCCAGAATCACGCCTCAGTCATGTTCCCAGGCCACAGGGATCCAGAATCAAACTTCAGTCATGTTGCCAGGCCGTAGGGGACCACCATCAAACCTCAGTCATATTCCCAGGCCACAGGGTTCCAGAATCAAACCGATTTCATGTTCCCAGGCAACAGGGTACCGGAATCCAAACCGATGTCATGTTCCCAGGCCACAGGATTCCACACTCTAACATCAGTCATCTTCCCAGGCCAATGGTTTCCAGAATCAAACCTCAGTCATATTCCCAGGCCACATGGTTCCAGAATCAAACCTCAGTTGTGTTCCCAGGACACAGGGTTCCAGAATAAAACCTCAGTCATGTTCCCTGGACACAGGTTTCAGAAATAAAATCCCAGTCATGTTCCCAGGCCACAGGGTTCCACAATTAAACCTCAGTCATATTCCCAGGCCAGAGGGTTCCACAATCAAACCTCAGTTCTGTTGCCAGACCACGGTTCCACCATCAAGCCTCAGTCATGTTCCCAGGGAACAGGCTTCCAGAAACAAACCTCAGTCATGTTCCCAAGGCACAGGGTTCCAGAATCAAACCTCAGTCTTGTTCCCAGGACACAGGTTGCCAGAATCAACCCGATATCATGTTCCCTAGCCACAGTCTTCCAGAATCAAACCTCAGTCCTGTTGCCAGGCCACAGGTTTCCACCATCAAACCTCAGGCATGTTCCCAGGCCACAGGGTTCCAGAATCCACCGATGTCATGTTCCCAGGCCACAGGATTCCACACTCTAACATCAGTCATCTTCCCAGGCCAATGGTTTCCAGAATCAAACCTCAGTCATATTCCCAGGCCACATGGTTCCAGAATAAAACCTCAGTCATGTTCCCTGGACACAGGTTTCAGAAATAAACTCCCAGTCATGTTCCCAGGCCACAGGGTTCCACAATTAAACCTCAGTCATATTCCCAGGCCAGAGGGTTCCACAATCAAACCTCTGTTCTGTTGCTAGGCCACGGTTCCACCATCAAGCCTCAGTCATGTTCCCAGGAAAGACTGTTCCACAATCAAACCTAAGTCATCTTGCCAAGCCACAGGGTTCCACCATCAAGCCTCACTCATGTTTCCAGGCCACAGGGTTCCACCATCAAGCCTCACTCATGTTCCCAAGCCTGAGGGTTCCACTATCAAACCTCAATCATGTTGCCAGGCCACAGGTGTCAACCATCAAACCTCAGTCATGTTCCCAGTAAACAGGGCTCCAGAATCAAACCAATGTCAAGTTCCCACGCCACGGGGTTCCAGTATCAGGCCTCAGTCATGTTCCCCGTGCACAGGGTGCCACAATCAAACTCAGTCATGTTGCCAGGCCACAGGTTTCTGCCATCACACCTCAGTCAAGTTGCCAGGCCACAGGGTTCCAGAATCAAGCCTCAGTCATTTTGCCATGCCATAGTGTTCCACCATCAAACCTCAGTCATGATCCCAAGCCACATGTTTCCACAATGAAACCTCAGTCATTTTCCCAGGCCAAAGGTTTCCAGAATCAAACCTCAGTCATATTCCCAGGACACATGGTTCCAGAATCAAACCTGAGTCATGTTCGCAGGCCACAGGTTTCAGCAATCAAACCTCAGACATGTTCCCAGGACACAGGTGTCCAGAATCAAACCTCAGTCATGTTCCCAGGGAACAGGTTTCCAGAAACAAACCTCAGTCATGTTCCCAAGGCACAGGGTTCCAGAATCAAACCTCAGTCTTGTTCCCAGGACACAGGTTGCCAGAATCAACCCGATATCATGTTCCCTAGCCAGAGTCTTCCAGAATCAAACCTCAGTCATGTTGCCAGGCCACAGGTTTCCACCATCAAACCTCAGGCATGTTCCCAGGCCACAGGGTTCCAGAATCAAACCGTTCTCATGTTCCCAGGCCACAGGGTTCCAGAATCCACCGTTGTCATTTTCCCAGGCCACAAGATTCCAGAATCAATCCTCAGTTATGTTCCCAGGCTACAGGGTTCCAGAATAAAACCTCAGTCATGTTCCCAGTCCACAGGGTTCAAGAACAGAGGCTCAGTCAGGTTCCCGGGGCACAGTATTCCAAAATCTAAACAGATGTCATGTTCCCAGGCCTCAGGGTTCCAGAATCCACCGATGTCATGTTCCCAGGCCACAGGGTTCCAGAATCAATCCTCAGTTATGTTCCCAGGCTACAGGGATCCAGAATAAAACCTCAGTCATGTTCCCAGTCCACAGGGTTCCAGAACCAAGGCTCAGTCAGTTTCCCGGGCACAGTATTCCACAATCTAAACAGATGTCATGTTCCCAGGCCTCAGGATTCCAGAATCCACCGATGTCATGTTCCCAGGCCACAGGTTTCCAGAATCAATCCTCAGTTATGTTCCCAGGCTACAGGGTTCCAGAATAAAACCTCAGTCATGTTCCCAGTCCACAGGGTTCCAGAACCAAGGCTCAGTCAGGTTCCCGGGGCACAGTATTCCACAATCTAAATAGATGTCATGTTCCCAGGTCACAGTTTTCCAGAATCACGTCTCAGTCACGTTCCCAGGCCACAGGGATCCAGAATCAAACTTCAGTCATGTTGCCAGGCCATAGGGTACCACCATCAAACCTCAGTCATATTCCCAGGCCACAGTTTTCTAGAATCAAACCGATTTCATGTTCCCAGGCAACAGGGTACCGGAATCCAAACCGATGTCATGTTCCCAGGACACAGGATTCCACACTCTAACATCAGTCATCTTCCCAGGCCAATGGTTTCCAGAATCAAACCTCAGTCATATTCCCAGGCCACATGGTTCCAGAATAAAACCTCAGTTGTGTTCCCAGGACACAGGGTTCCAGAATAAAACCTCAGTCATGTTCCCTGGACACAGGTTTCAGAAATAAAATCCCAGTCATGTTCCCAGGCCACAGGGTTCCACAATTCAACCTCAGTCATATTCCCAGGCCAGAGGGTTCCACAATCAAACCTCAGTTCTGTTGCCAGACCACGGTTCCACCATCAAGCCTCAGTCATGTTCCCAGGGAACAGGCTTCCAGAAACAAACCTCAGTCATGTTCCCAAGGCACAGGGTTCCAGAATCAAACCTCAGTCATATTCCCAGGCCACATGGTTCCAGAATAAAACCTCAGTCATGTTCCCTGGACACAGGTTTCAGAAATAAACTCCCAGTCATGTTCCCAGGCCACAGGGTTCCACAATTAAACCTCAGTCATATTCCCAGGCCAGAGGGTTCCACAATCAAACCTCTGTCCTGTTGCTAGGCCACGGTTCCACCATCAAGCCTCACTCATGTTCCCAGGAAAGACTGTTCCACAATCAAACCTAAGTCATCTTGCCAAGCCACAGGGTTCCACCATCAAGCCTCACTCATGTTGCCAGGCCACAGGGTTCCACCATCAAGCCTCACTCATGTTCCCAAGCCTGAGGGTTCCACTATCAAACCTCAGTCATGTTGCCAGGCCACAGGTTTCAACCATCAAACCTCAGTCATGTTCCCAGTAAACAGGGCTCCAGAATCAAACCAATGTCAAGTTCCCACGCCACGGGGTTCCAGTATCAGGCCTCAGTCATGTTCCCCGTGCACAGGGTGCCACAATCAAACTCAGTCATGTTGCCAGTCCACAGGTTTCTGCCATCACACCTCAGTCAAGTTGCCAGGCCACAGGGTTCCAGAATCAAGCCTCAGTCATTTTGCCAGGCCATAGTGTTCCACCATCAAACCTCAGTCATGATCCCAAGCCACATGTTTCCACAATGAAACCTCAGTCACTTTCCCAGGCCAAAGGTTTCCAGAATCAAACCTCAGTCATATTCCCAGGACACATGGTTCCAGAATCAAACCTGAGTCATGTTCGCAGGCCACAGGTTTCAGCAATCAAACCTCAGTCATGTTCCCAGGACACAGGTGTCCAGAATCAAACCTCAGTCATGTTCCCAGGGAACAGGTTTCCAGAAACAAACCTCAGTCATGTTCCCAAGGCACAGGGTTCCAGAATCAAACCTCAGTCTTGTTCCCAGGACACAGGTTTCCAGAATCAACCCGATATCATGTTCCCTAGCCACAGTCTTCCAGAATCAAACCTCAGTCATGTTGCCAGGCCACAGCTTTCCACCATCAAACCTCAGGCATGTTCCCAGGCCACAGGGTTCCAGAATCAAACCGTTTTCATGTTCCCAGGCCACAGGGTTCCAGAATCCACCGTTGTCATTTTCCCAGGCCACAAGATTCCAGAATGAATCCTCAGTTATGTTCCCAGGCTACAGGGTTCCAGAATAAAACCTCAGTCATGTTCCCAGTCCACAGGGTTCCAGAACCGAGGCTCAGTCAGGTTCCCGGGTCACAGTATTCCACAATCTAAACAGATGTCATGTTCCCAGGCCTCAGGGTTCCAGAATCCACCGATGTCATGTTCCCAGGCCACAGGTTTCCAGAATCAATCCTCAGTTATGTTCCCAGGCTACAGGGTTCCAGAATAAAACCTCAGTCATGTTCCCAGTCCACAGGGTTCCAGAACCAAGGCTCAGTCAGGTTCCCGGAACACAGGGATCCAGAATCAAACTTCAGTCATGTTGCCAGGCCATAGGGTACCACCATCAAACCTCAGTCATATTCCCAGGCCACAGGTTTCTAGAATCAAACCGATTTCATGTTCCCAGGCAAAAGGGTATCGGAATCCAAACCGATGTCATGTTCCCAGGCCACAGGATTCCACACTCTAACATCAGTCATCTTCCCAGGCCAATGGTTTCCAGAATCAAACTTCAGTCATATTCCCAGGCCACATGGTTCCAGAATCAAACCTCAGTTGTGTTCCCAGGACACAGGGTTCCAGAATAAAACCTCAGTCATGTTCCCTGGACACAGGTTTCAGAAATAAAATCCCAGTCAAGTTCCCAGGCCACAGGGTTCCACAATTAAACCTCAGTCATATTCCCAGGCCAGAGGGTTCCACAATCAAACCTCAGTTCTTTTGCCAGACCACGGTTCCACCATCAAGCCTCAGTCATGTTCCCAGGGAACAGGCTTCCAGAAACAAACCTCAGTCATGTTCCCAAGGCACAGGGTTCCAGAATCAAACCTCAGTCTTGTTCCCAGGACACAGGTTGCCAGAATCAACCCGATATCATGTTCCCTAGCCACAGTCTTCCAGAATCAAACCTCAGTCCTGTTGCCAGGCCACAGGTTTCCACCATCAAACCTCAGGCATGTTCCCAGGCCACAGGGTTCCAGAATCCACCGATGTCATGTTCCCAGGCCACAGGATTCCACACTCTAACATCAGTCATCTTCCCAGGCCAATGGTTTCCAGAATCAAACCTCAGTCATATTCCCAGGCCACATGGTTCCAAAATAAAACCTCAGTCATGTTCCCTGGACACAGGTTTCAGAAATAAACTCCCAGTCATGTTCCCAGGCCACAGGGTTCCACAATTAAACCTCAGTCATATTCCCAGGCCAGAGGGTTCCACAATCAAACCTCTGCCTGTTCCTAGGCCACGGTTCCACCATCAAGCCTCAGTCATGTTCCCAGGAAAGACTGTTCCACAATCAAAACTAAGTCATCTTGCCAAGCCACAGGGTTCCACCATCAAGCCTCACTCATGTTGCCAGGCCACAGGGTTCCACCATCAAGCCTCACTCATGTTCCCAATCCTGAGGGTTCCACTATCAATCCTCAATCATGTTGCCAGGCCACAGGTTTCAACCATCAAACCTCAGTCATGTTCCCAGTAAACAGGGCTCCAGAATCAAACCAATGTCAAGTTCCCACGCCACGGGTTTCCAGTATCAGGCCTCAGTCATGTTCCCCGTGCACAGGGTGCCACAATCAAACTCAGTCATATTGCCAGTCCACAGGTTTCTGCCATCACACCTCAGTCAAGTTGCCAGGCCACAGGGTTCCAGAATCAAGCCTCAGTCATTTTGCCAGGCCATAGTGTTCCACCATCAAACCTCAGTCATGATCCCAAGCCACATATTTCCACAATGAAACCTCAGTCATTTTCCCAGGCCAAAGGTTTCCAGAATCAAACCTCAGTCATATTCCCAGGACACATGGTTCCAGAATCAAACCTGAGTCATGTTCGCAGGCCACAGGTTTCAGCAATCAAACCTCAGTCATGTTCCCAGGACACAAGTGTCCAGAATCAAACCTCAGTCATGTTCCCAGGGAACAGGTTTCCAGAAACAAACCTCAGTCTTGTTCCCAGGACACAGGTTTCCAGAATCAACCCGATATCATGTTCCCTAGCCAGAGTCTTCCAGAATCAAACCTCAGTCATGTTGCCAGGCCACAGGTTTCCACCATCAAACCTCAGGCATGTTCCCAGGCCACAGGGTTCCAGATTAAACCGTTCTCATGTTCCCAGGCCACAGGGTTCCAGAATCCACCGTTGTCATTTTCCCAGGCCTCAAGTTTCCAGAATCAATCCTCAGTTATGTTCCCAGGCTACAGGGTTCCAGAATAAAACCTCAGTCATGTTCCCAGTCCACAGGGTTCCAGAACCGAGGCTCAGTCAGGTTCCTGGGGCACAGTATTCCACAATCTAAACAGATGTCATGTTCCCAGGCCTCAGGGTTCCAGAATCCACCGATGTCATGTTCCCAGGCCACAGGTTTCCAGAATCAATCCTCAGTTATGTTCCCAGGCTACAGGGTTCCAGAATAAAACCTCAGTCATGTTCCCAGTCCACAGGGTTCCAGAACCAAGGCTCAGTCAGGTTCCCGGGGCACAGTATTCCACAATCTAAATAGATGTCATGTTCCCAGGCCACAGTTTTCCAGAATCACGTCTCAGTCATGTTCCCAGGCCACAGGGATACAGAATCAAACTTCAGTCATGTTGCCAGGCCATAGGGTACCACCATCAAACCTCAGTCATATTCCCAGGCCACAGGTTTCTAGAATCAAACCGATTTCATGTTCCCAGGCAACAGGGTACCGGAATCCAAACCGATGTCATGTTCCCAGGCCACAGGATTCCACACTCTAACATCAGTCATCTTCCCAGGCCAATGGTTTCCAGAATCAAACCTCAGTCATATTCCCAGGCCACATGGTTCCAGAATCAAACCTCCGTTGTGTTCCCAGGACACAGGGTTCCAGAATAAAACCTCAGTCATGTTCCCTGGACACAGGTTTCAGAAATAAAATCCCAGTCATGTTCCCAGGCCACAGGGTTCCACAATTAAACCTCAGTCATATTCCCAGGCCAGAGGGTTCCACAATCAAACCTCAGTTCTGTTGCCAGACCACGGTTCCACCATCAAGCCTCAGTCATGTTCCCAGGGAACAGGCTTCCAGAAACAAACCTCAGTCATGTTCCCAAGGCACAGGGTTCCAGAATCAAACCTCAGTCTTGTTCCCAGGACACAGGTTGCCAGAATCAACCCGATATCATGTTCCCTAGCCACAGTCTTCCAGAATCAAACCTCAGTCCTGTTGCCAGGCCACAGGTTTCCACCATCAAACCTCAGGCATGTTCCCAGGCCACAGGGTTCCAGAATCCACCGATGTCATGTTCCCAGGCCACAGGATTCCACACTCTAACATCAGTCATCTTCCCAGGCCAATGGTTTCCAGAATCAAACCTCAGTCATATTCCCAGGCCACATGGTTCCAGAATAAAACCTCAGTCATGTTCCCTGGACACAGGTTTCAGAAATAAACTCCCAGTCATGTTCCCAGGCCACAGGGTTCCACAATTAAACCTCAGTCATATTCCCAGGCCAGAGGGTTCCACAATCAAACCTCTGTCCTGTTGCTAGGCCACGGTTCCACCATCAAGCCTCACTCATGTTCCCAGGAAAGACTGTTCCACAATCAAACCTAAGTCATCTTGCCAAGCCACAGGGTTCCACCATCAAGCCTCACTCATGTTGCCAGGCCACAGGGTTCCACCATCAAGCCTCACTCATGTTCCCAAACCTGAGGGTTCCACTATCAAACCTCAATCATGTTGCCAGGCCACAGGTGTCAACCATCAAACCTCAGTCATGTTCCCAGTAAACAGGGCTCCAGAATCAAACCAATGTCAAGTTCCCACGCCACGGGGTTCCAGTATCAGGCCTCAGTCATGTTCCCCGTGCACAGGGTGCCACAATCAAACTCAGTCATGTTGCCAGGCCACAGGTTTCTGCCATCACACCTCAGTCAAGTTGCCAGGCCACAGGGTTCCAGAATCAAGCCTCAGTCATTTTGCCATGCCATAGTGTTCCACCATCAAACCTCAGTCATGATCCCAAGCCACATGTTTCCACAATGAAACCTCAGTCATTTTCCCAGGCCAAAGGTTTCCAGAATCAAACCTCAGTCATATTCCCAGGACACATGGTTCCAGAATCAAACCTGAGTCATGTTCGCAGGCCACAGGTTTCAGCAATCAAACCTCAGTCATGTTCCCAGGACACAGGTGTCCAGAATCAAACCTCAGTCATGTTCCCAGGGAACAGGTTTCCAGAAACAAACCTCAGTCATGTTCCCAAGGCACAGGGTTCCAGAATCAAACCTCAGTCTTGTTCCCAGGACACAGGTTGCCAGAATCAACCCGATATCATGTTCCCTAGCCAGAGTCTTCCAGAATCAAACCTCAGTCATGTTGCCAGGCCACAGGTTTCCACCATCAAACCTCAGGCATGTTCCCAGGCCACAGGGTTCCAGAATTAAACCGTTCTCATGTTCCCAGGCCACAGGGTTCCAGAATCCACCGTTGTCATTTTCCCAGGCCTCAAGATTCCAGAATCAATCCTCAGTTATGTTCCCAGGCTACAGGGTTCCAGAATAAAACCTCAGTCAGGTTCCCAGTCCACAGGGTTCCAGAACCGAGGCTCAGTCAGGTTCCCGGGGCACAGTATTCCACAATCTAAACAGATGTCATGTTCCCAGGCCTCAGGATTCCAGAATCCACCGATGTCATGTTCCCAGGCCACAGGTTTCCAGAATCAATCCTCAGTTATGTTCCCAGGCTACAGGGTTCCAGAATAAAACCTCAGTCATGTTCCCAGTCCACAGGGTTCCAGAACCAAGGCTCAGTCAGGTTCCCGGGGCACAGTATTCCACAATCTAAATAGATGTCATGTTCCCAGGTCACAGTTTTCCAGAATCACGTCTCAGTCATGTTCCCAGGCCACAGGGATCCAGAATCAAACTTCAGTCATGTTGCCAGGCCATAGGGTACCACCATCAAACCTCAGTCATATTCCCAGGCCACAGTTTTCTAGAATCAAACCGATTTCATGTTCCCAGGCAACAGGGTACCGGAATCCAAACCGATGTCATGTTCCCAGGACACAGGATTCCACACTCTAACATCAGTCATCTTCCCAGGCCAATGGTTTCCAGAATCAAACCTCAGTCATATTCCCAGGCCACATGGTTCCAGAATAAAACCTCAGTTGTGTTCCCAGGACACAGGGTTCCAGAATAAAACCTCAGTCATGTTCCCTGGACACAGGTTTCAGAAATAAAATCCCAGTCATGTTCCCAGGCCACAGGGTTCCACAATTCAACCTCAGTCATATTCCCAGGCCAGAGGGTTCCACAATCAAACCTCAGTTCTGTTGCCAGACCACGGTTCCACCATCAAGCCTCAGTCATGTTCCCAGGGAACAGGCTTCCAGAAACAAACCTCAGTCATGTTCCCAAGGCACAGGGTTCCAGAATCAAACCTCAGTCTTGTTCCCAGGACACAGGTTGCCAGAATCAACCCGATATCATGTTCCCTAGCCACAGTCTTCCAGAATCAAACCTCAGTCCTGTTACCAGGCCACAGGTTTCCACCATCAAACCTCAGGCATGTTCCCAGGCCACAGGGTTCCAGAATCCACCGATGTCATGTTCTCAGGCCACAGGATTCCACACTCTAACATCAGTCATCTTCCCAGGCCAATGGTTTCCAGAATCAAACCTCAGTCATATTCCCAGGCCACATGGTTCCAGAATAAAACCTCAGTCATGTTCCCTGGACACAGGTTTCAGAAATAAACTCCCAGTCATGTTCCCAGGCCACAGGGTTCCACAATTAAACCTCAGTCATATTCCCAGGCCAGAGGGTTCCACAATCAAACCACTGTCCTGTTGCTAGGCCACGGTTCCACCATCAAGCCTCACTCATGTTCCCAGGAAAGACTGTTCCACAATCAAACCTAAGTCATCTTGCCAAGCCACAGGGTTCCACCATCAAGCCTCACTCATGTTGCCAGGCCACAGGGTTCCACCATCAAGCCTCACTCATGTTCCCAAACCTGAGGGTTCCACTATCAAACCTCAATCATGTTGCCAGGCCACAGGTTTCAACCATCAAACCTCAGTCATGTTCCCAGTAAACAGGGCTCCAGAATCAAACCAATGTCAAGTTCCCACGCCACGGGGTTCCAGTATCAGGCCTCAGTCATGTTCCCCGTGCACAGGGTGCCACAATCAAACTCAGTCATGTTGCCAGGCCACAGGTTTCTGCCATCACACCTCAGTCAAGTTGCCAGGCCACAGGGTTCCAGAATCAAGCCTCAGTCATTTTGCCAGGCCATAGTGTTCCACCATCAAACCTCAGTCATGATCCCAAGCCACATGTTTCCACAATGAAACCTCAGTCATTTTCCCAGGCCAAAGGTTTCCAGAATCAAACCTCAGTCATATTCCCAGGACACATGGTTCCAGAATCAAACCTGAGTCATGTTCGCAGGCCACAGGTTTCAGCAATCAAACCTCAGTCATGTTCCCAGGACACAGGTGTCCAGAATCAAACCTCAGTCATGTTCCCAGGGAACAGGTTTCCAGAAACAAACCTCAGTCATGTTCCCAAGGCACAGGGTTCCAGAATCAAACCTCAGTCTTGTTCCCAGGACACAGGTTGCCAGAATCAACCCGATATCATGTTCCCTAGCCAGAGTCTTCCAGAATCAAACCTCAGTCATGTTGCCAGGCCACAGGTTTCCACCATCAAACCTCAGGCATGTTCCCAGGCCACAGGGTTCCAGAATTAAACCGTTCTCATGTTCCCAGGCCACAGGGTTCCAGAATCCACCGTTGTCATTTTCCCAGGCCTCAAGATTCCAGAATCAATCCTCAGTTATGTTCTCAGGCTACAGGGTTCCAGAATAAAACCTCAGTCATGTTCCCAGTCCACAGGGTTCCAGAACCGAGGCTCAGTCAGGTTCCTAGGGCACAGTATTCCACAATCTAAACAGATGTCATGTTCCCAGGCCTCAGGGCTCCAGAATCCACCGATGTCATGTTCCCAGGCCACAGGTTTCCAGAATCAATCCTCAGTTATGTTCCCAGGCTACAGGGTTCCAGAATAAAACCTCAGTCATGTTCCCAGTCCACAGGGTTCCAGAACCAAGGCTCAGTCAGGTTCCCGGGGCACAGTATTCCACAATCTAAATAGATGTCATGTTCCCAGGTCACAGTTTTCCAGAATCACGTCTCAGTCATGTTCCCAGGCCACAGGGATCCAGAATCAAACTTCAGTCATGTTGCCAGGCCATAGGGTACCACCATCAAACCTCAGTCATATTCCCAGGCCACAGTTTTCTAGAATCAAACCGATTTCATGTTCCCAGGCAACAGGGTACCGGAATCCAAACCGATGTCATGTTCCCAGGCCACAGGATTCCACACTCTAACATCAGTCATCTTCCCAGGCCAATGGTTTCCAGAATCAAACCTCAGTCATATTCCCAGGCCACATGGTTCCAGAATCAAACCTCAGTTGTGTTCCCAGGACACAGGTTTCCAGAATAAAACCTCAGTCATGTTCCCTGGACACAGGTTTCAGAAATAAAATCCCAGTCATGTTCCCAGGCCACAGGGTTCCACAATTCAACCTCAGTCATATTCCCAGGCCAGAGGGTTCCACAATCAAACCTCAGTTCTGTTGCCAGACCACGGTTCCACCATCAAGCCTCAGTCATGTTCCCAGGGAACAGGCTTCCAGAAACAAACCTCAGTCATGTTCCCAAGGCACAGGGTTCCAGAATCAAACCTCAGTCTTGTTCCCAGGACACAGGTTGCCAGAATCAACCCGATATCATGTTCCCTAGCCACAGTCTTCCAGAATCAAACCTCAGTCCTGTTGCCAGGCCACAGGTTTCCACCATCAAACCTCAGGCATGTTCCCAGGCCACAGGGTTCCAGAATCCACCGATGTCATGTTCCCAGGCCAATGGTTTCCAGAATCAAACCTCAGTCATATTCCCAGGCCACATGGTTCCAGAATAAAACCTCAGTCATGTTCCCTGGACACAGGTTTCAGAAATAAACTCCCAGTCATGTTCCCAGGCCACAGGGTTCCACAATTAAACCTCAGTCATATTCCCAGGCCAGAGGGTTCCACAATCAAACCTCTGTCCTGTTGCTAGGCCACGGTTCCACCATCAAGCCTCACTCATGTTCCCAGGAAAGACTGTTCCACAATCAAACCTAAGTCATCTTGCCAAGCCACAGGGTTCCACCATCAAGCCTCACTCATGTTGCCAGGCCACAGGGTTCCACCATCAAGCCTCACTCATGTTCCCAAACCTGAGGGTTCCACTATCAAACCTCAATCATGTTGCCAGGCCACAGGTTTCAACCATCAAACCTCAGTCATGTTCCCAGTAAACAGGGCTCCAGAATCAAACCAATGTCAAGTTCCCACGCCACGGGGTTCCAGTATCAGGCCTCAGTCATGTTCCCCGTGCACAGGGTGCCACAATCAAACTCAGTCATGTTGCCAGGCCACAGGTTTCTGCCATCACACCTCAGTCAAGTTGCCAGGCCACAGGGTTCCAGAATCAAGCCTCAGTCATTTTGCCATGCCATAGTGTTCCACCATCAAACCTCAGTCATGATCCCAAGCCACATGTTTCCACAATGAAACCTCAGTCATTTTCCCAGGCCAAAGGTTTCCAGAATCAAACCTCAGTCATATTCCCAGGACACATGGTTCCAGAATCAAACCTGAGTCATGTTCGCAGGCCACAGGTTTCAGCAATCAAACCTCAGTCATGTTCCCAGGACACAGGTGTCCAGAATCAAACCTCAGTCATGTTCCCAGGGAACAGGTTTCCAGAAACAAACCTCAGTCATGTTCCCAAGGCACAGGGTTCCAGAATCAAACCTCAGTCTTGTTCCCAGGACACAGGTTGCCAGAATCAACCCGATATCATGTTCCCTAGCCAGAGACTTCCAGAATCAAACCTCAGTCATGTTGCCAGGCCACAGGTTTCCACCAACAAACCTCAGGCATGTTCCCAGGCCACAGGGTTCCAGAATTAAACCGTTCTCATGTTCCCAGGCCACAGGGTTCCAGAATCCACCGTTGTCATTTTCCCAGGCCTCAAGATTCCAGAATCAATCCTCAGTTATGTTCCCAGGCTACAGGGTTCCAGAATAAAACCTCAGTCATGTTCCCAGTCCACAGGGTTCCAGAACCGAGGCTCAGTCAGGTTCCTAGGGCACAGTATTCCACAATCTAAACAGATGTCATGTTCCCAGGCCTCAGGGTTCCAGAATCCACCGATGTCATGTTCCCAGGCCACAGGTTTCCAGAATCAATCCTCAGTTATGTTCCCAGGCTACAGGGTTCCAGAATAAAACCTCAGTCATGTTCCCAGTCCACAGGGTTCCAGAACCAAGGCTCAGTCAGGTTCCCGGGGCACAGTATTCCACAATCTAAATAGATGTCATGTTCCCAGGTCACAGTTTTCCAGAATCACGTCTCAGTCATGTTCCCAGGCCACAGGGATCCAGAATCAAACTTCAGTCATGTTGCCAGGCCATAGGGTACCACCATCAAACCTCAGTCATATTCCCAGGCCACAGTTTTCTAGAATCAAACCGATTTCATGTTCCCAGGCAACAGGGTACCGGAATCCAAACCGATGTCATGTTCCCAGGCCACAGGATTCCACACTCTAACATCAGTCATCTTCCCAGGCCAATGGTTTCCAGAATCAAACCTCAGTCATATTCCCAGGCCACATGGTTCCAGAATCAAACCTCAGTTGTGTTCCCAGGACACAGGGTTCCAGAATAAAACCTCAGTCATGTTCCCTGGACACAGGTTTCAGAAATAAAATCCCAGTCATGTTCCCAGGCCACAGGGTTCCACAATTCAACCTCAGTCATATTCCCAGGCCAGAGGGTTCCACAATCAAACCTCAGTTCTGTTGCCAGACCACGGTTCCACCATCAAGCCTCAGTCATGTTTCCAGGGAACAGGCTTCCAGAAACAAACCTCAGTCATGTTCCCAAGGCACAGGGTTCCAGAATCAAACCTCAGTCTTGTTCCCAGGACACAGGTTGCCAGAATCAACCCGATATCATGTTCCCTAGCCACAGTCTTCCAGAATCAAACCTCAGTCCTGTTGCCAGGCCACAGGTTTCCACCATCAAACCTCAGGCATGTTCCCAGGCCACAGGGTTCCAGAATCCACCGATGTCATGTTCCCAGGCCACAGGGTTCCACACTCTAACATCAGTCATCTTCCCAGGCCAATGGTTTCCAGAATCAAACCTCAGTCATATTCCCAGGCCACATGGTTCCAGAATAAAACCTCAGTCATGTTCCCTGGACACAGGTTTCAGAAATAAACTCCCAGTCATGTTCCCAGGCCACAGGGTTCCACAATTAAACCTCAGTCATATTCCCAGGCCAGAGGGTTCCACAATCAAACCTCTGTCCTGTTGCTAGGCCACGGTTCCACCATCAAGCCTCAGTCATGTTCCCAGGAAAGACTGTTCCACAATCAAACCTAAGTCATCTTGCCAAGCCACAGGGTTCCACCATCAAGCCTCACTCATGTTGCCAGGCCACAGGGTTCCACCATCAAGCCTCACTCATGTTCCCAAGCCTGAGGGTTCCACTATCAAACCTCAATCATGTTGCCAGGCCACAGGTGTCAACCATCAAACCTCAGTCATGTTCCCAGTAAACAGGGCTCCAGAATCAAACCAATGTCAAGTTCCCACGCCACGGGGTTCCAGTATCAGGCCTCAGTCATGTTCCCCGTGCACAGGGTGCCACAATCAAACTCAGTCATGTTGCCAGGCCACAGGTTTCTGCCATCACACCTCAGTCAAGTTGCCAGGCCACAGGGTTCCAGAATCAAGCCTCAGTCATTTTGCCAGGCCGTAGTGTTCCACCATCAAACCTCAGTCATGATCCCAAGCCACATGTTTCCACAATGAAACCTCAGTCATTTTCCCAGGCCAAAGGTTTCCAGAATCAAACCTCAGTCATATTCCCAGGACACATGGTTCCAGAATCAAACCTGAGTCATGTTCGCAGGCCACAGGTTTCAGCAATCAAACCTCAGTCATGTTCCCAGGACACAGGTGTCCAGAATCAAACCTCAGTCATGTTCCCAGGGAACAGGTTTCCAGAAACAAACCTCAGTCATGTTCCCAAGGCACAGGGTT
Organism: Balaenoptera physalus; assembly: GCF_965194825.1. Lineage (NCBI taxonomy): Eukaryota > Metazoa > Chordata > Mammalia > Artiodactyla > Balaenopteridae > Balaenoptera > Balaenoptera physalus. The sequence continues at coordinate 363,854 of NW_028126032.1, forward strand.
CCAGAATCAAACCTCAGTCTTGTTCCCAGGACACAGGTTTCCAGAATCAACCCGACATCATGTTCCCTAGCCACAGTCTTCCAGAATCAAACCTCAGTCATGTTGCCAGGCCACAGGTTTCCACCATCAAACCTCAGGCATATTCCCAGGCCACAGGGTTCCAGAATCAAACCGTTCTCATGTTCCCAGGCCACAGGGTTCCAGAATCCACCGTTGTCATTTCCCAGGCCACAAGATTCCAGAATCAATCCTCAGTTATGTTCCCAGGCTACAGGGTTCCAGAATAAAACCTCAGTCATGTTCCCAGTCCACAGGGTTCCAGAACCGAGGCTCAGTCAGGTTCCCGGGGCACAGTATTCCACAATCTAAACAGATGTCATGTTCCCAGGCCTCAGGGTTCCAGAATCCACCGATGTCATGTTCCCAGGCCACAGGGTTCCAGAATCAATCCTCAGTTATGTTCCCAGGCTACAGGGTTCCAGAATAAAACCTCAGTCATGTTCCCAGTCCACAGGGTTCCAGAACCAAGGCTCAGTCAGGTTCCCGGGGCACAGTATTCCACAATCTAAATAGATGTCATGTTCCCAGGCCACAGTGTTCCAGAATCACGCCTCAGTCATGTTCCCAGGCCACAGGGATCCAGAATCAAACTTCAGTCATGTTGCCAGGCCGTAGGGGACCACCATCAAACCTCAGTCATATTCCCAGGCCACAGGGTTCCAGAATCAAACCGATTTCATGTTCCCAGGCAACAGGGTACCGGAATCCAAACCGATGTCATGTTCCCAGGCCACAGGATTCCACACTCTAACATCAGTCATCTTCCCAGGCCAATGGTTTCCAGAATCAAACCTCAGTCATATTCCCAGGCCACATGGTTCCAGAATCAAACCTCAGTTGTGTTCCCAGGACACAGGGTTCCAGAATAAAACCTCAGTCATGTTCCCTGGACACAGGTTTCAGAAATAAAACCCCAGTCATATTCCCAGGCCACAGGGTTCCACAATTAAACCTCAGTCATATTCCCAGGCCAGAGGGTTCCACAATCAAACCTCAGTTCTGTTGCCAGACCACGGTTCCACCATCAAGCCTCAGTCATGTTCCCAGGGAACAGGCTTCCAGAAACAAACCTCAGTCATGTTCCCAAGGCACAGGGTTCCAGAATCAAACCTCAGTCTTGTTCCCAGGACACAGGTTGCCAGAATCAACCCGATATCATGTTCCCTAGCCACAGTCTTCCAGAATCAAACCTCAGTCCTGTTGCCAGGCCACAGGTTTCCACCATCAAACCTCAGGCATGTTCCCAGGCCACAGGGTTCCAGAATCCACCGATGTCATGTTCCCAGGCCACAGGATTCCACACTCTAACATCAGTCATCTTCCCAGGCCAATGGTTTCCAGAATCAAACCTCAGTCATATTCCCAGGCCACATGGTTCCAGAATAAAACCTCAGTCATGTTCCCTGGACACAGGTTTCAGAAATAAACTCCCAGTCATGTTCCCAGGCCACAGGGTTCCACAATTAAACCTCAGTCATATTCCCAGGCCAGAGGGTTCCACAATCAAACCTCTGTTCTGTTGCTAGGCCACGGTTCCACCATCAAGCCTCACTCATGTTCCCAGGAAAGACTGTTCCACAATCAAACCTAAGTCATCTTGCCAAGCCACAGGGTTCCACCATCAAGCCTCACTCATGTTGCCAGGCCACAGGGTTCCACCATCAAGCCTCACTCATGTTCCCAAGCCTGAGGGTTCCACTATCAAACCTCAATCATGTTGCCAGGCCACAGGTGTCAACCATCAAACCTCAGTCATGTTCCCAGTAAACAGGGCTCCAGAATCAAACCAATGTCAAGTTCCCACGCCACGGGGTTCCAGTATCAGGCCTCAGTCATGTTCCCCGTGCACAGGGTGCCACAATCAAACTCAGTCATGTTGCCAGGCCACAGGTTTCTGCCATCACACCTCAGTCAAGTTGCCAGGCCACAGGGTTCCAGAATCAAGCCTCAGTCATTTTGCCATGCCATAGTGTTCCACCATCAAACCTCAGTCATGATCCCAAGCCACATGTTTCCACAATGAAACCTCAGTCATTTTCCCAGGCCAAAGGTTTCCAGAATCAAACCTCAGTCATATTCCCAGGACACATGGTTCCAGAATCAAACCTGAGTCATGTTCGCAGGCCACAGGTTTCAGCAATCAAACCTCAGTCATGTTCCCAGGACACAGGTGTCCAGAATCAAACCTCAGTCATGTTCCCAGGGAACAGGTTTCCAGAAACAAACCTCAGTCATGTTCCCAAGGCACAGGGTTCCAGAATCAAACCTCAGTCTTGTTCCCAGGACACAGGTTGCCAGAATCAACCCGATATCATGTTCCCTAGCCAGAGTCTTCCAGAATCAAACCTCAGTCATGTTGCCAGGCCACAGGTTTCCACCATCAAACCTCAGGCATGTTCCCAGGCCACAGGGTTCCAGAATCAAACCGTTCTCATGTTCCCAGGCCACAGGGTTCCAGAATCCACCGTTGTCATTTTCCCAGGCCACAAGATTCCAGAATCAATCCTCAGTTATGTTCCCAGGCTACAGGGTTCCAGAATAAAACCTCAGTCATGTTCCCAGTCCACAGGGTTCAAGAACAGAGGCTCAGTCAGGTTCCCGGGGCACAGTATTCCAAAATCTAAACAGATGTCATGTTCCCAGGCCTCAGGGTTCCAGAATCCACCGATGTCATGTTCCCAGGCCACAGGGTTCCAGAATCAATCTTCAGTTATGTTCCCAGGCTACAGGGATCCAGAATAAAACCTCAGTCATGTTCCCAGTCCACAGGGTTCCAGAACCAAGGCTCAGTCAGTTTCCCGGGCACAGTATTCCACAATCTAAATAGATGTCATGTTCCCAGGCCACAGTTTTCCAGAATCACGCCTCAGTCACGTTCCCAGGCCACAGGGATCCAGAATCAAACTTCAGTCATATTGCCAGGCCATAGGGTACCACCGTCAAACCTCAGTCATATGCCCAGGCCACAGGTTTCCAGAATCAAACCGATTTCATGTTCCCAGGCAACAGGGTACCGGAATCCAAACCGATGTCATGTTCCCAGGCCACAGGATTCCACACTCTAACATCAGTCATCTTCCCAGGCCAATGGTTTCCAGAATCAAACCTCAGTCATATTCCCAGGCCACATGGTTCCAGAATCAAACCTCAGTTGTGTTCCCAGGACACAGGGTTCCAGAATAAAACCTCAGTCATGTTCCCTGGACACAGGTTTCAGAAATAAAATCCCAGTCATGTTCCCAGGCCACAGGGTTCCACAATTAAACCTCAGTCATATTCCCAGGCCAGAGGGTTCCACAATCAAACCTCAGTTCTGTTGCCAGACCACGGTTCCACCATCAAGCCTCAGTCATGTTCCCAGGGAACAGGCTTCCAGAAACAAACCTCAGTCATGTTCCCAAGGCACAGGGTTCCAGAATCAAACCTCAGTCTTGTTCCCAGGACACAGGTTGCCAGAATCAACCCGATATCATGTTCCCTAGCCACAGTCTTCCAGAATCAAACCTCAGTCCTGTTGCCAGGCCACAGGTTTCCACCATCAAACCTCAGGCATGTTCCCAGGCCACAGGGTTCCAGAAGCCACCGATGTCATGTTCCCAGGCCACAGGATTCCACACTCTAACATCAGTCATCTTCCCAGGCCAAAGGTTTCCAGAATCAAACCTCAGTCATATTCCCAGGACACATGGTTCCAGAATCAAACCTGAGTCATGTTCGCAGGCCACAGGTTTCAGCAATCAAACCTCAGTCATGTTCCCAGGACACAGGTGTCCAGAATCAAACCTCAGTCATGTTCCCAGGGAACAGGTTTCCAGAAACAAACCTCAGTCATGTTCCCAAGGCACAGGGTTCCAGAATCAAACCTCAGTCTTGTTCCCAGGACACAGGTTTCCAGAATCAACCCGACATCATGTTCCCTAGCCACAGTCTTCCAGAATCAAACCTCAGTCATGTTGCCAGGCCACAGGTTTCCACCATCAAACCTCAGGCATATTCCCAGGCCACAGGGTTCCAGAATCAAACCGTTCTCATGTTCCCAGGCCACAGGGTTCCAGAATCCACCGTTGTCATTTCCCAGGCCACAAGATTCCAGAATCAATCCTCAGTTATGTTCCCAGGCTACAGGGTTCCAGAATAAAACCTCAGTCATGTTCCCAGTCCACAGGGTTCCAGAACCGAGGCTCAGTCAGGTTCCCGGGGCACAGTATTCCACAATCTAAACAGATGTCATGTTCCCAGGCCTCAGGGTTCCAGAATCCACCGATGTCATGTTCCCAGGCCACAGGGTTCCAGAATCAATCCTCAGTTATGTTCCCAGGCTACAGGGTTCCAGAATAAAACCTCAGTCATGTTCCCAGTCCACAGGGTTCCAGAACCAAGGCTCAGTCAGGTTCCCGGGGCACAGTATTCCACAATCTAAATAGATGTCATGTTCCCAGGCCACAGTGTTCCAGAATCACGCCTCAGTCATGTTCCCAGGCCACAGGGATCCAGAATCAAACTTCAGTCATGTTGCCAGGCCGTAGGGGACCACCATCAAACCTCAGTCATATTCCCAGGCCACAGGGTTCCAGAATCAAACCGATTTCATGTTCCCAGGCAACAGGGTACCGGAATCCAAACCGATGTCATGTTCCCAGGCCACAGGATTCCACACTCTAACATCAGTCATCTTCCCAGGCCAATGGTTTCCAGAATCAAACCTCAGTCATATTCCCAGGCCACATGGTTCCAGAATCAAACCTCAGTTGTGTTCCCAGGACACAGGGTTCCAGAATAAAACCTCAGTCATGTTCCCTGGACACAGGTTTCAGAAATAAAACCCCAGTCATGTTCCCAGGCCACAGGGTTCCACAATTAAACCTCAGTCATATTCCCAGGCCAGAGGGTTCCACAATCAAACCTCAGTTCTGTTGCCAGACCACGGTTCCACCATCAAGCCTCAGTCATGTTCCCAGGGAACAGGCTTCCAGAAACAAACCTCAGTCATGTTCCCAAGGCACAGGGTTCCAGAATCAAACCTCAGTCTTGTTCCCAGGACACAGGTTGCCAGAATCAACCCGATATCATGTTCCCTAGCCACAGTCTTCCAGAATCAAACCTCAGTCCTGTTGCCAGGCCACAGGTTTCCACCATCAAACCTCAGGCATGTTCCCAGGCCACAGGGTTCCAGAATCCACCGATGTCATGTTCCCAGGCCACAGGATTCCACACTCTAACATCAGTCATCTTCCCAGGCCAATGGTTTCCAGAATCAAACCTCAGTCATATTCCCAGGCCACATGGTTCCAGAATAAAACCTCAGTCATGTTCCCTGGACACAGGTTTCAGAAATAAACTCCCAGTCATGTTCCCAGGCCACAGGGTTCCACAATTAAACCTCAGTCATATTCCCAGGCCAGAGGGTTCCACAATCAAACCTCTGTTCTGTTGCTAGGCCACGGTTCCACCATCAAGCCTCACTCATGTTCCCAGGAAAGACTGTTCCACAATCAAACCTAAGTCATCTTGCCAAGCCACAGGGTTCCACCATCAAGCCTCACTCATGTTGCCAGGCCACAGGGTTCCACCATCAAGCCTCACTCATGTTCCCAAGCCTGAGGGTTCCACTATCAAACCTCAATCATGTTGCCAGGCCACAGGTGTCAACCATCAAACCTCAGTCATGTTCCCAGTAAACAGGGCTCCAGAATCAAACCAATGTCAAGTTCCCACGCCACGGGGTTCCAGTATCAGGCCTCAGTCATGTTCCCCGTGCACAGGGTGCCACAATCAAACTCAGTCATGTTGCCAGGACACAGGTTTCTGCCATCACACCTCAGTCAAGTTGCCAGGCCACAGGGTTCCAGAATCAAGCCTCAGTCATTTTGCCATGCCATAGTGTTCCACCATCAAACCTCAGTCATGATCCCAAGCCACATGTTTCCACAATGAAACCTCAGTCATTTTCCCAGGCCAAAGGTTTCCAGAATCAAACCTCAGTCATATTCCCAGGACACATGGTTCCAGAATCAAACCTGAGTCATGTTCGCAGGCCACAGGTTTCAGCAATCAAACCTCAGTCATGTTCCCAGGACACAGGTGTCCAGAATCAAACCTCAGTCATGTTCCCAGGGAACAGGTTTCCAGAAACAAACCTCAGTCATGTTCCCAAGGCACAGGGTTCCAGAATCAAACCTCAGTCTTGTTCCCAGGACACAGGTTGCCAGAATCAACCCGATATCATGTTCCCTAGCCAGAGTCTTCCAGAATCAAACCTCAGTCATGTTGCCAGGCCACAGGTTTCCACCATCAAACCTCAGGCATGTTCCCAGGCCACAGGGTTCCAGAATCAAACCGTTCTCATGTTCCCAGGCCACAGGGTTCCAGAATCCACCGTTGTCATTTTCCCAGGCCACAAGATTCCAGAATCAATCCTCAGTTATGTTCCCAGGCTACAGGGTTCCAGAATAAAACCTCAGTCATGTTCCCAGTCCACAGGGTTCAAGAACAGAGGCTCAGTCAGGTTCCCGGGGCACAGTATTCCAAAATCTAAACAGATGTCATGTTCCCAGGCCTCAGGGTTCCAGAATCCACCGATGTCATGTTCCCAGGCCACAGGGTTCCAGAATCAATCTTCAGTTATGTTCCCAGGCTACAGGGATCCAGAATAAAATCTCAGTCATGTTCCCAGTCCACAGGGTTCCAGAACCAAGGCTCAGTCAGTTTCCCGGGCACAGTATTCCACAATCTAAATAGATGTCATGTTCCCAGGCCACAGTTTTCCAGAATCACGCCTCAGTCACGTTCCCAGGCCACAGGGATCCAGAATCAAACTTCAGTCATATTGCCAGGCCATAGGGTACCACCGTCAAACCTCAGTCATATGCCCAGGCCAGAGGTTTCCAGAATCAAACCGATTTCATGTTCCCAGGCAACAGGGTACCGGAATCCAAACCGATGTCATGTTCCCAGGCCACAGGATTCCACACTCTAACATCAGTCATCTTCCCAGGCCAATGGTTTCCAGAATCAAACCTCAGTCATATTCCCAGGCCACATGGTTCCAGAATCAAACCTCAGTTGTGTTCCCAGGACACAGGGTTCCAGAATAAAACCTCAGTCATGTTCCCTGGACACAGGTTTCAGAAATAAAATCCCAGTCATGTTCCCAGGCCACAGGGTTCCACAATTAAACCTCAGTCATATTCCCAGGCCAGAGGGTTCCACAATCAAACCTCAGTTCTGTTGCCAGACCACGGTTCCACCATCAAGCCTCAGTCATGTTCCCAGGGAACAGGCTTCCAGAAACAAACCTCAGTCATGTTCCCAAGGCACAGGGTTCCAGAATCAAACCTCAGTCTTGTTCCCAGGACACAGGTTGCCAGAATCAACCCGATATCATGTTCCCTAGCCACAGTCTTCCAGAATCAAACCTCAGTCCTGTTGCCAGGCCACAGGTTTCCACCATCAAACCTCAGGCATGTTCCCAGGCCACAGGGTTCCAGAAGCCACCGATGTCATGTTCCCAGGCCACAGGATTCCACACTCTAACATCAGTCATCTTCCCAGGCCAATGGTTTCCAGAATCAAACCTCAGTCATATTCCCAGGCCACATGGTTCCAGAATAAAACCTCAGTCATGTTCCCTGGACACAGGTTTCAGAAATAAACTCCCAGTCATGTTCCCAGGCCACAGGGTTCCACAATCAAACCTCTGTCCTGTTGCTAGGCCACGGTTCCACCATCAAGCCTCACTCATGTTCCCAGGAAAGACTGTTCCACAATCAAACCTAAGTCATCTTGCCAAGCCACAGGGTTCCACCATCAAGCCTCACTCATGTTGCCAGGCCACAGGGTTCCACCATCAAGCCTCACTCATGTTCCCAAGCCTGAGGGTTCCACTATCAAACCTCAATCATGTTGCCAGGCCACAGGTTTCAACCATCAAACCTCAGTCATGTTCCCAGTAAACAGGGCTCCAGAATCAAACCAATGTCAAGTTCCCACGCCACGGGGTTCCAGTATCAGGCCTCAGTCATGTTCCCCGTGCACAGGGTGCCACAATCAAACTCAGTCATGTTGCCAGTCCACAGGTTTCTGCCATCACACCTCAGTCAAGTTGCCAGGCCACAGGGTTCCAGAATCAAGCCTCAGTCATTTTGCCAGGCCATAGTGTTCCACCATCAAACCTCAGTCATGATCCCAAGCCACATGTTTCCACAATGAAACCTCAGTCACTTTCCCAGGCCAAAGGTTTCCAGAATCAAACCTCAGTCATATTCCCAGGACACATGGTTCCAGAATCAAACCTGAGTCATGTTCGCAGACCACAGGTTTCAGCAATCAAACCTCAGTCATGTTCCCAGGACACAGGTTTCCAGAAACAAACCTCAGTCATGTTCCCAAGGCACAGGGTTCCAGAATCAAACCTCAGTCTTGTTTCCAGGACACAGGTTGCCAGAATCAACCCGATATCATGTTCCCTAGCCACAGTCTTCCAGAATCAAACCTCAGTCATGTTGCCAGGCCACAGGTTTCCACCATCAAACCTCAGGCATGTTCCCAGGCCACAGGGTTCCAGAATCAAACCGTTCTCATGTTCCCAGGCCACAGGGTTCCAGAATCCACCGTTGTCATTTTCCCAGGCCACAAGATTCCAGAATCAATCCTCAGTTATGTTCCCAGGCTACAGGGTTCCAGAATAAAATCTCAGTCATGTTCCCAGTCCACAGGGTTCCAGAACCGAGGCTCAGTCAGGTTCCCGGGGCACAGTATTCCACAATCTAAACAGATGTCATGTTCCCAGGCCTCAGGGTTCCAGAATCCACCGATGTCATGTTCCCAGGCCACAGGTTTCCAGAATCAATCCTCAGTTATGTTCCCAGGCTACAGGGTTCCAGAATAAAACCTCAGTCATGTTCCCAGTCCACAGGGTTCCAGAACCAAGGCTCAGTCAGGTTCCCGGAACACAGGGATCCAGAATCAAACTTCAGTCATGTTGCCAGGCCATAGGGTACCACCATCAAACCTCAGTCATATTCCCAGGCCACAGGTTTCTAGAATCAAACCGATTTCATGTTCCCAGGCAAAAGGGTATCGGAATCCAAACCGATGTCATGTTCCCAGGCCACAGGATTCCACACTCTAACATCAGTCATCTTCCCAGGCCAATGGTTTCCAGAATCAAACCTCAGTCATATTCCCAGGCCACATGGTTCCAGAATCAAACCTCAGTTGTGTTCCCAGGACACAGGGTTCCAGAATAAAACCTCAGTTATGTTCCCTGGACACAGGTTTCAGAAATAAAATCCCAGTCAAGTTCCCAGGCCACAGGGTTCCACAATTAAACCTCAGTCATATTCCCAGGCCAGAGGGTTCCACAATCAAACCTCAGTTCTTTTGCCAGACCACGGTTCCACCATCAAGCCTCAGTCATGTTCCCAGGGAACAGGCTTCCAGAAACAAACCTCAGTCATGTTCCCAAGGCACAGGGTTCCAGAATCAAACCTCAGTCTTGTTCCCAGGACACAGGTTGCCAGAATCAACCCGATATCATGTTCCCTAGCCACAGTCTTCCAGAATCAAACCTCAGTCCTGTTGCCAGGCCACAGGTTTCCACCATCAAACCTCAGGCATGTTCCCAGGCCACAGGGTTCCAGAATCCACCGATGTCATGTTCCCAGGCCACAGGATTCCACACTCTAACATCAGTCATCTTCCCAGGCCAATGGTTTCCAGAATCAAACCTCAGTCATATTCCCAGGCCACATGGTTCCAAAATAAAACCTCAGTCATGTTCCCTGGACACAGGTTTCAGAAATAAACTCCAAGTCATGTTCCCAGGCCACAGGGTTCCACAATTAAACCTCAGTCATATTCCCAGGCCAGAGGGTTCCACAATCAAACCTCTGTCCTGTTCCTAGGCCACGGTTCCACCATCAAGCCTCAGTCATGTTCCCAGGAAAGACTGTTCCACAATCAAACCTAAGTCATCTTGCCAAGCCACAGGGTTCCACCATCAAGCCTCACTCATGTTGCCAGGCCACAGGGTTCCACCATCAAGCCTCACTCATGTTCCCAAGCCTGAGGGTTCCACTATCAAACCTCAATCATGTTGCCAGGCCACAGGTTTCAACCATCAAACCTCAGTCATGTTCCCAGTAAACAGGGCTCCAGAATCAAACCAATGTCAAGTTCCCACGCCACGGGTTTCCAGTATCAGGCCTCAGTCATGTTCCCCGTGCACAGGGTGCCACAATCAAACTCAGTCATGTTGCCAGTCCACAGGTTTCTGCCATCACACCTCAGTCAAGTTGCCAGGCCACAGGGTTCCAGAATCAAGCCTCAGTCATTTTGCCAGGCCATAGTGTTCCACCATCAAACCTCAGTCATGATCCCAAGCCACATGTTTCCACAATGAAACCTCAGTCATTTTCCCAGGCCAAAGGTTTCCAGAATCAAACCTCAGTCATATTCCCAGGACACATGGTTCCAGAATCAAACCTGAGTCATGTTCGCAGGCCACAGGTTTCAGCAATCAAACCTCAGTCATGTTCCCAGGACACAGGTGTCCAGAATCAAACCTCAGTCATGTTCCCAGGGAACAGGTTTCCAGAAACAAACCTCAGTCATGTTCCCAAGGCACAGGGTTCCAGAATCAAACCTCAGTCTTGTTCCCAGGACACAGGTTGCCAGAATCAACCCGATATCATGTTCCCTAGCCAGAGTCTTCCAGAATCAAACCTCAGTCATGTTGCCAGGCCACAGGTTTCCACCATCAAACCTCAGGCATGTTCCCAGGCCACAGGGTTCCAGAATTAAACCGTTCTCAAGTTCCCAGGCCACAGGGTTCCAGAATCCACCGTTGTCATTTTCCCAGGCCTCAAGATTCCAGAATCAATCCTCAGTTATGTTCCCAGGCTACAGGGTTCCAGAATAAAACCTCAGTCATGTTCCCAGTCCACAGGGTTCCAGAACCGAGGCTCAGTCAGGTTCCTAGGGCACAGTATTCCACAATCTAAACAGATGTCATGTTCCCAGGCCTCAGGGTTCCAGAATCCACCGATGTCATGTTCCCAGGCCACAGGTTTCCAGAATCAATCCTCAGTTATGTTCCCAGGCTACAGGGTTCCAGAATAAAACCTCAGTCATGTTCCCAGTCCACAGGGTTCCAGAACCAAGGCTCAGTCAGGTTCCCGGGGCACAGTATTTCACAATCTAAATAGATGTCATGTTCCCAGGTCACAGTTTTCCAGAATCACGTCTCAGTCATGTTCCCAGGCCACAGGGATCCAGAATCAAACTTCAGTCATGTTGCCAGGCCATAGGGTACCACGATCAAACCTCAGTCATATTCCCAGGCCACAGTTTTCTAGAATCAAACCGATTTCATGTTCCCAGGCAACAGGGTACCGGAATCCAAAACGATGTCATGTTCCCAGGCCACAGGATTCCACACTCTAACATCAGTCATCTTCCCAGGCCAATGGTTTCCAGAATCAAACCTCAGTCATATGCCCAGGCCACATGGTTCCAGAATCAAACCTCAGTTGTGTTCCCAGGACACAGGGTTACAGAATAAAACCTCAGTCATGTTCCCTGGACACAGGTTTCAGAAATAAAATCCCAGTCATGTTCCCAGGCCACAGGGTTCCACAATTAAACCTCAGTCATATTCCCAGGCCAGAGGGTTCCACAATCAAACCTCAGTTCTGTTGCCAGACCACGGTTCCACCATCAAGCCTCAGTCATGTTCCCAGGGAACAGGCTTCCAGAAACAAACCTCAGTCATGTTCCCAAGGCACAGGGTTCCAGAATCAAACCTCAGTCTTGTTCCCAGGACACAGGTTGCCAGAATCAACCCGATATCATGTTCCCTAGCCACAGTCTTCCAGAATCAAACCTCAGTCCTGTTGCCAGGCCACAGGTTTCCACCATCAAACCTCAGGCATGTTCCCAGGCCACAGGGTTCCAGAAGCCACCGATGTCATGTTCCCAGGCCACAGGATTCCACACTCTAACATCAGTCATCTTCCCAGGCCAATGGTTTCCAGAATCAAACCTCAGTCATATTCCCAGGCCACATGGTTCCAGAATAAAACCTCAGTCATGTTCCCTGGACACAGGTTTCAGAAATAAACTCCCAGTCATGTTCCCAGGCCACAGGGTTCCACAATCAAACCTCTGTCCTGTTGCTAGGCCACGGTTCCACCATCAAGCCTCACTCATGTTCCCAGGAAAGACTGTTCCACAATCAAACCTAAGTCATCTTGCCAAGCCACAGGGTTCCACCATCAAGCCTCACTCATGTTGCCAGGCCACAGGGTTCCACCATCAAGCCTCACTCATGTTCCCAAGCCTGAGGGTTCCACTATCAAACCTCAATCATGTTGCCAGGCCACAGGTTTCAACCATCAAACCTCAGTCATGTTCCCAGTAAACAGGGCTCCAGAATCAAACCAATGTCAAGTTCCCACGCCACGGGGTTCCAGTATCAGGCCTCAGTCATGTTCCCCGTGCACAGGGTGCCACAATCAAACTCAGTCATGTTGCCAGTCCACAGGTTTCTGCCATCACACCTCAGTCAAGTTGCCAGGCCACAGGGTTCCAGAATCAAGCCTCAGTCATTTTGCCAGGCCATAGTGTTCCACCATCAAACCTCAGTCATGATCCCAAGCCACATGTTTCCACAATGAAACCTCAGTCACTTTCCCAGGCCAAAGGTTTCCAGAATCAAACCTCAGTCATATTCCCAGGACACATGGTTCCAGAATCAAACCTGAGTCATGTTCGCAGACCACAGGTTTCAGCAATCAAACCTCAGTCATGTTCCCAGGACACAGGTTTCCAGAAACAAACCTCAGTCATGTTCCCAAGGCACAGGGTTCCAGAATCAAACCTCAGTCTTGTTTCCAGGACACAGGTTGCCAGAATCAACCCGATATCATGTTCCCTAGCCACAGTCTTCCAGAATCAAACCTCAGTCATGTTGCCAGGCCACAGGTTTCCACCATCAAACCTCAGGCATGTTCCCAGGCCACAGGGTTCCAGAATCAAACCGTTCTCATGTTCCCAGGCCACAGGGTTCCAGAATCCACCGTTGTCATTTTCCCAGGCCACAAGATTCCAGAATCAATCCTCAGTTATGTTCCCAGGCTACAGGGTTCCAGAATAAAATCTCAGTCATGTTCCCAGTCCACAGGGTTCCAGAACCGAGGCTCAGTCAGGTTCCCGGGGCACAGTATTCCACAATCTAAACAGATGTCATGTTCCCAGGCCTCAGGGTTCCAGAATCCACCGATGTCATGTTCCCAGGCCACAGGTTTCCAGAATCAATCCTCAGTTATGTTCCCAGGCTACAGGGTTCCAGAATAAAACCTCAGTCATGTTCCCAGTCCACAGGGTTCCAGAACCAAGGCTCAGTCAGGTTCCCGGAACACAGGGATCCAGAATCAAACTTCAGTCATGTTGCCAGGCCATAGGGTACCACCATCAAACCTCAGTCATATTCCCAGGCCACAGGTTTCTAGAATCAAACCGATTTCATGTTCCCAGGCAAAAGGGTATCGGAATCCAAACCGATGTCATGTTCCCAGGCCACAGGATTCCACACTCTAACATCAGTCATCTTCCCAGGCCAATGGTTTCCAGAATCAAACCTCAGTCATATTCCCAGGCCACATGGTTCCAGAATCAAACCTCAGTTGTGTTCCCAGGACACAGGGTTCCAGAATAAAACCTCAGTTATGTTCCCTGGACACAGGTTTCAGAAATAAAATCCCAGTCAAGTTCCCAGGCCACAGGGTTCCACAATTAAACCTCAGTCATATTCCCAGGCCAGAGGGTTCCACAATCAAACCTCAGTTCTTTTGCCAGACCACGGTTCCACCATCAAGCCTCAGTCATGTTCCCAGGGAACAGGCTTCCAGAAACAAACCTCAGTCATGTTCCCAAGGCACAGGGTTCCAGAATCAAACCTCAGTCTTGTTCCCAGGACACAGGTTGCCAGAATCAACCCGATATCATGTTCCCTAGCCACAGTCTTCCAGAATCAAACCTCAGTCCTGTTGCCAGGCCACAGGTTTCCACCATCAAACCTCAGGCATGTTCCCAGGCCACAGGGTTCCAGAATCCACCGATGTCATGTTCCCAGGCCACAGGATTCCACACTCTAACATCAGTCATCTTCCCAGGCCAATGGTTTCCAGAATCAAACCTCAGTCATATTCCCAGGCCACATGGTTCCAAAATAAAACCTCAGTCATGTTCCCTGGACACAGGTTTCAGAAATAAACTCCAAGTCATGTTCCCAGGCCACAGGGTTCCACAATTAAACCTCAGTCATATTCCCAGGCCAGAGGGTTCCACAATCAAACCTCTGTCCTGTTCCTAGGCCACGGTTCCACCATCAAGCCTCAGTCATGTTCCCAGGAAAGACTGTTCCACAATCAAACCTAAGTCATCTTGCCAAGCCACAGGGTTCCACCATCAAGCCTCACTCATGTTGCCAGGCCACAGGGTTCCACCATCAAGCCTCACTCATGTTCCCAAGCCTGAGGGTTCCACTATCAAACCTCAATCATGTTGCCAGGCCACAGGTTTCAACCATCAAACCTCAGTCATGTTCCCAGTAAACAGGGCTCCAGAATCAAACCAATGTCAAGTTCCCACGCCACGGGTTTCCAGTATCAGGCCTCAGTCATGTTCCCCGTGCACAGGGTGCCACAATCAAACTCAGTCATGTTGCCAGTCCACAGGTTTCTGCCATCACACCTCAGTCAAGTTGCCAGGCCACAGGGTTCCAGAATCAAGCCTCAGTCATTTTGCCAGGCCATAGTGTTCCACCATCAAACCTCAGTCATGATCCCAAGCCACATGTTTCCACAATGAAACCTCAGTCATTTTCCCAGGCCAAAGGTTTCCAGAATCAAACCTCAGTCATATTCCCAGGACACATGGTTCCAGAATCAAACCTGAGTCATGTTCGCAGGCCACAGGTTTCAGCAATCAAACCTCAGTCATGTTCCCAGGACACAGGTGTCCAGAATCAAACCTCAGTCATGTTCCCAGGGAACAGGTTTCCAGAAACAAACCTCAGTCATGTTCCCAAGGCACAGGGTTCCAGAATCAAACCTCAGTCTTGTTCCCAGGACACAGGTTGCCAGAATCAACCCGATATCATGTTCCCTAGCCAGAGTCTTCCAGAATCAAACCTCAGTCATGTTGCCAGGCCACAGGTTTCCACCATCAAACCTCAGGCATGTTCCCAGGCCACAGGGTTCCAGAATTAAACCGTTCTCAAGTTCCCAGGCCACAGGGTTCCAGAATCCACCGTTGTCATTTTCCCAGGCCTCAAGATTCCAGAATCAATCCTCAGTTATGTTCCCAGGCTACAGGGTTCCAGAATAAAACCTCAGTCATGTTCCCAGTCCACAGGGTTCCAGAACCGAGGCTCAGTCAGGTTCCTAGGGCACAGTATTCCACAATCTAAACAGATGTCATGTTCCCAGGCCTCAGGGTTCCAGAATCCACCGATGTCATGTTCCCAGGCCACAGGTTTCCAGAATCAATCCTCAGTTATGTTCCCAGGCTACAGGGTTCCAGAATAAAACCTCAGTCATGTTCCCAGTCCACAGGGTTCCAGAACCAAGGCTCAGTCAGGTTCCCGGGGCACAGTATTTCACAATCTAAATAGATGTCATGTTCCCAGGTCACAGTTTTCCAGAATCACGTCTCAGTCATGTTCCCAGGCCACAGGGATCCAGAATCAAACTTCAGTCATGTTGCCAGGCCATAGGGTACCACGATCAAACCTCAGTCATATTCCCAGGCCACAGTTTTCTAGAATCAAACCGATTTCATGTTCCCAGGCAACAGGGTACCGGAATCCAAAACGATGTCATGTTCCCAGGCCACAGGATTCCACACTCTAACATCAGTCATCTTCCCAGGCCAATGGTTTCCAGAATCAAACCTCAGTCATATGCCCAGGCCACATGGTTCCAGAATCAAACCTCAGTTGTGTTCCCAGGACACAGGGTTACAGAATAAAACCTCAGTCATGTTCCCTGGACACAGGTTTCAGAAATAAAATCCCAGTCATGTTCCCAGGCCACAGGGTTCCACAATTAAACCTCAGTCATATTCCCAGGCCAGAGGGTTCCACAATCAAACCTCAGTTCTGTTGCCAGACCACGGTTCCACCATCAAGCCTCAGTCATGTTCCCAGGGAACAGGCTTCCAGAAACAAACCTCAGTCATGTTCCCAAGGCACAGGGTTCCAGAATCAAACCTCAGTCTTGTTCCCAGGACACAGGTTGCCAGAATCAACCCGATATCATGTTCCCTAGCCACAGTCTTCCAGAATCAAACCTCAGTCCTGTTGCCAGGCCACAGGTTTCCACCATCAAACCTCAGGCATGTTCCCAGGCCACAGGGTTCCAGAATCCACCGATGTCATGTTCCCAGGCCACAGGATTCCACACTCTAACATCAGTCATCTTCCCAGGCCAATGGTTTCCAGAATCAAACCTCAGTCATATTCCCATGCCACATGGTTCCAAAATAAAACCTCAGTCATGTTCCCTGGACACAGGTTTCAGAAATAAACTCCCAGTCATGTTCCCAGGCCACAGGGTTCCACTATTAAACCTCAGTCATATTCCCAGGCCAGAGGGTTCCACAATCAAACCTCTGTCCTGTTGCTAGGCCACGGTTCCACCATCAAGCCTCACTCATGTTCCCAGGAAAGACTGTTCCACAATCAAACCTAAGTCATCTTGCCAAGCCACAGGGTTCCACCATCAAGCCTCACTCATGTTGCCAGGCCACAGGGTTCCACCATCAAGCCTCACTCATGTTCCCAAGCCTGAGGGTTCCACTATCAAACCTCAATCATGTTGCCAGGCCACAGGTGTCAACCATCAAACCTCAGTCATGTTCCCAGTAAACAGGGCTCCAGAATCAAACCAATGTCAAGTTCCCACGCCACGGGCTTCCAGTATCAGGCCTCAGTCATGTTCCCCGTGCACAGGGTGCCACAATCAAACTCAGTCATGTTGCCAGTCCACAGGTTTCTGCCATCACACCTCAGTCAAGTTGCCAGGCCACAGGGTTCCAGAATCAAGCCTCAGTCATTTTGCCAGGCCATAGTGTTCCACCATCAAACCTCAGTCATGATCCCAAGCCACATGTTTCCACAATGAAACCTCAGTCACTTTCCCAGGCCAAAGGTTTCCAGAATCAAACCTCAGTCATATTCCCAGGACACATGGTTCCAGAATCAAACCTGAGTCATGTTCGCAGGCCACAGGTTTCAGCAATCAAACCTCAGTCATGTTCCCAGGACACAGGTGTCCAGAATCAAACCTCAGTCATGTTCCCAGGGAACAGGTTTCCAGAAACAAACCTCAGTCATGTTCCCAAGGCACAGGGTTCCAGAATCAAACCTCAGTCTTGTTCCCAGGACACAGGTTGCCAGAATCAACCCGATATCATGTTCCCTAGCCACAGTCTTCCAGAATCAAACCTCAGTCATGTTGCCAGGCCACAGGTTTCCACCATCAAACCTCAGGCATGTTCCCAGGCCACAGGGTTCCAGAATCAAACCGTTCTCATGTTCCCAGGCCACAGGGTTCCAGAATCCACCGTTGTCATTTTCCCAGGCCACAAGATTCCAGAATCAATCCTCAGTTATGTTCCCAGGCTACAGGGTTCCAGAATAAAACCTCAGTCATGTTCCCAGTCCACAGGGTTCAAGAACAGAGGCTCAGTCAGGTTCCCGGGGCACAGTATTCCACAATCTAAACAGATGTCATGTTCCCAGGCCTCAGGGTTCCAGAATCCACCGATGTCATGTTCCCAGGCCACAGGGTTCCAGAATCAATCCTCAGTTATGTTCCCAGGCTACAGTGTTCCAGAATAAAACCTCAGTCATGTTCCCAGTCCACAGGGTTCCAGAACCAAGGCTCAGTCAGTTTCCCGGGCACAGTATTCCACAATCTAAATAGATGTCATGTTCCCAGGCCACAGTTTTCCAGAATCACGCCTCAGTCACGTTCCCAGGCCACAGGGATCCAGAATCAAACTTCAGTCATATTGCCAGGCCATAGGGTACCACCGTCAAACCTCAGTCATATGCCCAGGCCACAGGTTTCCAGAATCAAACCGATTTCATGTTCCCAGGCAACAGGGTACCGGAATCCAAACCGATGTCATGTTCCCAGGCCACAGGATTCCACACTCTAACATCAGTCATCTTCCCAGGCCAATGGTTTCCAGAATCAAACCTCAGTCATATTCCCAGGCCACATGGTTCCAGAATCAAACCTCAGTTGTGTTCCCAGGACACAGGGTTCCAGAATAAAACCTCAGTCATGTTCCCTGGACACAGGTTTCAGAAATAAAATCCCAGTCATGTTCCCAGGCCACAGGGTTCCACAATTAAACCTCAGTCATATTCCCAGGCCAGAGGGTTCCACAATCAAACCTCAGTTCTGTTGCCAGACCACGGTTCCACCATCAAGCCTCAGTCATGTTCCCAGGGAACAGGCTTCCAGAAACAAACCTCAGTCATGTTCCCAAGGCACAGGGTTCCAGAATCAAACCTCAGTCTTGTTCCCAGGACACAGGTTGCCAGAATCAACCCGATATCATGTTCCCTAGCCACAGTCTTCCAGAATCAAACCTCAGTCCTGTTGCCAGGCCACAGGTTTCCACCATCAAACCTCAGGCATGTTCCCAGGCCACAGGGTTCCAGAAGCCACCGATGTCATGTTCCCAGGCCACAGGATTCCACACTCTAACATCAGTCATCTTCCCAGGCCAATGGTTTCCAGAATCAAACCTCAGTCATATTCCCAGGCCACATGGTTCCAGAATAAAACCTCAGTCATGTTCCCTGGACACAGGTTTCAGAAATAAACTCCCAGTCATGTTCCCAGGCCACAGGGTTCCACAATTAAACCTCAGTCATATTCCCAGGCCAGAGGGTTCCACAATCAAACCTCTGTCCTGTTGCTAGGCCACGGTTCCACCATCAAGCCTCACTCATGTTCCCAGGAAAGACTGTTCCACAATCAAACCTAAGTCATCTTGCCAAGCCACAGGGTTCCACCATCAAGCCTCACTCATGTTGCCAGGCCACAGGGTTCCACCATCAAGCCTCACTCATGTTCCCAAGCCTGAGGGTTCCACTATCAAACCTCAATCATGTTGCCAGGCCACAGGTTTCAACCATCAAACCTCAGTCATGTTCCCAGTAAACAGGGCTCCAGAATCAAACCAATGTCAAGTTCCCACGCCACGGGGTTCCAGTATCAGGCCTCAGTCATGTTCCCCGTGCACAGGGTGCCACAATCAAACTCAGTCATGTTGCCAGGCCACAGGTTTCTGCCATCACACCTCAGTCAAGTTGCCAGGCCACAGGGTTCCAGAATCAAGCCTCAGTCATTTTGCCATGCCATAGTGTTCCACCATCAAACCTCAGTCATGATCCCAAGCCACATGTTTCCACAATGAAACCTCAGTCATTTTCCCAGGCCAAAGGTTTCCAGAATCAAACCTCAGTCATATTCCCAGGACACATGGTTCCAGAATCAAACCTGAGTCATGTTCGCAGGCCACAGGTTTCAGCAATCAAACCTCAGTCATGTTCCCAGGACACAGGTGTCCAGAATCAAACCTCAGTCATGTTCCCAGGGAACAGGTTTCCAGAAACAAACCTCAGTCATGTTCCCAAGGCACAGGGTTCCAGAATCAAACCTCAGTCTTGTTCCCAGGACACAGGTTGCCAGAATCAACCCGATATCATGTTCCCTAGCCAGAGTCTTCCAGAATCAAACCTCAGTCATGTTGCCAGGCCACAGGTTTCCACCATCAAACCTCAGGCATGTTCCCAGGCCACAGGGTTCCAGAATCAAACCGTTCTCATGTTCCCAGGCCACAGGGTTCCAGAATCCACCGTTGTCATTTTCCCAGGCCACAAGATTCCAGAATCAATCCTCAGTTATGTTCCCAGGCTACAGGGTTCCAGAATAAAATCTCAGTCATGTTCCCAGTCCACAGGGTTCCAGAACCGAGGCTCAGTCAGGTTCCCGGGGCACAGTATTCCACAATCTAAACAGATGTCATGTTCCCAGGCCTCAGGGTTCCAGAATCCACCGATGTCATGTTCCCAGGCCACAGGTTTCCAGAATCAATCCTCAGTTATGTTCCCAGGCTACAGGGTTCCAGAATAAAACCTCAGTCATGTTCCCAGTCCACAGGGTTCCAGAACCAAGGCTCAGTCAGGTTCCCGGAACACAGGGATCCAGAATCAAACTTCAGTCATGTTGCCAGGCCATAGGGTACCACCATCAAACCTCAGTCATATTCCCAGGCCACAGGTTTCTAGAATCAAACCGATTTCATGTTCCCAGGCAAAAGGGTATCGGAATCCAAACCGATGTCATGTTCCCAGGCCACAGGATTCCACACTCTAACATCAGTCATCTTCCCAGGCCAATGGTTTCCAGAATCAAACCTCAGTCATATTCCCAGGCCACATGGTTCCAGAATCAAACCTCAGTTGTGTTCCCAGGACACAGGGTTCCAGAATAAAACCTCAGTTATGTTCCCTGGACACAGGTTTCAGAAATAAAATCCCAGTCAAGTTCCCAGGCCACAGGGTTCCACAATTAAACCTCAGTCATATTCCCAGGCCAGAGGGTTCCACAATCAAACCTCAGTTCTTTTGCCAGACCACGGTTCCACCATCAAGCCTCAGTCATGTTCCCAGGGAACAGGCTTCCAGAAACAAACCTCAGTCATGTTCCCAAGGCACAGGGTTCCAGAATCAAACCTCAGTCTTGTTCCCAGGACACAGGTTGCCAGAATCAACCCGATATCATGTTCCCTAGCCACAGTCTTCCAGAATCAAACCTCAGTCCTGTTGCCAGGCCACAGGTTTCCACCATCAAACCTCAGGCATGTTCCCAGGCCACAGGGTTCCAGAATCCACCGATGTCATGTTCCCAGGCCACAGGATTCCACACTCTAACATCAGTCATCTTCCCAGGCCAATGGTTTCCAGAATCAAACCTCAGTCATATTCCCAGGCCACATGGTTCCAAAATAAAACCTCAGTCATGTTCCCTGGACACAGGTTTCAGAAATAAACTCCAAGTCATGTTCCCAGGCCACAGGGTTCCACAATTAAACCTCAGTCATATTCCCAGGCCAGAGGGTTCCACAATCAAACCTCTGTCCTGTTCCTAGGCCACGGTTCCACCATCAAGCCTCAGTCATGTTCCCAGGAAAGACTGTTCCACAATCAAACCTAAGTCATCTTGCCAAGCCACAGGGTTCCACCATCAAGCCTCACTCATGTTGCCAGGCCACAGGGTTCCACCATCAAGCCTCACTCATGTTCCCAAGCCTGAGGGTTCCACTATCAAACCTCAATCATGTTGCCAGGCCACAGGTTTCAACCATCAAACCTCAGTCATGTTCCCAGTAAACAGGGCTCCAGAATCAAACCAATGTCAAGTTCCCACGCCACGGGTTTCCAGTATCAGGCCTCAGTCATGTTCCCCGTGCACAGGGTGCCACAATCAAACTCAGTCATGTTGCCAGTCCACAGGTTTCTGCCATCACACCTCAGTCAAGTTGCCAGGCCACAGGGTTCCAGAATCAAGCCTCAGTCATTTTGCCAGGCCATAGTGTTCCACCATCAAACCTCAGTCATGATCCCAAGCCACATGTTTCCACAATGAAACCTCAGTCATTTTCCCAGGCCAAAGGTTTCCAGAATCAAACCTCAGTCATATTCCCAGGACACATGGTTCCAGAATCAAACCTGAGTCATGTTCGCAGGCCACAGGTTTCAGCAATCAAACCTCAGTCATGTTCCCAGGACACAGGTGTCCAGAATCAAACCTCAGTCATGTTCCCAGGGAACAGGTTTCCAGAAACAAACCTCAGTCATGTTCCCAAGGCACAGGGTTCCAGAATCAAACCTCAGTCTTGTTCCCAGGACACAGGTTGCCAGAATCAACCCGATATCATGTTCCCTAGCCAGAGTCTTCCAGAATCAAACCTCAGTCATGTTGCCAGGCCACAGGTTTCCACCATCAAACCTCAGGCATGTTCCCAGGCCACAGGGTTCCAGAATTAAACCGTTCTCAAGTTCCCAGGCCACAGGGTTCCAGAATCCACCGTTGTCATTTTCCCAGGCCTCAAGATTCCAGAATCAATCCTCAGTTATGTTCCCAGGCTACAGGGTTCCAGAATAAAACCTCAGTCATGTTCCCAGTCCACAGGGTTCCAGAACCGAGGCTCAGTCAGGTTCCTAGGGCACAGTATTCCACAATCTAAACAGATGTCATGTTCCCAGGCCTCAGGGTTCCAGAATCCACCGATGTCATGTTCCCAGGCCACAGGTTTCCAGAATCAATCCTCAGTTATGTTCCCAGGCTACAGGGTTCCAGAATAAAACCTCAGTCATGTTCCCAGTCCACAGGGTTCCAGAACCAAGGCTCAGTCAGGTTCCCGGGGCACAGTATTTCACAATCTAAATAGATGTCATGTTCCCAGGTCACAGTTTTCCAGAATCACGTCTCAGTCATGTTCCCAGGCCACAGGGATCCAGAATCAAACTTCAGTCATGTTGCCAGGCCATAGGGTACCACGATCAAACCTCAGTCATATTCCCAGGCCACAGTTTTCTAGAATCAAACCGATTTCATGTTCCCAGGCAACAGGGTACCGGAATCCAAAACGATGTCATGTTCCCAGGCCACAGGATTCCACACTCTAACATCAGTCATCTTCCCAGGCCAATGGTTTCCAGAATCAAACCTCAGTCATATGCCCAGGCCACATGGTTCCAGAATCAAACCTCAGTTGTGTTCCCAGGACACAGGGTTCCAGAATAAAACCTCAGTCATGTTCCCTGGACACAGGTTTCAGAAATAAAATCCCAGTCATGTTCCCAGGCCACAGGGTTCCACAATTAAACCTCAGTCATATTCCCAGGCCAGAGGGTTCCACAATCAAACCTCAGTTCTGTTGCCAGACCACGGTTCCACCATCAAGCCTCAGTCATGTTCCCAGGGAACAGGCTTCCAGAAACAAACCTCAGTCATGTTCCCAAGGCACAGGGTTCCAGAATCAAACCTCAGTCTTGTTCCCAGGACACAGGTTGCCAGAATCAACCCGATATCATGTTCCCTAGCCACAGTCTTCCAGAATCAAACCTCAGTCCTGTTGCCAGGCCACAGGTTTCCACCATCAAACCTCAGGCATGTTCCCAGGCCACAGGGTTCCAGAATCCACCGATGTCATGTTCCCAGGCCACAGGATTCCACACTCTAACATCAGTCATCTTCCCAGGCCAATGGTTTCCAGAATCAAACCTCAGTCATATTCCCAGGCCACATGGTTCCAAAATAAAACCTCAGTCATGTTCCCTGGACACAGGTTTCAGAAATAAACTCCCAGTCATGTTCCCAGGCCACAGGGTTCCACTATTAAACCTCAGTCATATTCCCAGGCCAGAGGGTTCCACAATCAAACCTCTGTCCTGTTGCTAGGCCACGGTTCCACCATCAAGCCTCACTCATGTTCCCAGGAAAGACTGTTCCACAATCAAACCTAAGTCATCTTGCCAAGCCACAGGGTTCCACCATCAAGCCTCACTCATGTTGCCAGGCCACAGGGTTCCACCATCAAGCCTCACTCATGTTCCCAAGCCTGAGGGTTCCACTATCAAACCTCAATCATGTTGCCAGGCCACAGGTGTCAACCATCAAACCTCAGTCATGTTCCCAGTAAACAGGGCTCCAGAATCAAACCAATGTCAAGTTCCCACGCCACGGGCTTCCAGTATCAGGCCTCAGTCATGTTCCCCGTGCACAGGGTGCCACAATCAAACTCAGTCATGTTGCCAGTCCACAGGTTTCTGCCATCACACCTCAGTCAAGTTGCCAGGCCACAGGGTTCCAGAATCAAGCCTCAGTCATTTTGCCAGGCCATAGTGTTCCACCATCAAACCTCAGTCATGATCCCAAGCCACATGTTTCCACAATGAAACCTCAGTCACTTTCCCAGGCCAAAGGTTTCCAGAATCAAACCTCAGTCATATTCCCAGGACACATGGTTCCAGAATCAAACCTGAGTCATGTTCGCAGGCCACAGGTTTCAGCAATCAAACCTCAGTCATGTTCCCAGGACACAGGTGTCCAGAATCAAACCTCAGTCATGTTCCCAGGGAACAGGTTTCCAGAAACAAACCTCAGTCATGTTCCCAAGGCACAGGGTTCCAGAATCAAACCTCAGTCTTGTTCCCAGGACACAGGTTGCCAGAATCAACCCGATATCATGTTCCCTAGCCACAGTCTTCCAGAATCAAACCTCAGTCATGTTGCCAGGCCACAGGTTTCCACCATCAAACCTCAGGCATGTTCCCAGGCCACAGGGTTCCAGAATCAAACCGTTCTCATGTTCCCAGGCCACAGGGTTCCAGAATCCACCGTTGTCATTTTCCCAGGCCACAAGATTCCAGAATCAATCCTCAGTTATGTTCCCAGGCTACAGGGTTCCAGAATAAAACCTCAGTCATGTTCCCAGTCCACAGGGTTCAAGAACAGAGGCTCAGTCAGGTTCCCGGGGCACAGTATTCCACAATCTAAACAGATGTCATGTTCCCAGGCCTCAGGGTTCCAGAATCCACCGATGTCATGTTCCCAGGCCACAGGGTTCCAGAATCAATCCTCAGTTATGTTCCCAGGCTACAGGGTTCCAGAATAAAACCTCAGTCATGTTCCCAGTCCACAGGGTTCCAGAACCAAGGCTCAGTCAGTTTCCCGGGCACAGTATTCCACAATCTAAATAGATGTCATGTTCCCAGGCCACAGTTTTCCAGAATCACGCCTCAGTCACGTTCCCAGGCCACAGGGATCCAGAATCAAACTTCAGTCATATTCCCAGGCCACAGGTTTCCAGAATCAAACCGATTTCATGTTCCCAGGCAACAGGGTACCGGAATCCAAACCGATGTCATGTTCCCAGGCCACAGGATTCCACACTCTAACATCAGTCATCTTCCCAGGCCAATGGTTTCCAGAATCAAACCTCAGTCATATTCCCAGGCCACATGGTTCCAGAATCAAACCTCAGTTGTGTTCCCAGGACACAGGGTTCCAGAATAAAACCTCAGTCATGTTCCCTGGACACAGGTTTCAGAAATAAAATCCCAGTCATGTTCCCAGGCCACAGGGTTCCACAATTAAACCTCAGTCATATTCCCAGGCCAGAGGGTTCCACAATCAAACCTCAGTTCTGTTGCCAGACCACGGTTCCACCATCAAGCCTCAGTCATGTTCCCAGGGAACAGGCTTCCAGAAACAAACCTCAGTCATGTTCCCAAGGCACAGGGTTCCAGAATCAAACCTCAGTCTTGTTCCCAGGACACAGGTTGCCAGAATCAACCCGATATCATGTTCCCTAGCCACAGTCTTCCAGAATCAAACCTCAGTCATGTTGCCAGGCCACAGGTTTCCACCATCAAACCTCAGGCATGTTCCCAGGCCACAGGGTTCCAGAATCAAACCGTTCTCATGTTCCCAGGCCACAGGGTTCCAGAATCCACCGTTGTCATTTTCCCAGGCCACAAGATTCCAGAATCAATCCTCAGTTATGTTCCCAGGCTACAGGGTTCCAGAATAAAATCTCAGTCATGTTCCCAGTCCACAGGGTTCCAGAACCGAGGCTCAGTCAGGTTCCCGGGGCACAGTATTCCACAATCTAAACAGATGTCATGTTCCCAGGCCTCAGGGTTCCAGAATCCACCGATGTCATGTTCCCAGGCCACAGGTTTCCAGAATCAATCCTCAGTTATGTTCCCAGGCTACAGGGTTCCAGAATAAAACCTCAGTCATGTTCCCAGTCCACAGGGTTCCAGAACCAAGGCTCAGTCAGGTTCCCGGAACTCAGGGATCCAGAATCAAACTTCAGTCATGTTGCCAGGCCATAGGGTACCACCATCAAACCTCAGTCATATTCCCAGGCCACAGGTTACTAGAATCAAACCGATTTCATGTTCCCAGGCAAAAGGGTATCGGAATCCAAACCGATGTCATGTTCCCAGGCCACAGGATTCCACACTCTAACATCAGTCATCTTCCCAGGACAATGGTTTCCAGAACCAAACCTCAGTCATATTCCCAGGCCACATGGTTCCAGAATCAAACCTCAGTTGTGTTCCCAGGACACAGGGTTCCAGAATAAAACCTCAGTCATGTTCCCTGGACACAGGTTTCAGAAATAAAATCCCAGTCAAGTTCCCAGGCCACAGGGTTCCACAATTAAACCTCAGTCATATTCCCAGGCCAGAGGGTTCCACAATCAAACCTCAGTTCTTTTGCCAGACCACGGTTCCACCATCAAGCCTCAGTCATGTTCCCAGGGAACAGGCTTCCAGAAACAAACCTCAGTCATGTTCCCTAGGCACAGGGTTCCAGAATCAAACCTCAGTCTTGTTCCCAGGACACAGGTTGCCAGAATCAACCTGATATCATGTTCCCTAGCCACAGTCTTCCAGAATCAAACCTCAGTCCTGTTGCCAGGCCACAGGTTTCCACCATCAAACCTCAGGCATGTTCCCAGGCCACAGGGTTCCAGAATCCACCGATGTCATGTTCCCAGGCCACAGGATTCCACACTCTAACATCAGTCATCTTCCCAGGCCAATGGTTTCCAGAATCAAACCTCAGTCATATTCCCAGGCCACATGGTTCCAAAATACAACCTCAGTCATGTTCCCTGGACACAGGTTTCAGAAATAAACTCCAAGTCATGTTCCCAGGCCACAGGGTTCCACAATTAAACCTCAGTTATATTCCCAGGCCAGAGGGTTCCACAATCAAACCTCTGTCCTGTTCCTAGGCCACGGTTCCACCATCAAGCCTCAGTCATGTTCCCAGGAAAGACTGTTCCACAATCAAACCTAAGTCATCTTGCCAAGCCACAGGGTTCCACCATCAAGCCTCACTCATGTTGCCAGGCCACAGGGTTCCACCATCAAGCCTCACTCATGTTCCCAAGCCTGAGGGTTCCACTATCAAACCTCAATCATGTTGCCAGGCCACAGGTTTCAACCATCAAACCTCAGTCATGTTCCCAGTAAACAGGGCTCCAGAATCAAACCAATGTCAAGTTCCCACGCCACGGGTTTCCAGTATCAGGCCTCAGTCATGTTCCCCGTGCACAGGGTGCCACAATCAAACTCAGTCATGTTGCCAGTCCACAGGTTTCTGCCATCACACCTCAGTCAAGTTGCCAGGCCACAGGGTTCCAGAATCAAGCCTCAGTCATTTTGCCAGGCCATAGTGTTCCACCATCAAACCTCAGTCATGATCCCAAGCCACATGTTTCCACAATGAAACCTCAGTCATTTTCCCAGGCCAAAGGTTTCCAGAATCAAACCTCAGTCATATTCCCAGGACACATGGTTCCAGAATCAAACCTGAGTCATGTTCGCAGGCCACAGGTTTCAGCAATCAAACCTCAGTCATGTTCCCAGGACACAGGTGTCCAGAATCAAACCTCAGTCATGTTCCCAGGGAACAGGTTTCCAGAAACAAACCTCAGTCATGTTCCCAAGGCACAGGGTTCCAGAATCAAACCTCAGTCTTGTTCCCAGGACACAGGTTGCCAGAATCAACCCGATATCATGTTCCCTAGCCAGAGTCTTCCAGAATCAAACCTCAGTCATGTTGCCAGGCCACAGGTTTCCACCATCAAACCTCAGGCATGTTCCCAGGCCACAGGGTTCCAGAATTAAACCGTTCTCAAGTTCCCAGGCCACAGGGTTCCAGAATCCACCGTTGTCATTTTCCCAGGCCTCAAGATTCCAGAATCAATCCTCAGTTATGTTCCCAGGCTACAGGGTTCCAGAATAAAACCTCAGTCATGTTCCCAGTCCACAGGGTTCCAGAACCGAGGCTCAGTCAGGTTCCTAGGGCAC
The DNA here is from genome assembly GCF_965194825.1 of Balaenoptera physalus. Taxonomy (NCBI): domain Eukaryota; kingdom Metazoa; phylum Chordata; class Mammalia; order Artiodactyla; family Balaenopteridae; genus Balaenoptera; species Balaenoptera physalus. Next base: position 391,899 of record NW_028126032.1, read on the forward strand.
AGTATTCCACAATCTAAACAGATGTCATGTTCCCAGGCCTCAGGGTTCCAGAATCCACCGATGTCATGTTCCCAGGCCACAGGTTTCCAGAATCAATCCTCAGTTATGTTCCCAGGCTACAGGGTTCCAGAATAAAACCTCAGTCATGTTCCCAGTCCACAGGGTTCCAGAACCAAGGCTCAGTCAGGTTCCCGGGGCACAGTATTTCACAATCTAAATAGATGTCATGTTCCCAGGTCACAGTTTTCCAGAATCACGTCTCAGTCATGTTCCCAGGCCACAGGGATCCAGAATCAAACTTCAGTCATGTTGCCAGGCCATAGGGTACCACGATCAAACCTCAGTCATATTCCCAGGCCACAGTTTTCTAGAATCAAACCGATTTCATGTTCCCAGGCAACAGGGTACCGGAATCCAAACCGATGTCATGTTCCCAGGCCACAGGATTCCACACTCTAACATCAGTCATCTTCCCAGGCCAATGGTTTCCAGAATCAAACCTCAGTCATATTCCCAGGCCACATGGTTCCAGAATCAAACCTCAGTTGTGTTCCCAGGACACAGGGTTCCAGAATAAAACCTCAGTCATGTTCCCTGGACACAGGTTTCAGAAATAAAATCCCAGTCATGTTCCCAGGCCACAGGGTTCCACAATTAAACCTCAGTCATATTCCCAGGCCAGAGGGTTCCACAATCAAACCTCAGTTCTGTTGCCATACCACGGTTCCACCATCAAGCCTCAGTCATGTTCCCAGGGAACAGGCTTCCAGAAACAAACCTCAGTCATGTTCCCAAGGCACAGGGTTCCAGAATCAAACCTCAGTCTTGTTCCCAGGACACAGGTTGCCAGAATCAACCCGATATCATGTTCCCTAGCCACAGTCTTCCAGAATCAAACCTCAGTCCTGTTGCCAGGCCACAGGTTTCCACCATCAAACCTCAGGCATGTTCCCAGGTCACAGGGTTCCAGAATCCACCGATGTCATGTTCCCAGGCCACAGGATTCCACACTCTAACATCAGTCATCTTCCCAGGCCAATGGTTTCCAGAATCAAACCTCAGTCATATTCCCAGGCCACCTGGTTCCAGAATAAAACCTCAGTCATGTTCCCTGGACACAGGTTTCAGAAATAAACTCCCAGTCATGTTCCCAGGCCACAGGGTTCCACAATTAAACCTCAGTCATATTCTCAGGCCAGAGGGTTCCACAATCAAACCTCTGTCCTTTTGCTAGGCCACGGTTCCACCATCAAGCCTCACTCATGTTCCCAGGAAAGACTGTTCCACAATCAAACCTAAGTCATCTTGCCAAGCCACAGGGTTCCACCATCAAGCCTCACTCATGTTGCCAGGCCACAGGGTTCCACCATCAAGCCTCACTCATGTTCCCAAGCCTGAGGGTTCCACTATCAAACCTCAATCATGTTGCCAGGCCACAGGTGTCAACCATCAAACCTCAGTCATGTTCCCAGTAAACAGGGCTCCAGAATCAAACCAATGTCAAGTTCCCACGCCACGGGGTTCCAGTATCAGGCCTCAGTCATGTTCCCCGTGCACAGGGTGCCACAATCAAACTCAGTCATGTTGCCAGGCCACAGGGTTCTGCCATCACACCTCAGTCAAGTTGCCAGGCCACAGGGTTCCAGAATCAAGCCTCAGTCATTTTGCCAGGCCATAGTGTTCCACCATCAAACCTCAGTCATGATCCCAAGCCACATGTTTCCACAATGAAACCTCAGTCATTTTCCCAGGCCAAAGGTTTCCAGAATCAAACCTCAGTCATATTCCCAGGACACATGGTTCCAGAATCAAACCTGAGTCATGTTCGCAGGCCACAGGTTTCAGCAATCAAACCTCAGTCATGTTCCCAGGACACAGGTGTCCAGAATCAAACCTCAGTCATGTTCCCAGGGAACAGGTTTCCAGAAACAAACCTCAGTCATGTTCCCAAGGCACAGGGTTCCAGAATCAAACCTCAGTCTTGTTCCCAGGACACAGGTTGCCAGAATCAACCCGATATCATGTTCCCTAGCCACAGTCTTCCAGAATCAAACCTCAGTCATGTTGCCAGGCCACAGGTTTCCACCATCAAACCTCAGGCATGTTCCCAGGCCACAGGGTTCCAGAATCAAACCGTTCTCATATTCCCAGGCCACAGGGTTCCAGAATCCACCGTTGTCATTTTCCCAGGCCACAAGATTCCAGAATCAATCCTCAGTTATGTTCCCAGGCTACAGGGTTCCAGAATAAAACCTCAGTCATGTTCCCAGTCCACAGGGTTCCAGAACCGAGGCTCAGTCAGGTTCCCGGGGCACAGTATTCCACAATCTAAACAGATGTCATGTTCCCAGGCCTCAGGGTTCCAGAATCCACCGATGTCATGTTCCCAGGCCACAGGGTTCCAGAATCAATCCTCAGTTATGTTCCCAGGCTACAGGGTTCCAGAATAAAACCTCAGTCATGTTCCCAGTCCACAGGGTTCCAGAACCAAGGCTCAGTCAGGTTCCCGGGGCACAGTATTCCACAATCTAAATAGATGTCATGTTCCCAGGCCACAGTGTTCCAGAATCACGCCTCAGTCATGTTCCCAGGCCACAGGGATCCAGAATCAAACTTCAGTCATGTTGCCAGGCCATAGGGTACCACCATCAAACCTCAGTCATAATCCCCGGCCACAGGTTTCCAGAATCAAACCGATTTCATGTTCCCAGGCAACAGGGTACCGGAATCCAAACCGATGTCATGTTCCCAGGCCACAGGATTCCACACTCTAACATCAGTCATCTTCCCAGGCCAATGGTTTCCAGAATCAAACCTCAGTCATATTCCCAGGCCACATGGTTCCAGAATCAAACCTCAGTTGTGTTCCCAGGACACAGGGTTCCAGAATAAAACCTCAGTCATGTTCCCTGGACACAGGTTTCAGAAATAAAATCCCAGTCATGTTCCCAGGCCACAGGGTTCCACAATTAAACCTCAGTCATATTCCCAGGCCAGAGGGTTCCACAATCAAACCTCAGTTCTGTTGCCAGACCACGGTTCCACCATCAAGCCTCAGTCATGTTCCCAGGGAACAGGCTTCCAGAAACAAACCTCAGTCATGTTCCCAAGGCACAGGGTTCCAGAATCAAACCTCAGTCTTGTTCCCAGGACACAGGTTGCCAGAATCAACCCGATATCATGTTCCCTAGCCACAGTCTTCCAGAATCAAACCTCAGTCCCGTTGCCAGGCCACAGGTTTCCACCATCAAACCTCAGGCATGTTCCCAGGCCACAGGGTTCCAGAAGCCACCGATGTCATGTTCCCAGGCAACAGGATTCCACACTCTAACATCAGTCATCTTCCCAGGCCAATGGTTTCCAGAATCAAACCTCAGTCATATTCCCAGGCCACATGGTTCCAGAATAAAACCTCAGTCATGTTCCCTGGACACAGGTTTCAGAAATAAACTCCCAGTCATGTTCCCAGGCCACAGGGTTCCACAATTAAACCTCAGTCATATTCCCAGGCCAGAGGGTTCCACAATCAAACCTCTGTCCTGTTGCTAGGCCACGGTTCCACCATCAAGCCTCACTCATGTTCCCAGGAAAGACTGTTCCACAATCAAACCTAAGTCATCTTGCCAAGCCACAGGGTTCCACCATCAAGCCTCACTCATGTTGCCAGGCCACAGGGTTCCACCATCAAGCCTCACTCATGTTCCCAAGCCTGAGGGTTCCACTATCAAACCTCAATCATGTTGCCAGGCCACAGGTGTCAACCATCAAACCTCAGTCATGTTCCCAGTAAACAGGGCTCCAGAATCAAACCAATGTCAAGTTCCCACGCCACGGGGTTCCAGTATCAGGCCTCAGTCATGTTCCCCGTGCACAGGGTGCCACAATCAAACTCAGTCATGTTGCCAGGCCACAGGGTTCTGCCATCACACCTCAGTCAAGTTGCCAGGCCACAGGGTTCCAGAATCAAGCCTCAGTCATTTTGCCAGGCCATAGTGTTCCACCATCAAACCTCAGTCATGATCCCAAGCCACATGTTTCCACAATGAAACCTCAGTCATTTTCCCAGGCCAAAGGTTTCCAGAATCAAACCTCAGTCATATTCCCAGGACACATGGTTCCAGAATCAAACCTGAGTCATGTTCGCAGGCCACAGGTTTCAGCAATCAAACCTCAGTCATGTTCCCAGGACACAGGTGTCCAGAATCAAACCTCAGTCATGTTCCCAGGGAACAGGTTTCCAGAAACAAACCTCAGTCATGTTCCCAAGGCACAGGGTTCCAGAATCAAACCTCAGTCTTGTTCCCAGGACACAGGTTGCCAGAATCAACCCGATATCATGTTCCCTAGCCACAGTCTTCCAGAATCAAACCTCAGTCATGTTGCCAGGCCACAGGTTTCCACCATCAAACCTCAGGCATGTTCCCAGGCCACAGGGTTCCAGAATCAAACCGTTCTCATATTCCCAGGCCACAGGGTTCCAGAATCCACCGTTGTCATTTTCCCAGGCCACAAGATTCCAGAATCAATCCTCAGTTATGTTCCCAGGCTACAGGGTTCCAGAATAAAACCTCAGTCATGTTCCCAGTCCACAGGGTTCCAGAACCGAGGCTCAGTCAGGTTCCCGGGGCACAGTATTCCACAATCTAAACAGATGTCATGTTCCCAGGCCTCAGGGTTCCAGAATCCACCGATGTCATGTTCCCAGGCCACAGGGTTCCAGAATCAATCCTCAGTTATGTTCCCAGGCTACAGGGTTCCAGAATAAAACCTCAGTCATGTTCCCAGTCCACAGGGTTCCAGAACCAAGGCTCAGTCAGGTTCCCGGGGCACAGTATTCCACAATCTAAATAGATGTCATGTTCCCAGGCCACAGTGTTCCAGAATCACGCCTCAGTCATGTTCCCAGGCCACAGGGATCCAGAATCAAACTTCAGTCATGTTGCCAGGCCATAGGGTACCACCATCAAACCTCAGTCATAATCCCCGGCCACAGGTTTCCAGAATCAAACCGATTTCATGTTCCCAGGCAAAAGGGTATCGGAATCCAAACCGATGTCATGTTCCCAGGCCACAGGATTCCACACTCTAACATCAGTCATCTTCCCAGGCCAATGGTTTCCAGAATCAAACCTCAGTCATATTCCCAGGCCACATGGTTCCAGAATCAAACCTCAGTTGTGTTCCCAGGACACAGGGTTCCAGAATAAAACCTCAGTCATGTTCCCTGGACACAGGTTTCAGAAATAAAATCCCAGTCATGTTCCCAGGCCACAGGGTTCCACAATTAAACCTCAGTCATATTCCCAGGCCAGAGGGTTCCACAATCAAACCTCAGTTCTGTTGCCAGACCACGGTTCCACCATCAAGCCTCAGTCATGTTCCCAGGGAACAGGCTTCCAGAAACAAACCTCAGTCATGTTCCCAAGGCACAGGGTTCCAGAATCAAACCTCAGTCTTGTTCCCAGGACACAGGTTGCCAGAATCAACCCGATATCATGTTCCCTAGCCACAGTCTTCCAGAATCAAACCTCAGTCCCGTTGCCAGGCCACAGGTTTCCACCATCAAACCTCAGGCATGTTCCCAGGCCACAGGGTTCCAGAAGCCACCGATGTCATGTTCCCAGGCAACAGGATTCCACACTCTAACATCAGTCATCTTCCCAGGCCAATGGTTTCCAGAATCATACCTCAGTCATATTCCCAGGCCACATGGTTCCAGAATAAAACCTCAGTCATGTTCCCTGGACACAGGTTTCAGAAATAAACTCCCAGTCATGTTCCCAGGCCACAGGGTTCCACAATTAAACCTCAGTCATATTCCCAGGCCAGAGGGTTCCACAATCAAACCTCTGTCCTGTTGCTAGGCCACGGTTCCACCATCAAGCCTCACTCATGTTCCCAGGAAAGCCTGTTCCACAATCAAACCTAAGTCATCTTGCCAAGCCACAGGGTTCCACCATCAAGCCTCACTCATGTTGCCAGGCCACAGGGTTCCACCATCAAGCCTCACTCATGTTCCCAAGCCTGAGGGTTCCACTATCAAACCTCAATCATGTTGCCAGGCCACAGGTTTCAACCATCAAACCTCAGTCATGTTCCCAGTAAACAGGGCTCCAGAATCAAACCAATGTCAAGTTCCCACGCCACGGGGTTCCAGTATCAGGCCTCAGTCATGTTCCCCGTGCACAGGGTGCCACAATCAAACTCAGTCATGTTGCCAGTCCACAGGTTTCTGCCATCACACCTCAGTCAAGTTGCCAGGCCACAGGGTTCCAGAATCAAGCCTCAGTCATTTTGCCAGGCCATAGTGTTCCACCATCAAACCTCAGTCATGATCCCAAGCCACATGTTTCCACAATGAAACCTCAGTCACTTTCCCAGGCCAAAGGTTTCCAGAATCAAACCTCAGTCATATTCCCAGGACACATGGTTCCAGAATCAAACCTGAGTCATGTTCGCAGGCCACAGGTTTCAGCAATCAAACCTCAGTCATGTTCCCAGGACACAGGTTTCCAGAAACAAACCTCAGTCATGTTCCCAAGGCACAGGGTTCCAGAATCAAACCTCAGTCTTGTTCCCAGGACACAGGTTGCCAGAATCAACCCGATATCATGTTCCCTAGCCACAGTCTTCCAGAATCAAACCTCAGTCATGTTGCCAGGCCACAGGTTTCCACCATCAAACCTCAGGCATGTTCCCAGGCCACAGGGTTCCAGAATCAAACCGTTCTCATGTTCCCAGGCCACAGGGTTCCAGAATCCACCGTTGTCATTTTCCCAGGCCACAAGATTCCAGAATCAATCCTCAGTTATGTTCCCAGGCTACAGGGTTCCAGAATAAAATCTCAGTCATGTTCACAGTCCACAGGGTTCCAGAACCGAGGCTCAGTCAGGTTCCCGGGGCACAGTATTCCACAATCTAAACAGATGTCATGTTCCCAGGCCTCAGGGTTCCAGAATCCACCGATGTCATGTTCCCAGGCCACAGGTTTCCAGAATCAATCCTCAGTTATGTTCCCAGGCTACAGGGTTCCAGAATAAAACCTCAGTCATGTTCCCAGTCCACAGGGTTCCAGAACCAAGGCTCAGTCAGGTTCCCGGAACTCAGGGATCCAGAATCAAACTTCAGTCATGTTGCCAGGCCATAGGGTACCACCATCAAACCTCAGTCATATTCCCAGGCCACAGGTTTCTAGAATCAAACCGATTTCATGTTCCCAGGCAAAAGGGTATCGGAATCCAAACCGATGTCATGTTCCCAGGCCACAGGATTCCACACTCTAACATCAGTCATCTTCCCAGGCCAATGGTTTCCAGAATCAAACCTCAGTCATATTCCCAGGCCACATGGTTCCAGAATCAAACCTCAGTTGTGTTCCCAGGACACAGGGTTCCAGAATAAAACCTCAGTTATGTTCCCTGGACACAGGTTTCAGAAATAAAATCCCAGTCAAGTTCCCAGGCCACAGGGTTCCACAATTAAACCTCAGTCATATTCCCAGGCCAGAGGGTTCCACAATCAAACCTCAGTTCTTTTGCCAGACCACGGTTCCACCATCAAGCCTCAGTCATGTTCCCAGGGAACAGGCTTCCAGAAACAAACCTCAGTCATGTTCCCAAGGCACAGGGTTCCAGAATCAAACCTCAGTCTTGTTCCCAGGACACAGGTTGCCAGAATCAACCCGATATCATGTTCCCTAGCCACAGTCTTCCAGAATCAAACCTCAGTCCTGTTGCCAGGCCACAGGTTTCCACCATCAAACCTCAGGCATGTTCCCAGGCCACAGGGTTCCAGAATCCACCGATGTCATGTTCCCAGGCCACAGGATTCCACACTCTAACATCAGTCATCTTCCCAGGCCAATGGTTTCCAGAATCAAACCTCAGTCATATTCCCAGGCCACATGGTTCCAAAATAAAACCTCAGTCATGTTCCCTGGACACAGGTTTCAGAAATAAACTCCAAGTCATGTTCCCAGGCCACAGGGTTCCACAATTAAACCTCAGTCATATTCCCAGGCCAGAGGGTTCCACAATCAAACCTCTGTCCTGTTGCTAGGCCACGGTTCCACCATCAAGCCTCAGTCATGTTCCCAGGAAAGACTGTTCCACAATCAAACCTAAGTCATCTTGCCAAGCCACAGGGTTCCACCATCAAGCCTCACTCATGTTGCCAGGCCACAGGGTTCCACCATCAAGCCTCACTCATGTTCCCAAGCCTGAGGGTTCCACTATCAAACCTCAATCATGTTGCCAGGCCACAGGTGTCAACCATCAAACCTCAGTCATGTTCCCAGTAAACAGGGCTCCAGAATCAAACCAATGTCAAGTTCCCACGCCACGGGTTTCCAGTATCAGGCCTCAGTCATGTTCCCCGTGCACAGGGTGCCACAATCAAACTCAGTCATGTTGCCAGTCCACAGGTTTCTGCCATCACATCTCAGTCAAGTTGCCAGGCCACAGGGTTCCAGAATCAAGCCTCAGTCATTTTGCCAGGCCATAGTGTTCCACCATCAAACCTCAGTCATGATCCCAAGCCACATGTTTCCACAATGAAACCTCAGTCATTTTCCCAGGCCAAAGGTTTCCAGAATCAAACCTCAGTCATATTCCCAGGACACATGGTTCCAGAATCAAACCTGAGTCATGTTCGCAGGCCACAGGTTTCAGCAATCAAACCTCAGTCATGTTCCCAGGACACAGGTGTCCAGAATCAAACCTCAGTCATGTTCCCAGGGAACAGGTTTCCAGAAACAAACCTCAGTCATGTTCCCAAGGCACAGGGTTCCAGAATCAAACCTCAGTCTTGTTCCCAGGACACAGGTTGCCAGAATCAACCCGATATCATGTTCCCTAGCCAGAGTCTTCCAGAATCAAACCTCAGTCATGTTGCCAGGCCACAGGTTTCCACCATCAAACCTCAGGCATGTTCCCAGGCCACAGGGTTCCAGAATTAAACCGTTCTCAAGTTCCCTGGCCACAGGGTTCCAGAATACACCGTTGTCATTTTCCCAGGCCTCAAGATTCCAGAATCAATCCTCAGTTATGTTCCCAGGCTACAGGGTTCCAGAATAAAACCTCAGTCATGTTCCCAGTCCACAGGGTTCCAGAACCGAGGCTCAGTCAGGTTCCTAGGGCACAGTATTCCACAATCTAAACAGATGTCATGTTCCCAGGCCTCAGGGTTCCAGAATCCACCGATGTCATGTTCCCAGGCCACAGGTTTCCAGAATCAATCCTCAGTTATGTTCCCAGGCTACAGGGTTCCAGAATAAAACCTCAGTCATGTTCCCAGTCCACAGGGTTCCAGAACCAAGGCTCAGTCAGGTTCCCGGGGCACAGTATTTCACAATCTAAATAGATGTCATGTTCCCAGGTCACAGTTTTCCAGAATCACGTCTCAGTCATGTTCCCAGGCCACAGGGATCCAGAATCAAACTTCAGTCATGTTGCCAGGCCATAGGGTACCACGATCAAACCTCAGTCATATTCCCAGGCCACAGTTTTCTAGAATCAAACCGATTTCATGTTCCCAGGCAACAGGGTACCGGAATCCAAACCGATGTCATGTTCCCAGGCCACAGGATTCCACACTCTAACATCAGTCATCTTCCCAGGCCAATGGTTTCCAGAATCAAACCTCAGTCATATTCCCAGGCCACATGGTTCCAGAATCAAACCTCAGTTGTGTTCCCAGGACACAGGGTTCCAGAATAAAACCTCAGTCATGTTCCCTGGACACAGGTTTCAGAAATAAAATCCCAGTCATGTTCCCAGGCCACAGGGTTCCACAATTAAACCTCAGTCATATTCCCAGGCCAGAGGGTTCCACAATCAAACCTCAGTTCTGTTGCCAGACCACGGTTCCACCATCAAGCCTCAGTCATGTTCCCAGGGAACAGGCTTCCAGAAACAAACCTCAGTCATGTTCCCAAGGCACAGGGTTCCAGAATCAAACCTCAGTCTTGTTCCCAGGACACAGGTTGCCAGAATCAACCCGATATCATGTTCCCTAGCCACAGTCTTCCAGAATCAAACCTCAGTCCTGTTGCCAGGCCACAGGTTTCCACCATCAAACCTCAGGCATGTTCCCAGGTCACAGGGTTCCAGAATCCACCGATGTCATGTTCCCAGGCCACAGGATTCCACACTCTAACATCAGTCATCTTCCCAGGCCAATGGTTTCCAGAATCAAACCTCAGTCATATTCCCAGGCCACATGGTTCCAGAATAAAACCTCAGTCATGTTCCCTGGACACAGGTTTCAGAAATAAACTCCCAGTCATGTTCCCAGGCCACAGGGTTCCACAATTAAACCTCAGTCATATTCCCAGGCCAGAGGGTTCCACAATCAAACCTCTGTCCTGTTGATAGGCCACGGTTCCCCCATCAAGCCTCACTCATGTTCCCAGGAAAGACTGTTCCACAATCAAACCTAAGTCATCTTGCCAAGCCACAGGGTTCCACCATCAAGCCTCACTCATGTTGCCAGGCCACAGGGTTCCACCATCAAGCCTCACTCATGTTCCCAAGCCTGAGGGTTCCACTATCAAACCTCAATCATGTTGCCAGGCCACAGGTGTCAACCATCAAACCTCAGTCATGTTCCCAGTAAACAGGGCTCCAGAATCAAACCAATGTCAAGTTCCCACGCCACGGGGTTCCAGTATCAGGCCTCAGTCATGTTCCCCGTGCACAGGGTGCCACAATCAAACTCAGTCATGTTGCCAGGCCACAGGGTTCTGCCATCACACCTCAGTCAAGTTGCCAGGCCACAGGGTTCCAGAATCAAGCCTCAGTCATTTTGCCAGGCCATAGTGTTCCACCATCAAACCTCAGTCATGATCCCAAGCCACATGTTTCCACAATGAAACCTCAGTCATTTTCCCAGGCCAAAGGTTTCCAGAATCAAACCTCAGTCATATTCCCAGGACACATGGTTCCAGAATCAAACCTGAGTCATGTTCGCAGGCCACAGGTTTCAGCAATCAAACCTCAGTCATGTTCCCAGGACACAGGTGTCCAGAATCAAACCTCAGTCATGTTCCCAGGGAACAGGTTTCCAGAAACAAACCTCAGTCATGTTCCCAAGGCACAGGGTTCCAGAATCAAACCTCAGTCTTGTTCCCAGGACACAGGTTGCCAGAATCAACCCGATATCATGTTCCCTAGCCACAGTCTTCCAGAATCAAACCTCAGTCATGTTGCCAGGCCACAGGTTTCCACCATCAAACCTCAGGCATGTTCCCAGGCCACAGGGTTCCAGAATCAAACCGTTCTCATATTCCCAGGCCACAGGGTTCCAGAATCCACCGTTGTCATTTTCCCAGGCCACAAGATTCCAGAATCAATCCTCAGTTATGTTCCCAGGCTACAGGGTTCCAGAATAAAACCTCAGTCATGTTCCCAGTCCACAGGGTTCCAGAACCGAGGCTCAGTCAGGTTCCCGGGGCACAGTATTCCACAATCTAAACAGATGTCATGTTCCCAGGCCTCAGGGTTCCAGAATCCACCGATGTCATGTTCCCAGGCCACAGGTTTCCAGAATCAATCCTCAGTTATGTTCCCAGGCTACAGGGTTCCAGAATAAAACCTCAGTCATGTTCCCAGTCCACAGGGTTCCAGAACCAAGGCTCAGTCAGGTTCCCGGGGCACAGTATTCCACAATCTAAATAGATGTCATGTTCCCAGGCCACAGTGTTCCAGAATCACGCCTCAGTCATGTTCCCAGGCCACAGGGATCCAGAATCAAACTTCAGTCATGTTGCCAGGCCATAGGGTACCACCATCAAACCTCAGTCATAATCCCAGGCCACAGGTTTCCAGAATCAAACCGATTTCATGTTCCCAGGCAACAGGGTACCGGAATCCAAACCGATGTCATGTTCCCAGGCCACAGGATTCCACACTCTAACATCAGTCATCTTCCCAGGCCAATGGTTTCCAGAATCAAACCTCAGTCATATTCCCAGGCCACATGGTTCCAGAATCAAACCTCAGTTGTGTTCCCAGGACACAGGGTTCCAGAATAAAACCTCAGTCATGTTCCCTGGACACAGGTTTCAGAAATAAAATCCCAGTCATGTTCCCAGGCCACAGGGTTCCACAATTAAACCTCAGTCATATTCCCAGGCCAGAGGGTTCCACAATCAAACCTCAGTTCTGTTGCCAGACCACGGTTCCACCATCAAGCCTCAGTCATGTTCCCAGGGAACAGGCTTCCAGAAACAAACCTCAGTCATGTTCCCAAGGCACAGGGTTCCAGAATCAAACCTCAGTCTTGTTCCCAGGACACAGGTTGCCAGAATCAACCCGATATCATGTTCCCTAGCCACAGTCTTCCAGAATCAAACCTCAGTCCTGTTGCCAGGCCACAGGTTTCCACCATCAAACCTCAGGCATGTTCCCAGGCCACAGGGTTCCAGAAGCCACCGATGTCATGTTCCCAGGCCACAGGATTCCACACTCTAACATCAGTCATCTTCCCAGGCCAATGGTTTCCAGAATCAAACCTCAGTCATATTCCCAGGCCACATGGTTCCAGAATAAAACCTCAGTCATGTTCCCTGGACACAGGTTTCAGAAATAAACTCCCAGTCATGTTCCCAGGCCACAGGGTTCCACAATTAAACCTCAGTCATATTCCCAGGCCAGAGGGTTCCACAATCAAACCTCTGTCCTGTTGCTAGGCCACGGTTCCACCATCAAGCCTCACTCATGTTCCCAGGAAAGACTGTTCCACAATCAAACCTAAGTCATCTTGCCAAGCCACAGGGTTCCACCATCAAGCCTCACTCATGTTGCCAGGCCACAGGGTTCCACCATCAAGCCTCACTCATGTTCCCAAGCCTGAGGGTTCCACTATCAAACCTCAATCATGTTGCCAGGCCACAGGTTTCAACCATCAAACCTCAGTCATGTTCCCAGTAAACAGGGCTCCAGAATCAAACCAATGTCAAGTTCCCACGCCACGGGGTTCCAGTATCAGGCCTCAGTCATGTTCCCCGTGCACAGGGTGCCACAATCAAACTCAGTCATGTTGCCAGTCCACAGGTTTCTGCCATCACACCTCAGTCAAGTTGCCAGGCCACAGGGTTCCAGAATCAAGCCTCAGTCATTTTGCCAGGCCATAGTGTTCCACCATCAAACCTCAGTCATGATCCCAAGCCACATGTTTCCACAATGAAACCTCAGTCACTTTCCCAGGCCAAAGGTTTCCAGAATCAAACCTCAGTCATATTCCCAGGACACATGGTTCCAGAATCAAACCTGAGTCATGTTCGCAGGCCACAGGTTTCAGCAATCAAACCTCAGTCATGTTCCCAGGACACAGGTTTCCAGAAACAAACCTCAGTCATGTTCCCAAGGCACAGGGTTCCAGAATCAAACCTCAGTCTTGTTCCCAGGACACAGGTTGCCAGAATCAACCCGATATCATGTTCCCTAGCCACAGTCTTCCAGAATCAAACCTCAGTCATGTTGCCAGGCCACAGGTTTCCACCATCAAACCTCAGGCATGTTCCCAGGCCACAGGGTTCCAGAATCAAACCGTTCTCATGTTCCCAGGCCACAGGGTTCCAGAATCCACCGTTGTCATTTTCCCAGGCCACAAGATTCCAGAATCAATCCTCAGTTATGTTCCCAGGCTACAGGGTTCCAGAATAAAATCTCAGTCATGTTCACAGTCCACAGGGTTCCAGAACCGAGGCTCAGTCAGGTTCCCGGGGCACAGTATTCCACAATCTAAACAGATGTCATGTTCCCAGGCCTCAGGGTTCCAGAATCCACCGATGTCATGTTCCCAGGCCACAGGTTTCCAGAATCAATCCTCAGTTATGTTCCCAGGCTACAGGGTTCCAGAATAAAACCTCAGTCATGTTCCCAGTCCACAGGGTTCCAGAACCAAGGCTCAGTCAGGTTCCCGGAACTCAGGGATCCATAATCAAACTTCAGTCATGTTGCCAGGCCATAGGGTACCACCATCAAACCTCAGTCATATTCCCAGGCCACAGGTTTCTAGAATCAAACCGATTTCATGTTCCCAGGCAAAAGGGTATCGGAATCCAAACCGATGTCATGTTCCCAGGCCACAGGATTCCACACTCTAACATCAGTCATCTTCCCAGGCCAATGGTTTCCAGAATCAAACCTCAGTCATATTCCCAGGCCACATGGTTCCAGAATCAAACCTCAGTTGTGTTCCCAGGACACAGGGTTCCAGAATAAAACCTCAGTTATGTTCCCTGGACACAGGTTTCAGAAATAAAATCCCAGTCAAGTTCCCAGGCCACAGGGTTCCACAATTAAACCTCAGTCATATTCCCAGGCCAGAGGGTTCCACAATCAAACCTCAGTTCTTTTGCCAGACCACGGTTCCACCATCAAGCCTCAGTCATGTTCCCAGGGAACAGGCTTCCAGAAACAAACCTCAGTCATGTTCCCAAGGCACAGGGTTCCAGAATCAAACCTCAGTCTTGTTCCCAGGACACAGGTTGCCAGAATCAACCCGATATCATGTTCCCTAGCCACAGTCTTCCAGAATCAAACCTCAGTCCTGTTGCCAGGCCACAGGTTTCCACCATCAAACCTCAGGCATGTTCCCAGGCCACAGGGTTCCAGAATCCACCGATGTCATGTTCCCAGGCCACAGGATTCCACACTCTAACATCAGTCATCTTCCCAGGCCAATGGTTTCCAGAATCAAACCTCAGTCATATTCCCAGGCCACATGGTTCCAAAATAAAACCTCAGTCATGTTCCCTGGACACAGGTTTCAGAAATAAACTCCAAGTCATGTTCCCAGGCCACAGGGTTCCACAATTAAACCTCAGTCATATTCCCAGGCCAGAGGGTTCCACAATCAAACCTCTGTCCTGTTGCTAGGCCACGGTTCCACCATCAAGCCTCAGTCATGTTCCCAGGAAAGACTGTTCCACAATCAAACCTAAGTCATCTTGCCAAGCCACAGGGTTCCACCATCAAGCCTCACTCATGTTGCCAGGCCACAGGGTTCCACCATCAAGCCTCACTCATGTTCCCAAGCCTGAGGGTTCCACTATCAAACCTCAATCATGTTGCCAGGCCACAGGTGTCAACCATCAAACCTCAGTCATGTTCCCAGTAAACAGGGCTCCAGAATCAAACCAATGTCAAGTTCCCACGCCACGGGTTTCCAGTATCAGGCCTCAGTCATGTTCCCCGTGCACAGGGTGCCACAATCAAACTCAGTCATGTTGCCAGTCCACAGGTTTCTGCCATCACACCTCAGTCAAGTTGCCAGGCCACAGGGTTCCAGAATCAAGCCTCAGTCATTTTGCCAGGCCATAGTGTTCCACCATCAAACCTCAGTCATGATCCCAAGCCACATGTTTCCACAATGAAACCTCAGTCATTTTCCCAGGCCAAAGGTTTCCAGAATCAAACCTCAGTCATATTCCCAGGACACATGGTTCCAGAATCAAACCTGAGTCATGTTCGCAGGCCACAGGTTTCAGCAATCAAACCTCAGTCATGTTCCCAGGACACAGGTGTCCAGAATCAAACCTCAGTCATGTTCCCAGGGAACAGGTTTCCAGAAACAAACCTCAGTCATGTTCCCAAGGCACAGGGTTCCAGAATCAAACCTCAGTCTTGTTCCCAGGACACAGGTTGCCAGAATCAACCCGATATCATGTTCCCTAGCCAGAGTCTTCCAGAATCAAACCTCAGTCATGTTGCCAGGCCACAGGTTTCCACCATCAAACCTCAGGCATGTTCCCAGGCCACAGGGTTCCAGAATTAAACCGTTCTCAAGTTCCCAGGCCACAGGGTTCCAGAATACACCGTTGTCATTTTCCCAGGCCTCAAGATTCCAGAATCAATCCTCAGTTATGTTCCCAGGCTACAGGGTTCCAGAATAAAACCTCAGTCATGTTCCCAGTCCACAGGGTTCCAGAACCGAGGCTCAGTCAGGTTCCTAGGGCACAGTATTCCACAATCTAAACAGATGTCATGTTCCCAGGCCTCAGGGTTCCAGAATCCACCGATGTCATGTTCCCAGGCCACAGGTTTCCAGAATCAATCCTCAGTTATGTTCCCAGGCTACAGGGTTCCAGAATAAAACCTCAGTCATGTTCCCAGTCCACAGGGTTCCAGAACCAAGGCTCAGTCAGGTTCCCGGGGCACAGTATTTCACAATCTAAATAGATGTCATGTTCCCAGGTCACAGTTTTCCAGAATCACGTCTCAGTCATGTTCCCAGGCCACAGGGATCCAGAATCAAACTTCAGTCATGTTGCCAGGCCATAGGGTACCACGATCAAACCTCAGTCATATTCCCAGGCCACAGTTTTCTAGAATCAAACCGATTTCATGTTCCCAGGCAACAGGGTACCGGAATCCAAACCGATGTCATGTTCCCAGGCCACAGGATTCCACACTCTAACATCAGTCATCTTCCCAGGCCAATGGTTTCCAGAATCAAACCTCAGTCATATTCCCAGGCCACATGGTTCCAGAATCAAACCTCAGTTGTGTTCCCAGGACACAGGGTTCCAGAATAAAACCTCAGTCATGTTCCCTGGACACAGGTTTCAGAAATAAAATCCCAGTCATGTTCCCAGGCCACAGGGTTCCACAATTAAACCTCAGTCATATTCCCAGGCCAGAGGGTTCCACAATCAAACCTCAGTTCTGTTGCCAGACCACGGTTCCACCATCAAGCCTCAGTCATGTTCCCAGGGAACAGGCTTCCAGAAACAAACCTCAGTCATGTTCCCAAGGCACAGGGTTCCAGAATCAAACCTCAGTCTTGTTCCCAGGACACAGGTTGCCAGAATCAACCCGATATCATGTTCCCTAGCCACAGTCTTCCAGAATCAAACCTCAGTCCTGTTGCCAGGCCACAGGTTTCCACCATCAAACCTCAGGCATGTTCCCAGGTCACAGGGTTCCAGAATCCACCGATGTCATGTTCCCAGGCCACAGGATTCCACACTCTAACATCAGTCATCTTCCCAGGCCAATGGTTTCCAGAATCAAACCTCAGTCATATTCCCAGGCCACATGGTTCCAGAATAAAACCTCAGTCATGTTCCCTGGACACAGGTTTCAGAAATAAACTCCCAGTCATGTTCCCAGGCCACAGGGTTCCACAATTAAACCTCAGTCATATTCCCAGGCCAGAGGGTTCCACAATCAAACCTCTGTCCTGTTGATAGGCCACGGTTCCCCCATCAAGCCTCACTCATGTTCCCAGGAAAGACTGTTCCACAATCAAACCTAAGTCATCTTGCCAAGCCACAGGGTTCCACCATCAAGCCTCACTCATGTTGCCAGGCCACAGGGTTCCACCATCAAGCCTCACTCATGTTCCCAAGCCTGAGGGTTCCACTATCAAACCTCAATCATGTTGCCAGGCCACAGGTGTCAACCATCAAACCTCAGTCATGTTCCCAGTAAACAGGGCTCCAGAATCAAACCAATGTCAAGTTCCCACGCCACGGGGTTCCAGTATCAGGCCTCAGTCATGTTCCCCGTGCACAGGGTGCCACAATCAAACTCAGTCATGTTGCCAGGCCACAGGGTTCTGCCATCACACCTCAGTCAAGTTGCCAGGCCACAGGGTTCCAGAATCAAGCCTCAGTCATTTTGCCAGGCCATAGTGTTCCACCATCAAACCTCAGTCATGATCCCAAGCCACATGTTTCCACAATGAAACCTCAGTCATTTTCCCAGGCCAAAGGTTTCCAGAATCAAACCTCAGTCATATTCCCAGGACACATGGTTCCAGAATCAAACCTGAGTCATGTTCGCAGGCCACAGGTTTCAGCAATCAAACCTCAGTCATGTTCCCAGGACACAGGTGTCCAGAATCAAACCTCAGTCATGTTCCCAGGGAACAGGTTTCCAGAAACAAACCTCAGTCATGTTCCCAAGGCACAGGGTTCCAGAATCAAACCTCAGTCTTGTTCCCAGGACACAGGTTGCCAGAATCAACCCGATATCATGTTCCCTAGCCACAGTCTTCCAGAATCAAACCTCAGTCATGTTGCCAGGCCACAGGTTTCCACCATCAAACCTCAGGCATGTTCCCAGGTCACAGGGTTCCAGAATCCACCGATGTCATGTTCCCAGGCCACAGGATTCCACACTCTAACATCAGTCATCTTCCCAGGCCAATGGTTTCCAGAATCAAACCTCAGTCATATTCCCAGGCCACATGGTTCCAGAATAAAACCTCAGTCATGTTCCCTGGACACAGGTTTCAGAAATAAACTCCCAGTCATGTTCCCAGGCCACAGGGTTCCACAATTAAACCTCAGTCATATTCTCAGGCCAGAGGGTTCCACAATCAAACCTCTGTCCTGTTGATAGGCCACGGTTCCCCCATCAAGCCTCACTCATGTTCCCAGGAAAGACTGTTCCACAATCAAACCTAAGTCATCTTGCCAAGCCACAGGGTTCCACCATCAAGCCTCACTCATGTTGCCAGGCCACAGGGTTCCACCATCAAGCCTCACTCATGTTCCCAAGCCTGAGGGTTCCACTATCAAACCTCAATCATGTTGCCAGGCCACAGGTGTCAACCATCAAACCTCAGTCATGTTCCCAGTAAACAGGGCTCCAGAATCAAACCAATGTCAAGTTCCCACGCCACGGGGTTCCAGTATCAGGCCTCAGTCATGTTCCCCGTGCACAGGGTGCCACAATCAAACTCAGTCATGTTGCCAGGCCACAGGGTTCTGCCATCACACCTCAGTCAAGTTGCCAGGCCACAGGGTTCCAGAATCATGCCTCAGTCATTTTGCCAGGCCATAGTGTTCCACCATCAAACCTCAGTCATGATCCCAAGCCACATGTTTCCACAATGAAACCTCAGTCATTTTCCCAGGCCAAAGGTTTCCAGAATCAAACCTCAGTCATATTCCCAGGACACATGGTTCCAGAATCAAACCTGAGTCATGTTCGCAGGCCACAGGTTTCAGCAATCAAACCTCAGTCATGTTCCCAGGACACAGGTGTCCAGAATCAAACCTCAGTCATGTTCCCAGGGAACAGGTTTCCAGAAACAAACCTCAGTCATGTTCCCAAGGCACAGGGTTCCAGAATCAAACCTCAGTCTTGTTCCCAGGACACAGGTTGCCAGAATCAACCCGATATCATGTTCCCTAGCCACAGTCTTCCAGAATCAAACCTCAGTCATGTTGCCAGGCCACAGGTTTCCACCATCAAACCTCAGGCATGTTCCCAGGCCACAGGGTTCCAGAATCAAACCGTTCTCATGTTCCCAGGCCACAGGGTTCCAGAATCCACCGTTGTCATTTTCCCAGGCCACAAGATTCCAGAATCAATCCTCAGTTATGTTCCCAGGCTACAGGGTTCCAGAATAAAACCTCAGTCATGTTCCCAGTCCACAGGGTTCCAGAACCGAGGCTCAGTCAGGTTCCCGGGGCACAGTATTCCACAATCTAAACAGATGTCATGTTCCCAGGCCTCAGGGTTCCAGAATCCACCGATGTCATGTTCCCAGGCCACAGGGTTCCAGAATCAATCCTCAGTTATGTTCCCAGGCTACAGGGTTCCAGAATAAAACCTCAGTCATGTTCCCAGTCCACAGGGTTCCAGAACCAAGGCTCAGTCAGGTTCCCGGGGCACAGTATTCCACAATCTAAATAGATGTCATGTTCCCAGGCCACAGTGTTCCAGAATCACGCCTCAGTCATGTTCCCAGGCCACAAGGATCCAGAATCAAACTTCAGTCATGTTGCCAGGCCGTAGGGTACCACCATCAAACCTCAGTCATAATCCCAGACCACAGGTTTCCAGAATCAAACCGATTTCATGTTCCCAGGCAACAGGGTACCGGAATCCAAACCGATGTCATGTTCCCAGGCCACAGGATTCCACACTCTAACATCAGTCATCTTCCCAGGCCAATGGTTTCCAGAATCAAACCTCAGTCATATTCCCAGGCCACATGGTTCCAGAATCAAACCTCAGTTGTTTTCCCAGGCCACAGGGTTCCACAATTAAACCTCAGTCATATTCCCAGGCCAGAGGGTTCCACAATCAAACCTCAGTTCTGTTGCCATACCACGGTTCCACCATCAAGCCTCAGTCATGTTCCCAGGGAACAGGCTTCCAGAAACAAACCTCAGTCATGTTCCCAAGGCACAGGGTTCCAGAATCAAACCTCAGTCATTTTCCCAGGCCAAAGGTTTCCAGAATCAAACCTCAGTCATATTCCCAGGACACATGGTTCCAGAATCAAACCTGAGTCATGTTCGCAGGCCACAGGTTTCAGCAATCAAACCTCAGTCATGTTCCCAGGACACAGGTGTCCAGAATCAAACCTCAGTCATGTTCCCAGGGAACAGGTTTCCAGAAACAAACCTCAGTCATGTTCCCAAGGCACAGGGTTCCAGAATCAAACCTCAGTCTTGTTCCCAGGACACAGGTTGCCAGAATCAACCCGATATCATGTTCCCTAGCCAGAGTCTTCCAGAATCAAACCTCAGTCATGTTGCCAGGCCACAGGTTTCCACCATCAAACCTCAGGCATGTTCCCAGGCCACAGGGTTCCAGAATTAAACCGTTCTCAAGTTCCCAGGCCACAGGGTTCCAGAATACACCGTTGTCATTTTCCCAGGCCTCAAGATTCCAGAATCAATCCTCAGTTATGTTCCCAGGCTACAGGGTTCCAGAATAAAACCTCAGTCATGTTCCCAGTCCACAGGGTTCCAGAACCGAGGCTCAGTCAGGTTCCTAGGGCACAGTATTCCACAATCTAAACAGATGTCATGTTCCCAGGCCTCAGGGTTCCAGAATCCACCGATGTCATGTTCCCAGGCCACAGGTTTCCAGAATCAATCCTCAGTTATGTTCCCAGGCTACAGGGTTCCAGAATAAAACCTCAGTCATGTTCCCAGTCCACAGGGTTCCAGAACCAAGGCTCAGTCAGGTTCCCGGGGCACAGTATTTCACAATCTAAATAGATGTCATGTTCCCAGGTCACAGTTTTCCAGAATCACGTCTCAGTCATGTTCCCAGGCCACAGGGATCCAGAATCAAACTTCAGTCATGTTGCCAGGCCATAGGGTACCACGATCAAACCTCAGTCATATTCCCAGGCCACAGTTTTCTAGAATCAAACCGATTTCATGTTCCCAGGCAACAGGGTACCGGAATCCAAACCGATGTCATGTTCCCAGGCCACAGGATTCCACACTCTAACATCAGTCATCTTCCCAGGCCAATGGTTTCCAGAATCAAACCTCAGTCATATTCCCAGGCCACATGGTTCCAGAATCAAACCTCAGTTGTGTTCCCAGGACACAGGGTTCCAGAATAAAACCTCAGTCATGTTCCCTGGACACAGGTTTCAGAAATAAAATCCCAGTCATGTTCCCAGGCCACAGGGTTCCACAATTAAACCTCAGTCATATTCCCAGGCCAGAGGGTTCCACAATCAAACCTCAGTTCTGTTGCCAGACCACGGTTCCACCATCAAGCCTCAGTCATGTTCCCAGGGAACAGGCTTCCAGAAACAAACCTCAGTCATGTTCCCAAGGCACAGGGTTCCAGAATCAAACCTCAGTCTTGTTCCCAGGACACAGGTTGCCAGAATCAACCCGATATCATGTTCCCTAGCCACAGTCTTCCAGAATCAAACCTCAGTCCTGTTGCCAGGCCACAGGTTTCCACCATCAAACCTCAGGCATGTTCCCAGGTCACAGGGTTCCAGAATCCACCGATGTCATGTTCCCAGGCCACAGGATTCCACACTCTAACATCAGTCATCTTCCCAGGCCAATGGTTTCCAGAATCAAACCTCAGTCATATTCCCAGGCCACATGGTTCCAGAATAAAACCTCAGTCATGTTCCCTGGACACAGGTTTCAGAAATAAACTCCCAGTCATGTTCCCAGGCCACAGGGTTCCACAATTAAACCTCAGTCATATTCCCAGGCCAGAGGGTTCCACAATCAAACCTCTGTCCTGTTGATAGGCCACGGTTCCCCCATCAAGCCTCACTCATGTTCCCAGGAAAGACTGTTCCACAATCAAACCTAAGTCATCTTGCCAAGCCACAGGGTTCCACCATCAAGCCTCACTCATGTTGCCAGGCCACAGGGTTCCACCATCAAGCCTCACTCATGTTCCCAAGCCTGAGGGTTCCACTATCAAACCTCAATCATGTTGCCAGGCCACAGGTGTCAACCATCAAACCTCAGTCATGTTCCCAGTAAACAGGGCTCCAGAATCAAACCAATGTCAAGTTCCCACGCCACGGGGTTCCAGTATCAGGCCTCAGTCATGTTCCCCGTGCACAGGGTGCCACAATCAAACTCAGTCATGTTGCCAGGCCACAGGGTTCTGCCATCACACCTCAGTCAAGTTGCCAGGCCACAGGGTTCCAGAATCAAGCCTCAGTCATTTTGCCAGGCCATAGTGTTCCACCATCAAACCTCAGTCATGATCCCAAGCCACATGTTTCCACAATGAAACCTCAGTCATTTTCCCAGGCCAAAGGTTTCCAGAATCAAACCTCAGTCATATTCCCAGGACACATGGTTCCAGAATCAAACCTGAGTCATGTTCGCAGGCCACAGGTTTCAGCAATCAAACCTCAGTCATGTTCCCAGGACACAGGTGTCCAGAATCAAACCTCAGTCATGTTCCCAGGGAACAGGTTTCCAGAAACAAACCTCAGTCATGTTCCCAAGGCACAGGGTTCCAGAATCAAACCTCAGTCTTGTTCCCAGGACACAGGTTGCCAGAATCAACCCGATATCATGTTCCCTAGCCACAGTCTTCCAGAATCAAACCTCAGTCATGTTGCCAGGCCACAGGTTTCCACCATCAAACCTCAGGCATGTTCCCAGGTCACAGGGTTCCAGAATCCACCGATGTCATGTTCCCAGGCCACAGGATTCCACACTCTAACATCAGTCATCTTCCCAGGCCAATGGTTTCCAGAATCAAACCTCAGTCATATTCCCAGGCCACATGGTTCCAGAATAAAACCTCAGTCATGTTCCCTGGACACAGGTTTCAGAAATAAACTCCCAGTCATGTTCCCAGGCCACAGGGTTCCACAATTAAACCTCAGTCATATTCTCAGGCCAGAGGGTTCCACAATCAAACCTCTGTCCTGTTGATAGGCCACGGTTCCCCCATCAAGCCTCACTCATGTTCCCAGGAAAGACTGTTCCACAATCAAACCTAAGTCATCTTGCCAAGCCACAGGGTTCCACCATCAAGCCTCACTCATGTTGCCAGGCCACAGGGTTCCACCATCAAGCCTCACTCATGTTCCCAAGCCTGAGGGTTCCACTATCAAACCTCAATCATGTTGCCAGGCCACAGGTGTCAACCATCAAACCTCAGTCATGTTCCCAGTAAACAGGGCTCCAGAATCAAACCAATGTCAAGTTCCCACGCCACGGGGTTCCAGTATCAGGCCTCAGTCATGTTCCCCGTGCACAGGGTGCCACAATCAAACTCAGTCATGTTGCCAGGCCACAGGGTTCTGCCATCACACCTCAGTCAAGTTGCCAGGCCACAGGGTTCCAGAATCATGCCTCAGTCATTTTGCCAGGCCATAGTGTTCCACCATCAAACCTCAGTCATGATCCCAAGCCACATGTTTCCACAATGAAACCTCAGTCATTTTCCCAGGCCAAAGGTTTCCAGAATCAAACCTCAGTCATATTCCCAGGACACATGGTTCCAGAATCAAACCTGAGTCATGTTCGCAGGCCACAGGTTTCAGCAATCAAACCTCAGTCATGTTCCCAGGACACAGGTGTCCAGAATCAAACCTCAGTCATGTTCCCAGGGAACAGGTTTCCAGAAACAAACCTCAGTCATGTTCCCAAGGCACAGGGTTCCAGAATCAAACCTCAGTCTTGTTCCCAGGACACAGGTTGCCAGAATCAACCCGATATCATGTTCCCTAGCCACAGTCTTCCAGAATCAAACCTCAGTCATGTTGCCAGGCCACAGGTTTCCACCATCAAACCTCAGGCATGTTCCCAGGCCACAGGGTTCCAGAATCAAACCGTTCTCATGTTCCCAGGCCACAGGGTTCCAGAATCCACCGTTGTCATTTTCCCAGGCCACAAGATTCCAGAATCAATCCTCAGTTATGTTCCCAGGCTACAGGGTTCCAGAATAAAACCTCAGTCATGTTCCCAGTCCACAGGGTTCCAGAACCGAGGCTCAGTCAGGTTCCCGGGGCACAGTATTCCACAATCTAAACAGATGTCATGTTCCCAGGCCTCAGGGTTCCAGAATCCACCGATGTCATGTTCCCAGGCCACAGGGTTCCAGAATCAATCCTCAGTTATGTTCCCAGGCTACAGGGTTCCAGAATAAAACCTCAGTCATGTTCCCAGTCCACAGGGTTCCAGAACCAAGGCTCAGTCAGGTTCCCGGGGCACAGTATTCCACAATCTAAATAGATGTCATGTTCCCAGGCCACAGTGTTCCAGAATCACGCCTCAGTCATGTTCCCAGGCCACAAGGATCCAGAATCAAACTTCAGTCATGTTGCCAGGCCGTAGGGTACCACCATCAAACCTCAGTCATAATCCCAGGCCACAGGTTTCCAGAATCAAACCGATTTCATGTTCCCAGGCAACAGGGTACCGGAATCCAAACCGATGTCATGTTCCCAGGCCACAGGATTCCACACTCTAACATCAGTCATCTTCCCAGGCCAATGGTTTCCAGAATCAAACCTCAGTCATATTCCCAGGCCACATGGTTCCAGAATCAAACCTCAGTTGTTTTCCCAGGCCACAGGGTTCCACAATTAAACCTCAGTCATATTCCCAGGCCAGAGGGTTCCACAATCAAACCTCAGTTCTGTTGCCATACCACGGTTCCACCATCAAGCCTCAGTCATGTTCCCAGGGAACAGGCTTCCAGAAACAAACCTCAGTCATGTTCCCAAGGCACAGGGTTCCAGAATCAAACCTCAGTCATTTTCCCAGGCCAAAGGTTTCCAGAATCAAACCTCAGTCATATTCCCAGGACACATGGTTCCAGAATCAAACCTGAGTCATGTTCGCAGGCCACAGGTTTCAGCAATCAAACCTCAGTCATGTTCCCAGGACACAGGTGTCCAGAATCAAACCTCAGTCATGTTCCCAGGGAACAGGTTTCCAGAAACAAACCTCAGTCATGTTCCCAAGGCACAGGGTTCCAGAATCAAACCTCAGTCTTGTTCCCAGGACACAGGTTGCCAGAATCAACCCGATATCATGTTCCCTAGCCACAGTCTTCCAGAATCAAACCTCAGTCATGTTGCCAGGCCACAGGTTTCCACCATCAAACCTCAGGCATGTTCCCAGGCCACAGGGTTCCAGAATCAAACCGTTCTCATGTTCCCAGGCCACAGGGTTCCAGAATCCACCGTTGTCATTTTCCCAGGCCACAAGATTCCAGAATCAATCCTCAGTTATGTTCCCAGGCTACAGGGTTCCAGAATAAAACCTCAGTCATGTTCCCAGTCCACAGGGTTCCAGAACCGAGGCTCAGTCAGGTTCCCGGGGCACAGTATTCCACAATCTAAACAGATGTCATGTTCCCAGGCCTCAGGGTTCCAGAATCCACCGATGTCATGTTCCCAGGCCACAGGGTTCCAGAATCAATCCTCAGTTATGTTCCCAGGCTACAGGGTTCCAGAATAAAACCTCAGTCATGTTCCCAGTCCACAGGGTTCCAGAACCAAGGCTCAGTCAGGTTCCCGGGGCACAGTATTCCACAATCTAAATAGATGTCATGTTCCCAGGCCACAGTGTTCCAGAATCACGCCTCAGTCATGTTCCCAGGCCACAGGGATCCAGAATCAAACTTCAGTCATGTTGCCAGGCCATAGGGTACCACCATCAAACCTCAGTCATAATCCCAGGCCACAGGTTTCCAGAATCAAACCGATTTCATGTTCCCAGGCAACAGAGTACCGGAATCCAAACCGATGTCATGTTCCCAGGCCACAGGATTCCACACTCTAACATCAGTCATCTTCCCAGGCCAATGGTTTCCAGAATCAAACCTCAGTCATATTCCCAGGCCACATGGTTCCAGAATCAAACCTCAGTTGTGTTCCCAGGACACAGGGTTCCAGAATAAAACCTCAGTCATGTTCCCTGGACACAGGTTTCAGAAATAAAATCCCAGTCAAGTTCCCAGGCCACAGGGTTCCACAATTAAACCTCAGTCATATTCCCAGGCCAGAGGGTTCCACAATCAAACCTCAGTTCTGTTGCCAGACCACGGTTCCACCATCAAGCCTCAGTCATGTTCCCAGGGAACAGGCTTCCAGAAACAAACCTCAGTCATGTTCCCAAGGCACAGGGTTCCAGAATCAAACCTCAGTCTTGTTCCCAGGACACAGGTTGCCAGAATCAACCCGATATCATGTTCCCTAGCCACAGTCTTCCAGAATCAAACCTCAGTCCTGTTGCCAGGCCACAGGTTTCCACCATCAAACCTCAGGCATGTTCCCAGGCCACAGGGTTCCAGAAGCCACCGATGTCATGTTCCCAGGCCACAGGATTCCACACTCTAACATCAGTCATCTTCCCAGGCCAATGGTTTCCAGAATCAAACCTCAGTCATATTCCCAGGCCACATGGTTCCAGAATAAAACCTCAGTCATGTTCCCTGGACACAGGTTTCAGAAATAAACTCCCAGTCATGTTCCCAGGCCACAGGGTTCCACAATTAAACCTCAGTCATATTCCCAGGCCAGAGGGTTCCACAATCAAACCTCTGTCCTGTTGCTAGGCCACGGTTCCACCATCAAGCCTCACTCATGTTCCCAGGAAAGACTGTTCCACAATCAAACCTAAGTCATCTTGCCAAGCCACAGGGTTCCACCATCAAGCCTCACTCATGTTGCCAGGCCACAGGTTTCCACCATCAAGCCTCACTCATGTTCCCAAGCCTGAGGGTTCCACTATCAAACCTCAATCATGTTGCCAGGCCACAGGTTTCAACCATCAAACCTCAGTCATGTTCCCAGTAAACAGGGCTCCAGAATCAAACCAATGTCAAGTTCCCACGCCACGGGGTTCCAGTATCAGGCCTCAGTCATGTTCCCCGTGCACAGGGTGCCACAATCAAACTCAGTCATGTTGCCAGTCCACAGGTTTCTGCCATCACACCTCAGTCAAGTTGCCAGGCCACAGGGTTCCAGAATCAAGCCTCAGTCATTTTGCCAGGCCATAGTGTTCCACCATCAAACCTCAGTCATGATCCCAAGCCACATGTTTCCACAATGAAACCTCAGTCACTTTCCCAGGCCAAAGGTTTCCAGAATCAAACCTCAGTCATATTCCCAGGACACATGGTTCCAGAATCAAACCTGAGTCATGTTCGCAGGCCACAGGTTTCAGCAATCAAACCTCAGTCATGTTCCCAGGACACAGGTTTCCAGAAACAAACCTCAGTCATGTTCCCAAGGCACAGGGTTCCAGAATCAAACCTCAGTCTTGTTCCCAGGACACAGGTTGCCAGAATCAACCCGATATCATGTTCCCTAGCCACAGTCTTCCAGAATGAAACCTCAGTCATGTTGCCAGGCCACAGGTTTCCACCATCAAACCTCAGGCATGTTCCCAGGCCACAGGGTTCCAGAATCAAACCGTTCTCATGTTCCCAGGCCACAGGGTTCCAGAATCCACCGTTGTCATTTTCCCAGGCCACAAGATTCCAGAATCAATCCTCAGTTATGTTCCCAGGCTACAGGGTTCCAGAATAAAATCTCAGTCATGTTCCCAGTCCACAGGGTTCCAGAACCGAGGCTCAGTCAGGTTCCCGGGGCACAGTATTCCACAATCTAAACAGATGTCATGTTCCCAGGCCTCAGGGTTCCAGAATCCACCGATGTCATGTTCCCAGGCCACAGGTTTCCAGAATCAATCCTCAGTTATGTTCCCAGGCTACAGGGTTCCAGAATAAAACCTCAGTCATGTTCCCAGTCCACAGGGTTCCAGAACCAAGGCTCAGTCAGGTTCCCGGAACTCAGGGATCCATAATCAAACTTCAGTCATGTTGCCAGGCCATAGGGTACCACCATCAAACCTCAGTCATATTCCCAGGCCACAGGTTTCTAGAATCAAACCGATTTCATGTTCCCAGGCAAAAGGGTATCGGAATCCAAACCGATGTCATGTTCCCAGGCCACAGGATTCCACACTCTAACATCAGTCATCTTCCCAGGCCAATGGTTTCCAGAATCAAACCTCAGTCATATTCCCAGGCCACATGGTTCCAGAATCAAACCTCAGTTGTGTTCCCAGGACACAGGGTTCCAGAATAAAACCTCAGTTATGTTCCCTGGACACAGGTTTCAGAAATAAAATCCCAGTCAAGTTCCCAGGCCACAGGGTTCCACAATTAAACCTCAGTCATATTCCCAGGCCAGAGGGTTCCACAATCAAACCTCTGTCCTGTTCCTAGGCCACGGTTCCACCATCAAGCCTCAGTCATGTTCCCAGGAAAGACTGTTCCACAATCAAACCTAAGTCATCTTGCCAAGCCACAGGGTTCCACCATCAAGCCTCACTCATGTTGCCAGGCCACAGGGTTCCACCATCAAGCCTCACTCATGTTCCCAAGCCTGAGGGTTCCACTATCAAACCTCAATCATGTTGCCAGGCCACAGGTTTCAACCATCAAACCTCAGTCATGTTCCCAGTAAACAGGGCTCCAGAATCAAACCAATGTCAAGTTCCCACGCCACGGGTTTCCAGTATCAGGCCTCAGTCATGTTCCCCGTGCACAGGGTGCCACAATCAAACTCAGTCATGTTGCCAGTCCACAGGTTTCTGCCATCACACCTCAGTCAAGTTGCCAGGCCACAGGGTTCCAGAATCAAGCCTCAGTCATTTTGCCAGGCCATAGTGTTCCACCATCAAACCTCAGTCATGATCCCAAGCCACATGTTTCCACAATGAAACCTCAGTCATTTTCCCAGGCCAAAGGTTTCCAGAATCAAACCTCAGTCATATTCCCAGGACACATGGTTCCAGAATCAAACCTGAGTCATGTTCGCAGGCCACAGGTTTCAGCAATCAAACCTCAGTCATGTTCCCAGGACACAGGTGTCCAGAATCAAACCTCAGTCATGTTCCCAGGAACAGGTTTCCAGAAACAAACCTCAGTCATGTTCCCAAGGCACAGGGTTCCAGAATCAAACCTCAGTCTTGTTCCCAGGACACAGGTTGCCAGAATCAACCCGATATCATGTTCCCTAGCCAGAGTCTTCCAGAATCAAACCTCAGTCATGTTGCCAGGCCACAGGTTTCCACCATCAAACCTCAGGCATGTTCCCAGGCCACAGGGTTCCAGAATTAAACCGTTCTCAAGTTCCCAGGCCACAGGGTTCCAGAATACACCGTTGTCATTTTCCCAGGCCTCAAGATTCCAGAATCAATCCTCAGTTATGTTCCCAGGCTACAGGGTTCCAGAATAAAACCTCAGTCATGTTCCCAGTCCACAGGGTTCCAGAACCGAGGCTCAGTCAGGTTCCTAGGGCACAGTATTCCACAATCTAAACAGATGTCATGTTCCCAGGCCTCAGGGTTCCAGAATCCACCGATGTCATGTTCCCAGGCCACAGGTTTCCAGAATCAATCCTCAGTTATGTTCCCAGGCTACAGGGTTCCAGAATAAAACCTCAGTCATGTTCCCAGTCCACAGGGTTCCAGAACCAAGGCTCAGTCAGGTTCCCGGGGCACAGTATTTCACAATCTAAATAGATGTCATGTTCCCAGGTCACAGTTTTCCAGAATCACGTCTCAGTCATGTTCCCAGGCCACAGGGATCCAGAATCAAACTTCAGTCATGTTGCCAGGCCATAGGGTACCACGATCAAACCTCAGTCATATTCCCAGGCCACAGTTTTCTAGAATCAAACCGATTTCATGTTCCCAGGCAACAGGGTACCGGAATCCAAACCGATGTCATGTTCCCAGGCCACAGGATTCCACACTCTAACATCAGTCATCTTCCCAGGCCAATGGTTTCCAGAATCAAACCTCAGTCATATTCCCAGGCCACATGGTTCCAGAATAAAACCTCAGTCATGTTCCCTGGACACAGGTTTCAGAAATAAACTCCCAGTCATGTTCCCAGGCCACAGGGTTCCACAATTAAACCTCAGTCATATTCCCAGGCCAGAGGGTTCCACAATCAAACCTCTGTCCTGTTGCTAGGCCACGGTTCCACCATCAAGCCTCACTCATGTTCCCAGGAAAGACTGTTCCACAATCAAACCTAAGTCATCTTGCCAAGCCACAGGGTTCCACCATCAAGCCTCACTCATGTTCCCAAGCCTGAGGGTTCCACTATCAAACCTCAATCATGTTGCCAGGCCACAGGTGTCAACCATCAAACCTCAGTCATGTTCCCAGTAAACAGGGCTCCAGAATCAAACCAATGTCAAGTTCCCACGCCACGGGGTTCCAGTATCAGGCCTCAGTCATGTTCCCCGTGCACAGGGTGCCACAATCAAACTCAGTCATGTTGCCAGGCCACAGGTTTCTGCCATCACACCTCAGTCAAGTTGCCAGGCCACAGGGTTCCAGAATCAAGCCTCAGTCATTTTGCCAGGCCGTAGTGTTCCACCATCAAACCTCAGTCATGATCCCAAGCCACATGTTTCCACAATGAAACCTCAGTCATTTTCCCAGGCCAAAGGTTTCCAGAATCAAACCTCAGTCATATTCCCAGGACACATGGTTCCAGAATCAAACCTGAGTCATGTTCGCAGGCCACAGGTTTCAGCAATCAAACCTCAGTCATGTTCCCAGGACACAGGTGTCCAGAATCAAACCTCAGTCATGTTCCCAGGGAACAGGTTTCCAGAAACAAACCTCAGTCATGTTCCCAAGGCACAGGGTTCCAGAATCAAACCTCAGTCTTGTTCCCAGGACACAGGTTGCCAGAATCAACCCGACATCATGTTCCCTAGCCACAGTCTTCCAGATTCAAACCTCAGTCATGTTGCCAGGCCACAGGTTTCCACCATCAAACCTCAGGCATGTTCCCAGGCCACAGGGTTCCAGAATCAAACCGTTCTAATGTTCCCAGGCCACAGGGTTCCAGAATCCACCGTTGTCATTTTCCCAGGCCACAAGATTCCAGAATCAATCCTCAGTTATGTTCCCAGGCTACAGGGTTCCAGAATAAAACCTCAGTCATGTTCCCAGTCCACAGGGTTCCAGAACCGAGGCTCAGTCAGGTTCCCGGGGCACAGTATTCCACAATCTAAATAGATGTCATGTTCCCAGGCCTCAGGTTTCCAGAATCCACCGATGTCATATTCCCAGGCCACAGGGTTCCAGAATCAATCCTCAGTTATGTTCCCAGGCTACAGGGTTCCAGAATAAAACCTCAGTCATGTTCCCAGTCCACAGGGTTCCAGAACCAAGGCTCAGTCAGGTTCCCGGGGCACAGTATTCCACAATCTAAATAGATGTCATGTTCGCAGGCCACAGTTTTCCAGAATCACGCCTCAGTCATGTTCCCAGGCCACAGGGATCCAGAATCAAACTTCAGTCATGTTGCCAGGCCATAGGGTACCACCATCAAACCTCAGTCATAATCCCAGGCCACAGGTTTCCAGAATCAAACCGATTTCATGTTCCCAGGCAACAGGGTACCGGAATCCAAACCGATGTCATGTTCCCAGGCCACAGGATTCCACACTCTAACATCAGTCATCTTCCCAGGCCAATGGTTTCCAGAATCAAACCTCAGTCATATTCCCAGGCCACATGGTTCCAGAATCAAACATCAGTTGTGTTCCCAGGACACAGGGTTCCAGAATAAAACCTCAGTCATGTTCCCTGGACACAGGTTTCAGAAATAAAATCCCAGTCATGTTCCCAGGCCACAGGGTTCCACAATTAAACCTCAGTCATATTCCCAGGCCAGAGGGTTCCACAATCAAACCTCAGTTCTGTTGCCAGACCACGGTTCCACCATCAAGCCTCAGTCATGTTCCCAGGGAACAGGCTTCCAGAAACAAACCTCAGTCATGTTCCCAAGGCACAGGGTTCCAGAATCAAACCTCAGTCTTGTTCCCAGGACACAGGTTGCCAGAATCAACCCGATATCATGTTCCCTAGCCACAGTCTTCCAGAATCAAACCTCAGTCCTGTTGCCAGGCCACAGGTTTCCACCATCAAACCTCAGGCATGTTCCCAGGCCACAGGGTTCCAGAATCCACCGATGTCATGTTCCCAGGCCACAGGATTCCACACTCTAACATCATTCATCTTCCCAGGCCAATGGTTTCCAGAATCAAACCTCAGTCATATTCCCAGGCCATATGGTTCCAGAATAAAACCTCAGTCATGTTCCCTGGACACAGGTTTCAGAAATAAACTCCCAGTCATATTCCCAGGCCAGAGGGTTCCACAATCAAACCTCTGTCCTGTTGCTAGGCCACGGTTCCACCATCAAGCCTCACTCATGTTCCCAGGAAAGACTGTTCCACAATCAAACCTAAGTCATCTTGCCAAGCCACAGGGTTCCACCATCAAGCCTCACTCATGTTGCCAGGCCACAGGGTTCCACCATCAAGCCTCACTCATGTTCCCAAGCCTGAGGGTTCCACTATCAAACCTCAATCATGTTGCCAGGCCACAGGTGTCAACCATCAAACCTCAGTCATGTTCCCAGTAAACAGGGCTCCAGAATCAAACCAATGTCAAGTTCCCACGCCACGGGGTTCCAGTATCAGGCCTCAGTCATGTTCCCCGTGCACAGTGTGCCACAATCAAACTCAGTCATGTTGCCAGGCCACAGGGTTCTGCCATCACACCTCAGTCAAGTTGCCAGGCCACAGGGTTCCAGAATCAAGCCTCAGTCATTTTGCCAGGCCATAGTGTTCCACCATCAAACCTCAGTCATGATCCCAAGCCACATGTTTCCACAATGAAACCTCAGTCATTTTCCCAGGCCAAAGGTTTCCAGAATCAAACCTCAGTCATATTCCCAGGACACATGGTTCCAGAATCAAACCTGAGTCATGTTCGCAGGCCACAGGTTTCAGCAATCAAACCTCAGTCATGTTCCCAGGACACAGGTGTCCAGAATCAAACCTCAGTCATGTTCCCAGGGAACAGGTTTCCAGAAACAAACCTCAGTCATGTTCCCAAGGCACAGGGTTCCAGAATCAAACCTCAGTCTTGTTCCCAGGACACAGGTTGCCAGAATCAACCCGATATCATGTTCCCTAGCCACAGTCTTCCAGAATCAAACCTCAGTCATGTTGCCAGGCCACAGGTTTCCACCATCAAACCTCAGGCATGTTCCCAGGCCACAGGGTTCCAGAATCAAACCGTTCTCATGTTCCCAGGCCACAGGGTTCCAGAATCCACCGTTGTCATTTTCCCAGGCCACAAGATTCCAGAATCAATCCTCAGTTATGTTCCCAGGCTACAGGGTTCCAGAATAAAACCTCAGTCATGTTCCCAGTCCACAGGGTTCCAGAACCGAGGCTCAGTCAGGTTCCCGGGGCACAGTATTCCACAATCTAAACAGATGTCATGTTCCCAGGCCTCAGGGTTCCAGAATCCACCGATGTCATGTTCCCAGGCCACAGGGTTCCAGAATCAATCCTCAGTTATGTTCCCAGGCTACAGGGTTCCAGAATAAAACCTCAGTCATGTTCCCAGTCCACAGGGTTCCAGAACCAAGGCTCAGTCAGGTTCCCGGGGCACAGTATTCCACAATCTAAATAGATGTCATGTTCCCAGGCCACAGTGTTCCAGAATCACGCCTCAGTCATGTTCCCAGGCCACAGGGATCCAGAATCAAACTTCAGTCATGTTGCCAGGCCATAGGGTACCACCATCAAACCTCAGTCATAATCCCAGGCCACAGGTTTCCAGAATCAAACCGATTTCATGTTCCCAGGCAACAGGGTACCGGAATCCAAACCGATGTCATGTTCCCAGGCCACAGGATTCCACACTCTAACATCAGTCATCTTCCCAGGCCAATGGTTTCCAGAATCAAACCTCAGTCATATTCCCAGGCCACATGGTTCCAGAATCAAACCTCAGTTGTGTTCCCAGGACACAGGGTTCCAGAATAAAACCTCAGTCATGTTCCCTGGACACAGGTTTCAGAAATAAAATCCCAGTCATGTTCCCAGGCCACAGGGTTCCACAATTAAACCTCAGTCATATTCCCAGGCCAGAGGGTTCCACAATCAAACCTCAGTTCTGTTGCCAGACCACGGTTCCACCATCAAGCCTCAGTCATGTTCCCAGGGAACAGGCTTCCAGAAACAAACCTCAGTCATGTTCCCAAGGCACAGGGTTCCAGAATCAAACCTCAGTCTTGTTCCCAGGACACAGGTTGCCAGAATCAACCCGATATCATGTTCCCTAGCCACAGTCTTCCAGAATCAAACCTCAGTCCCGTTGCCAGGCCACAGGTTTCCACCATCAAACCTCAGGCATGTTCCCAGGCCACAGGGTTCCAGAAGCCACCGATGTCATGTTCCCAGGCCACAGGATTCCACACTCTAACATCAGTCATCTTCCCAGGCCAATGGTTTCCAGAATCAAACCTCAGTCATATTCCCAGGCCACATGGTTCCAGAATAAAACCTCAGTCATGTTCCCTGGACACAGGTTTCAGAAATAAACTCCCAGTCATGTTCCCAGGCCACAGGGTTCCACAATTAAACCTCAGTCATATTCCCAGGCCAGAGGGTTCCACAATCAAACCTCTGTCCTGTTGCTAGGCCACGGTTCCACCATCAAGCCTCACTCATGTTCCCAGGAAAGACTGTTCCACAATCAAACCTAAGTCATCTTGCCAAGCCACAGGGTTCCACCATCAAGCCTCACTCATGTTGCCAGGCCACAGGGTTCCACCATCAAGCCTCACTCATGTTCCCAAGCCTGAGGGTTCCACTATCAAACCTCAATCATGTTGCCAGGCCACAGGTGTCAACCATCAAACCTCAGTCATGTTCCCAGTAAACAGGGCTCCAGAATCAAACCAATGTCAAGTTCCCACGCCACGGGGTTCCAGTATCAGGCCTCAGTCATGTTCCCCGTGCACAGGGTGCCACAATCAAACTCAGTCATGTTGCCAGTCCACAGGTTTCTGCCATCACACCTCAGTCAAGTTGCCAGGCCACAGGGTTCCAGAATCAAGCCTCAGTCATTTTGCCAGGCCATAGTGTTCCACCATCAAACCTCAGTCATGATCCCAAGCCACATGTTTCCACAATGAAACCTCAGTCACTTTCCCAGGCCAAAGGTTTCCAGAATCAAACCTCAGTCATATTCCCAGGACACATGGTTCCAGAATCAAACCTGAGTCATGTTCGCAGGCTACAGGTTTCAGCAATCAAACCTCAGTCATGTTCCCAGGACACAGGTTTCCAGAAACAAACCTCAGTCATGTTCCCAAGGCACAGGGTTCCAGAATCAAACCTCAGTCTTGTTCCCAGGACACAGGTTGCCAGAATCAACCCGATATCATGTTCCCTAGCCACAGTCTTCCAGAATCAAACCTCAGTCATGTTGCCAGGCCACAGGTTTCCACCATCAAACCTCAGGCATGTTCCCAGGCCACAGGGTTCCAGAATCAAACCGTTCTCATGTTCCCAGGCCACAGGGTTCCAGAATCCACCGTTGTAATTTTCCCAGGCCACAAGATTCCAGAATCAATCCTCAGTTATGTTCCCAGGCTACAGGGTTCCAGAATAAAATCTCAGTCATGTTCCCAGTCCACAGGGTTCCAGAACCGAGGCTCAGTCAGGTTCCCGGGGCACAGTATTCCACAATCTAAACAGATGTCATGTTCCCAGGCCTCAGGGTTCCAGAATCCACCGATGTCATGTTCCCAGGCCACAGGTTTCCAGAATCAATCCTCAGTTATGTTCCCAGGCTACAGGGTTCCAGAATAAAACCTCAGTCATGTTCCCAGTCCACAGGGTTCCAGAACCAAGGCTCAGTCAGGTTCCCGGGGCACAGTATTTCACAATCTAAATAGATGTCATGTTCCCAGGCCACAGTGTTCCAGAATCACGCCTCAGTCATGTTCCCAGGCCACAGGGATCCAGAATCAAACTTCAGTCATGTTGCCAGGCCATAGGGTACCACGATCAAACCTCAGTCATATTCCCAGGCCACAGTTTTCTAGAATCAAACCGATTTCATGTTCCCAGGCAACAGGGTACCGGAATCCAAACCGATGTCATGTTCCCAGGCCACAGGATTCCACACTCTAACATCAGTCATCTTCCCAGGCCAATGGTTTCCAGAATCAAACCTCAGTCATATTCCCAGGCCACATGGTTCCAGAATCAAACCTCAGTTGTGTTCCCAGGACACAGGGTTCCAGAATAAAACCTCAGTCATGTTCCCTGGACACAGGTTTCAGAAATAAAATCCCAGTCATGTTCCCAGGCCACAGGGTTCCACAATTAAACCTCAGTCATATTCCCAGGCCAGAGGGTTCCACAATCAAACCTCAGTTCTGTTGCCAGACCACGGTTCCACCATCAAGCCTCAGTCATGTTCCCAGGGAACAGGCTTCCAGAAACAAACCTCAGTCATGTTCCCAAGGCACAGGGTTCCAGAATCAAACCTCAGTCTTGTTCCCAGGACACAGGTTGCCAGAATCAACCCGATATCATGTTCCCTAGCCACAGTCTTCCAGAATCAAACCTCAGTCATGTTGCCAGGCCACAGGTTTCCACCATCAAACCTCAGGCATGTTCCCAGGCCACAGGGTTCCAGAATCAAACCGTTCTCATGTTCCCAGGCCACAGGGTTCCAGAATCCACCGTTGTCATTTTCCCAGGCCACAAGATTCCAGAATCAATCCTCAGTTATGTTCCCAGGCTACAGGGTTCCAGAATAAAACCTCAGTCATGTTCCCAGTCCACAGGGTTCCAGAACCGAGGCTCAGTCAGGTTCCCGGGGCACAGTATTCCACAATCTAAACAGATGTCATGTTCCCAGGCCTCAGGGTTCCAGAATCCACCGATGTCATGTTCCCAGGCCACAGGGTTCCAGAATCAATCCTCAGTTATTTTCCCAGGCCACAGGGATCCAGAATCAAACTTCAGTCATGTTGCCAGGCCGTAGGGTACCACCATCAAACCTCAGTCATAATCCCAGGCCACAGGTTTCCAGAATCAAACCGATTTCATGTTCCCAGGCAACAGGGTACCGGAATCCAAACCGATGTCATGTTCCCAGGCCACAGGATTCCACACTCTAACATCAGTCATCTTCCCAGGCCACATGGTTCCAGAATCAAACCTCAGTCATGTTCCCAGGGAACAGGTTTCCAGAAACAAACCTCAGTCATGTTCCCAAGGCACAGGGTTCCAGAATCAAACCTCTGTCTTGTTCCCAGGACACAGGTTTCCAGAATCAACCCGATATCATGTTCCCTAGCCACAGTCTTCCAGAATCAAACCTCAGTCCTGTTGCCAGGGCACAGGTTTCCACCATCAAACCTCAGGCATGTTCCCAAGCCACAGGGTTCCAGAAGCCACCGATGTCATGTTCCCAGGCCACAGGATTCCACACTCTAACATCAGTCATCTTCCCAGGCCACATGGTTCCAGAATAAAACCTCAGTCATGTTCCCTGGACACAGGTTTCAGAAATAAACTCCCAGTCCTGTTCCCAGGCCACAGGGTTCCACAATTAAACCTCAGTCATATTCCCAGGCCAGAGGGTTCCACAATCAAACCTCTGTCCTGTTGCTAGGCCACGGTTCCACCATCAAGCCTCAGTCATGTTCCCAGGAAAGACTGTTCCACAATCAAACCTAAGTCATCTTGCCAAGCCCCAGGGTTCCACCATCAAGCCTCACTCATGTTGCCAGGCCACAGGGTTCCACCATGAAGCCTCACTCATGTTCCCAAGCCTGAGGGTTCCACTATCAAACCTCAATCATGTTGCCAGGCCACAGGTTTCAACCATCAAACCTCAGTCATGTTCCCAGTAAACAGGGCTCCAGAATCAAACCAATGTGAAGTTCCCACGCCACGGGCTTCCAGTATCAGGCCTCAGTCATGTTCCCCGTGCACAGGGTGCCACAATCAAACTCAGTCATGTTGCCAGTCCACAGGTTTCTGCCATCACACCTCAGTCAAGTTGCCAGGCCACAGGGTTCCAGAATCAAGCCTCAGTCATTTTGCCAGGCCATAGTGTTCCACCATCAAACCTCAGTCATGATCCCAAGCCACATGTTTCCACAATGAAACCTCAGTCATTTTCCCAGGCCAAAGGTTTCCAGAATCAAACCTCAGTCATATTCCCAGGACACATGGTTCCAGAATCAAACCTGAGTCAGGTTCGCAGGCCACAGGTTTCAGCAATCAAACCTCAATCATGTTCCCAGGACACAGGTGTCCAGAATCAAACCTCAGTCATGTTCCCAGGGAACAGGTTTCCAGAAACAAACCTCAGTCATGTTCCCAAGGCACAGGGTTCCAGAATCAAACCTCTGTCTTGTTCCCAGGACACAGGTTTCCAGAATCAACCCGATATCATGTTCCCTAGCCACAGTCTTCCAGAATCAAACCTCAGTCATGTTGCCAGGCCACAGGTTTCCACCATCAAACCTCAGGCAGGTTCCCAGGCCACAGGGTTCCAGAATCAAACCGTTCTCATGTTCCCAGGCCACAGGGTTCCAGAATCCACCGTTGTCATTTTCCCAGGCCACAAGATTACAGAATCAATCCTCAGTTATGTTCCCAGGCTACAGGGTTCCAGAATAAAACCTCAGTCATGTTCCCAGTCCACAGGGTTCCAGAACCGAGGCTCAGTCAGGTTCCCGGGGCACAGTATTCCACAATCTAAACAGATGTCATGTTCCCAGGCCTCAGGGTTCCAGAATCCACCGATGTCATGTTCCCCGGCCACAGGGTTCCAGAATCAATCCTCAGTTATGTTCCCAGGCTACAGGGTTTCAGAATAAAACCTCAGTCATGTTCCCAGTCCACAGGGTTCCAGAACCAAGGCTCAGTCAGGTTCCCGGGGCACAGTATTCCACAATCTAAATAGATGTCATGTTCCCAGGCCACAGTGTTCCAGAATCACGCCTCAGTCATGTTCCCAGGCCACAGGGATCCAGAATCAAACTTCAGTCATGTGGCCAGGCCATAGGGTACCACCATCAAACCTCAGTCATATTCCCAGGCCACAGGTTTCCAGAATCAAACCGATTTCATGTTCCCAGGCAACAGGGTACCGGAATCCAAACCGATGTCATGTTCCCAGGCCACAGGATTCCACACTCTAACATCAGTCATCTTCCCAGGCCAATGGTTTCCAGAATCAAACCTCAGTCATATTCCCAGGCCACATGGTTCCAGAATCAAACCTCAGTTGTGTTCCCAGGACACAGGGTTCCAGAATAAAACCTCAGTCATGTTCCCTGGACACAGGTTTCAGAAATAAAATCCCAGTCATGTTCCCAGGCCACAGGGTTCCACAATTAAACCTCAGTCATATTCCCAGGCCAGAGGGTTCCACAATCAAACCTCAGTTCTGTTGCCAGACCACGGTTCCCCCGTCAAGCCTCAGTCATGTTCCCAGGGAACAGGCTTCCAGAAACAAACCTCAGTCATGTTCCCAAGGCACAGGGTTCCAGAATCAAACCTCAGTCTTGTTCCCAGGACACAGGTTGCCAGAATCAACCCGATATCATGTTCCCTAGCCACAGTCTTCCAGAATCAAACCTCAGTCCTGTTGCCAGGGCACAGGTTTCCACCATCAAACCTCAGGCATGTTCCCAAGCCACAGGGTTCCAGAAGCCACCGATGTCATGTTCCCAGGCCACAGGATTCCACACTCTAACATCAGTCATCTTCCCAGGCCAATGGTTTCCAGAATCAAACCTCAGTCATATTCCCAGGCCACATGGTTCCAGAATAAAACCTCAGTCATGTTCCCTGGACACAGGTTTCAGAAATAAACTCCCAGTCATGTTCCCAGGCCACAGGGTTCCACAATTAAACCTCAGTCATATTCTCAGGCCAGAGGGTTCCACAATCAAACCTCTGTCCTGTTGCTAGGCCACGGTTCCACCATCAAGCCTCAGTCATGTTCCCAGGAAAGACTGTTCCACAATCAAACCTAAGTCATCTTGCCAAGCCCCAGGGTTCCACCATCAAGCCTCACTCATGTTGCCAGGCCACAGGGTTCCACCATCAAGCCTCACTCATGTTCCCAAGCCTGAGGGTTCCACTATCAAACCTCAATCATGTTGCCAGGCCACAGGTTTCAACCATCAAACCTCAGTCATGTTCCCAGTAAACAGGGCTCCAGAATCAAACCAATGTGAAGTTCCCACGCCACGGGCTTCCAGTATCAGGCCTCAGTCATGTTCCCCGTGCACAGGGTGCCACAATCAAACTCAGTCATGTTGCCAGTCCACAGGTTTCTGCCATCACACCTCAGTCAAGTTGCCAGGCCACAGGGTTCCAGAATCAAGCCTCAGTCATTTTGCCAGGCCATAGTGTTCCACCATCAAACCTCAGTCATGATCCCAAGCCACATGTTTCCACAATGAAACCTCAGTCATTTTCCCAGGCCAAAGGTTTCCAGAATCAAACCTCAGTCATATTCCCAGGACACATGGTTCCAGAATCAAACCTGAGTCAGGTTCGCAGGCCACAGGTTTCAGCAATCAAACCTCAATCATGTTCCCAGGACACAGGTGTCCAGAATCAAACCTCAGTCATGTTCCCAGGGAACAGGTTTCCAGAAACAAACCTCAGTCATGTTCCCAAGGCACAGGGTTCCAGAATCAAACCTCTGTCTTGTTCCCAGGACACAGGTTTCCAGAATCAACCCGATATCATGTTCCCTAGCCACAGTCTTCCAGAATCAAACCTCAGTCCTGTTGCCAGGCCACAGGCTTCCACCATCAAACCTCAGGCATGTTCCCAGGCCACAGGGTTCCAGAATCAAACCGTTCTCATGTTCCCAGGCCACAGGGTTCCAGAATCCACCGTTGTCATTTTCCCAGGCCACAAGATTCCAGAATCAATCCTCAGTTATGTTCCCAGGCTACAGGGTTCCAGAATAAAACCTCAGTCATGTTCCCAGTCCACAGGGTTCCAGAACCGAGGCTCAGTCAGGTTCCCGGGGCACAGTATTCCACAATCTAAACAGATGTCATGTTCCCAGGCCTCAGGGTTCCAGAATCCACCGATGTCATGTTCCCAGGCCACAGGGTTCCAGAATCAATCCTCAGTTATGTTCCCAGGCTACAGGGTTCCAGAATAAAACCTCAGTCATGTTCCCAGTCCACAGGGTTCCAGAACCAAGTCTCAGTCAGGTTCCCGGGGCACAGTATTCCACAGTCTAAATAGATGTCATGTTCCCAGGCCACAGTGTTCCAGAATCACGCCTCAGTTATGTTCCCAGGCCACCGGGATCCAGAATCAAACTTCAGTCATGTTGCCAGGCCATAGGGTACCACCATCAAACCTCAGTCATATTCCCAGGCCACAGGTTTCCAGAATCAAACCGATTTCATGTTCCCAGGCAACAGGGTACCGGAATCCAAACCGATGTCATGTTCCCAGGCCACAGGATTCCACACTCTAACATCAGTCATCTTCCCAGGCCAATGGTTTCCAGAATCAAACCTCAGTCATATTCCCAGGCCACATGGTTCCAGAATCAAACCTCAGTTGTGTTCCCAGGACACAGGGTTCCAGAATAAAACCTCAGTCATGTTCCCTGGACACAGGTTTCAGAAATAAAATCCCAGTCATGTTCCCAGGCCACAGGGTTCCACAATTAAACCTCAGTCATATTCCCAGGCCAGAGGGTTCCACAATCAAACCTCAGTTCTGTTGCCAGACCACGGTTCCACCATCAAGCCTCAGTCATGTTCCCAGGGAACAGGCTTCCAGAAACAAACCTCAGTCATGTTCCCAAGGCACAGGGTTCCAGAATCAAACCTCAGTCTTGTTCCCAGGACACAGGTTGCCAGAATCAACCCGATATCATGTTCCCTAGCCACAGTCTTCCAGAATCAAACCTCAGTCCTGTTGCCAGGCCACAGGTTTCCACCATCAAACCTCAGGCATGTTCCCAGGCCACAGGGTTCCAGAAGCCACCGATGTCATGTTCCCAGGCCACAGGATTCCACACTCTAACATCAGTCATCTTCCCAGGCCCATGGTTTCCAGAATCAAACCTCAGTCATATTCCCAGGCCACATGGTTCCAGAATAAAACCTCAGTCATGTTCCCTGGACACAGGTTTCAGAAATAAACTCCCAGTCATGTTCCCAGGCCACAGGGTTCCACAATTAAACCTCAGTCATATTCCCTGGCCAGAGGGTTCCACAATCAAACCTCTGTCCTGTTGCTAGGCCACGGTTCCACCATCAAGCCTCAGTCATGTTCCCAGGAAAGACTGTTCCACAATCAAACCTAAGTCATCTTGCCAAGCCACAGGGTTCCACCATCAAGTCTCACTCATGTTGCCAGGCCACAGGGTTCCACCATCAAGCCTCACTCATGTTCTCAAGCCTGAGGGTTCCACTATCAAACCTCAATCATGTTGCCAGGCCACAGGTTTCAACCATCAAACCTCAGTCATATTCCCAGGCCACATGGTTCCAGACTCAAACCTCAGTTGTGTTCCCAGGCCACAGGGTTCCAGAATCAAACCTCAGTCATATTCCCAGGCCACATGGTTCCAGAATCAAACCTCAGTTGTGTTCCCAGGACACAGGGTTCCAGAATAAAACCTCAGTCATGTTCCCTGGACACAGGTTTCAGAAATAAAATCCCAGTCATGTTCCCAGGCCACAGGGTTCCACAATTAAACCTCAGTCATATTCCCAGTCCAGAGGGTTCCACAATCAAACCTCAGTTCTGTTGCCAGACCACGGTTCCACCGTCAAGCCTCAGTCATGTTCCCAGGGAACAGGCTTCCAGAAACAAACCTCAGTTATGTTCCCAAGGCACAGGGTTCCAGAATCAAACCTCAGTCTTGTTCCCAGGACACAGGT
This sequence comes from Balaenoptera physalus, assembly GCF_965194825.1. Taxonomy (NCBI): domain Eukaryota; kingdom Metazoa; phylum Chordata; class Mammalia; order Artiodactyla; family Balaenopteridae; genus Balaenoptera; species Balaenoptera physalus. Next base: position 434,930 of record NW_028126032.1, read on the forward strand.
TGCCAGAATCAACCCGATATCATGTTCCCTAGCCACAGTCTTCCAGAATAAAACCTCAGTCCTGTTGCCAGGGCACAGGTTTCCACCATCAAACCTCAGGCATGTTCCCAAGCCACAGGGTTCCAGAAGCCACCGATGTCATGTTCCCAGGCCACAGGATTCCACACTCTAACATCAGTCATCTTCCCAGGCCACATGGTTCCAGAATAAAACCTCAGTCATGTTCCCTGGACACAGGTTTCAGAAATAAACTCCCAGTCCTGTTCCCAGGCCACAGGGTTCCACAATTAAACCTCAGTCATATTCCCAGGCCAGAGGGTTCCACAATCAAACCTCTGTCCTGTTGCTAGGCCACGGTTCCACCATCAAGCCTCAGTCATGTTCCCAGGAAAGACTGTTCAACAATCAAACCTAAGTCATCTTGCCAAGCCACAGGGTTCCACCATCAAGCCTCACTCATGTTGCCAGGCCACAGGGTTCCACCATCAAGCTTCACTCTTGTTCCCAAGCCTGAGGGTTCCACTATCAAACCTCAATCATGTTGCCAGGCCACAGGTTTCAACCATCAAACCTCAGTCATGTTCCCAGTAAACAGGGCTCCAGAATCAAACCAATGTCAAGTTCCCACGCCACGGGGTTCCAGTATCAGGCCTCAGTCATGTTCCCCGTGCACAGGGTGCCACAGTCAAACTCAGTCATGTTGCCAGTCCACAGGTTTCTGCCATCACACCTCAGTCAAGTTGCCAGGCCACAGGGTTCCAGAATCAAGCCTCAGTCATTTTGCCAGGCCATAGTGTTCCACCATCAAACCTCAGTCATGATCCCAAGCCACATGTTTCCACAATGAAACCTCAGTCATTTTCCCAGGCCAAAGGTTTCCAGAATCAAACCTCAGTCATATTCCCAGGACACATGGTTCCAGAATCAAACCTGAGTCAGGTTCGCAGGCCACAGGTTTCAGCAATCAAACCTCAATCATGTTCCCAGGACACAGATGTCCAGAATCAAACCTCAGTCATGTTCCCAGGGAACAGGTTTCCAGAAACAAACCTCAGTCATGTTCCCAAGGCACAGGGTTCCAGAATCAAACCTCAGTTGTGTTCCCAGGACACAGGGTTCCAGAATAAAACCTCAGTCATGTTCCCTGGACACAGGTTTCAGAAATAAAATCCCAGTCATGTTCCCAGGCCACAGGGTTCCACAATTAAACCTCAGTCATATTCCCAGGCCAGAGGGTTCCACAATCAAACCTCAGTTCTGTTGCCAGACCACGGTTCCACCATCAAGCCTCAGTCATGTTCCCAGGGAACAGGCTTCCAGAAACAAACCTCAGTCATGTTCCCAAGGCACAGGGTTCCAGAATCAAACCTCAGTCTTGTTCCCAGGACACAGGTTGCCAGAATCAACCCGATATCATGTTCCCTAGCCACAGTCTTCCAGAATCAAACCTCAGTCCTGGTGCCAGGCCACAGGTTTCCACCATCAAACCTCAGGCATGTTCCCAGGCCACAGGGTTCCAGAAGCCACCGATGTCATGTTCCCAGGCCACAGGATTCCACACTCTAACATCAGTCATCTTCCCAGGCCAATGGTTTCCAGAATCAAACCTCAGTCATATTCCCAGGCCACATGGTTCCAGAATAAAACCTCAGTCATGTTCCCTGGACACAGGTTTCAGAAATAAACTCCCAGTCATGTTCCCAGGCCACAGGGTTCCACAATTAAACATCAGTCATATTCCCTGGCCAGAGGGTTCCACAATCAAACCTCTGTCCTGTTGCTAGGCCACGGTTCCACCATCAAGCCTCAGTCATGTTCCCAGGAAAGACTGTTCCACAATCAAACCTAAGTCATCTTGCCAAGCCACAGGGTTCCACCATCAAGTCTCACTCATGTTGCCAGGCCACAGGGTTCCACCATCAAGCCTCACTCATGTTCTCAAGCCTGAGGGTTCCACTATCAAACCTCAATCATGTTGCCAGGCCACAGGTTTCAACCATCAAACCTCAGTCATATTCCCAGGCCACATGGTTCCAGACTCAAACCTCAGTTGTGTTCCCAGGCCACAGGGTTCCAGAATCAAACCTCAGTCATATTCCCAGGCCACATGGTTCCAGAATCAAACCTCAGTTGTGTTCCCAGGACACAGGGTTCCAGAATAAAACCTCAGTCATGTTCCCTGGACACAGGTTTCAGAAATAAAATCCCAGTCATGTTCCCAGGCCACAGGGTTCCACAATTAAACCTCAGTCATATTCCCAGTCCAGAGGGTTCCACAATCAAACCTCAGTTCTGTTGCCAGACCACGGTTCCACCGTCAAGCCTCAGTCATGTTCCCAGGGAACAGGCTTCCAGAAACAAACCTCAGTCATGTTCCCAAGGCACAGGGTTCCAGAATCAAACCTCAGTCTTGTTCCCAGGACACAGGTTGCCAGAATCAACCCGATATCATGTTCCCTAGCCACAGTCTTCCAGAATCAAACCTCAGTCCTGTTGCCAGGGCACAGGTTTCCACCATCAAACCTCAGGCATGTTCCCAAGCCACAGGGTTCCAGAAGCCACCGATGTCATGTTCCCAGGCCACAGGATTCCACACTCTAACATCAGTCATCTTCCCAGGCCACATGGTTCCAGAATAAAACCTCAGTCATGTTCCCTGGACACAGGTTTCAGAAATAAACTCCCAGTCCTGTTCCCAGGCCACAGGGTTCCACAATTAAACCTCAGTCATATTCCCAGGCCAGAGGGTTCCACAATCAAACCTCTGTCCTGTTGCTAGGCCACGGTTCCACCATCAAGCCTCAGTCATGTTCCCAGGAAAGACTGTTCAACAATCAAACCTAAGTCATCTTGCCAAGCCACAGGGTTCCACCATCAAGCCTCACTCATGTTGCCAGGCCACAGGGTTCCACCATCAAGCTTCACTCATGTTCCCAAGCCTGAGGGTTCCACTATCAAACCTCAATCATGTTGCCAGGCCACAGGTTTCAACCATCAAACCTCAGTCATGTTCCCAGTAAACAGGGCTCCAGAATCAAACCAATGTCAAGTTCCCACGCCACGGGGTTCCAGTATCAGGCCTCAGTCATGTTCCCCGTGCACAGGGTGCCACAATCAAACTCAGTCATGTTGCCAGTCCACAGGTTTCTGCCATCACACCTCAGTCAAGTTGCCAGGCCACAGGGTTCCAGAATCAAGCCTCAGTCATTTTGCCAGGCCATAGTGTTCCACCATCAAACCTCAGTCATGATCCCAAGCCACATATTTCCACAATGAAAACTCAGTCATTTTCCCAGGCCAAAGGTTTCCAGAATCAAACCTCAGTCATATTCCCAGGACACATGGTTCCAGAATCAAACCTGAGTCAGGTTCGCAGGCCACAGGTTTCAGCAATCAAACCTCAATCATGTTCCCAGGACACAGATGTCCAGAATGAAACCTCAGTCATGTTCCCAGGGAACAGGTTTCCAGAAACAAACCTCAGTCATGTTCCCAAGGCACAGGGTTCCAGAATCAAACCTCTGTCTTGTTCCCAGGACACAGGTTTCCAGAATCAACCCGATATCATGTTCCCTAGCCACAGTCTTCCAGAATCAAACCTCAGTCCTGTTGCCAGGCCACAGGCTTCCACCATCAAACCTCAGGCATGTTCCCAGGCCACAGGGTTCCAGAATCAAACCGTTCTCATGTTCCCAGGCCACAGGGTTCCAGAATCCACCGTTGTCATTTTCCCAGGCCACAAGATTCCAGAATCAATCCTCAGTTATGTTCCCAGGCTACAGGGTTCCAGAATAAAACCTCAGTCATGTTCCCAGTCCACAGGGTTCCAGAACCGAGGCTCAGTCAGGTTCCCGGGGCACAGTATTCCACAATCTAAACAGATGTCATGTTCCCAGGCCTCAGGGTTCCAGAATCCACCGATGTCATGTTCCCAGGCCACAGGGTTCCAGAATCAATCCTCAGTTATGTTCCCAGGCTACAGGGTTCCAGAATAAAACCTCAGTCATGTTCCCAGTCCACAGGGTTCCAGAACCAAGTCTCAGTCAGGTTCCCGGGGCACAGTATTCCACAATCTAAATAGATGTCATGTTCCCAGGCCACAGTGTTCCAGAATCACGCCTCAGTTATGTTCCCAGGCCACCGGGATCCAGAATCAAACTTCAGTCATGTTGCCAGGCCATAGGGTACCACCATCAAACCTCAGTCATATTCCCAGGCCACAGGTTTCCAGAATCAAACCGATTTCATGTTCCCAGGCAACAGGGTACCGGAATCCAAACCGATGTCATGTTCCCAGGCCACAGGATTCCACACTCTAACATCAGTCATCTTCCCAGGCCAATGGTTTCCAGAATCAAACCTCAGTCATATTCCCAGGCCACATGGTTCCAGAATCAAACCTCAGTTGTGTTCCCAGGACACAGGGTTCCAGAATAAAACCTCAGTCATGTTCCCTGGACACAGGTTTCAGAAATAAAATCCCAGTCATGTTCCCAGGCCACAGGGTTCCACAATTAAACCTCAGTCATATTCCCAGGCCAGAGGGTTCCACAATCAAACCTCAGTTCTGTTGCCAGACCACGGTTCCACCATCAAGCCTCAGTCATGTTCCCAGGGAACAGGCTTCCAGAAACAAACCTCAGTCATGTTCCCAAGGCACAGGGTTCCAGAATCAAACCTCAGTCTTGTTCCCAGGACACAGGTTGCCAGAATCAACCCGATATCATGTTCCCTAGCCACAGTCTTCCAGAATCAAACCTCAGTCCTGTTGCCAGGCCACAGGTTTCCACCATCAAACCTCAGGCATGTTCCCAGGCCACAGGGTTCCAGAAGCCACCGATGTCATGTTCCCAGGCCACAGGATTCCACACTCTAACATCAGTCATCTTCCCAGGCCAATGGTTTCCAGAATCAAACCTCAGTCATATTCCCAGGCCACATGGTTCCAGAATAAAACCTCAGTCATGTTCCCTGGACACAGGTTTCAGAAATAAACTCCCAGTCATGTTCCCAGGCCACAGGGTTCCACAATTAAACCTCAGTCATATTCTCAGGCCAGAGGGTTCCACAATCAAACCTCTGTCCTGTTGCTAGGCCACGGTTCCACCATCAAGCCTCAGTCATGTTCCCAGGAAAGACTGTTCCACAATCAAACCTAAGTCATCTTGCCAAGCCACAGGGTTCCACCATCAAGCCTCACTCATGTTGCCAGGCCACAGGGTTCCACCATCAAGCCTCACTCATGTTCCCAAGCCTGAGGGTTCCACTATCAAACCTCAATCATGTTGCCAGGCCACAGGTTTCAACCATCAAATCTCAGTCATGTTCCCAGTAAACAGGGCTCCAGAATCAAACCAATGTGAAGTTCCCACGCCACGGGCTTCCAGTATCAGGCCTCAGTCATGTTCCCCGTGCACAGGGTGCCACAATCAAACTCAGTCATGTTGCCAGTCCACAGGTTTCTGCCATCACACCTCAGTCAAGTTGCCAGGCCACAGGGTTCCAGAATCAAGCCTCAGTCATTTTGCCAGGCCATAGTGTTCCACCATCAAACCTCAGTCATGATCCCAAGCCACATGTTTCCACAATGAAACCTCAGTCATTTTCCCAGGCCAAAGGTTTCCAGAATCAAACCTCAGTCATATTCCCAGGACACATGGTTCCAGAATCAAACCTGAGTCAGGTTCGCAGGCCACAGGTTTCAGCAATCAAACCTCAATCATGTTCCCAGGACACAGGTGTCCAGAATCAAACCTCAGTCATGTTCCCAGGGAACAGGTTTCCAGAAACAAACCTCAGTCATGTTCCCAAGGCACAGGGTTCCAGAATCAAACCTCTGTCTTGTTCCCAGGACACAGGTTTCCAGAATCAACCCGATATCATGTTCCCTAGCCACAGTCTTCCAGAATCAAACCTCAGTCCTGTTGCCAGGCCACAGGCTTCCACCATCAAACCTCAGGCATGTTCCCAGGCCACAGGGTTCCAGAATCAAACCGTTCTCATGTTCCCAGGCCACAGGGTTCCAGAATCCACCGTTGTCATTTTCCCAGGCCACAAGATTCCAGAATCAATCCTCAGTTATGTTCCCAGGCTACAGGGTTCCAGAATAAAACCTCAGTCATGTTCCCAGTCCACAGGGTTCCAGAACCGAGGCTCAGTCAGGTTCCCGGGGCACAGTATTCCACAATCTAAACAGATGTCATGTTCCCCGGCCACAGGGTTCCAGAATCAATCCTCAGTTATGTTCCCAGGCTACAGGGTTCCAGAATAAAACCTCAGTCATATTCCCAGTCCACAGGGTTCCAGAACCAAGGCTCAGTCAGGTTCCCGGGGCACAGTATTCCACAATCTAAATAGATGTCATGTTCCCAGGCCACAGTGTTCCAGAATCACGCCTCAGTCATGTTCCCAGGCCACAGGGATCCAGAATCAAACTTCAGTCATGTGGCCAGGCCATAGGGTACCACCATCAAACCTCAGTCATATTCCCAGGCCACAGGTTTCCAGAATCAAACCGATTTCATGTTCCCAGGCAACAGGGTACCGGAATCCAAACCGATGTCATGTTCCCAGGCCACAGGATTCCACACTCTAACATCAGTCATCTTCCCAGGCCAATGGTTTCCAGAATCAAACCTCAGTCATATTCCCAGGCCACATGGTTCCAGAATCAAACCTCAGTTGTGTTCCCAGGACACAGGGTTCCAGAATAAAACCTCAGTCATGTTCCCTGGACACAGGTTTCAGAAATAAAATCCCAGTCATGTTCCCAGGCCACAGGGTTCCACAATTAAACCTCAGTCATATTCCCAGGCCAGAGGGTTCCACAATCAAACCTCAGTTCTGTTGCCAGACCACGGTTCCCCCGTCAAGCCTCAGTCATGTTCCCAGGGAACAGGCTTCCAGAAACAAACCTCAGTCATGTTCCCAAGGCACAGGGTTCCAGAATCAAACCTCAGTCTTGTTCCCAGGACACAGGTTGCCAGAATCAACCCGATATCATGTTCCCTAGCCACAGTCTTCCAGAATCAAACCTCAGTCCTGTTGCCAGGGCACAGGTTTCCACCATCAAACCTCAGGCATGTTCCCAAGCCTCAGGGTTCCAGAAGCCACCGATGTCATGTTCCCAGGCCACAGGATTCCACACTCTAACATCAGTCATCTTCCCAGGCCAATGGTTTCCAGAATCAAACCTCAGTCATATTCCCAGGCCACATGGTTCCAGAATAAAACCTCAGTCATGTTCCCTGGACACAGGTTTCAGAAATAAACTCCCAGTCATGTTCCCAGGCCACAGGGTTCCACAATTAAACCTCAGTCATATTCTCAGGCCAGAGGGTTCCACAATCAAACCTCTGTCCTGTTGCTAGGCCACGGTTCCACCATCAAGCCTCAGTCATGTTCCCAGGAAAGACTGTTCCACAATCAAACCTAAGTCATCTTGCCAAGCCCCAGGGTTCCACCATCAAGCCTCACTCATGTTGCCAGGCCACAGGGTTCCACCATCAAGCCTCACTCATATTCCCAAGCCTGAGGGTTCCACTATCAAACCTCAATCATGTTGCCAGGCCACAGGTTTCAACCATCAAACCTCAGTCATGTTCCCAGTAAACAGGGCTCCAGAATCAAACCAATGTGAAGTTCCCACGCCACGGGCTTCCAGTATCAGGCCTCAGTCATGTTCCCCGTGCACAGGGTGCCACAATCAAACTCAGTCATGTTGCCAGTCCACAGGTTTCTGCCATCACACCTCAGTCAAGTTGCCAGGCCACAGGGTTCCAGAATCAAGCCTCAGTCATTTTGCCAGGCCATAGTGTTCCACCATCAAACCTCAGTCATGATCCCAAGCCACATGTTTCCACAATGAAACCTCAGTCATTTTCCCAGGCCAAAGGTTTCCAGAATCAAACCTCAGTCATATTCCCAGGACACATGGTTCCAGAATCAAACCTGAGTCAGGTTCGCAGGCCACAGGTTTCAGCAATCAAACCTCAATCATGTTCCCAGGACACAGGTGTCCAGAATCAAACCTCAGTCATGTTCCCAGGGAACAGGTTTCCAGAAACAAACCTCAGTCATGTTCCCAAGGCACAGGGTTCCAGAATCAAACCTCTGTCTTGTTCCCAGGACACAGGTTTCCAGAATCAACCCGATATCATGTTCCCTAGCCACAGTCTTCCAGAATCAAACCTCAGTCCTGTTGCCAGGCCACAGGCTTCCACCATCAAACCTCAGGCATGTTCCCAGGCCACAGGGTTCCAGAATCAAACCGTTCTCATGTTCCCAGGCCACAGGGTTCCAGAATCCACCGTTGTCATTTTCCCAGGCCACAAGATTCCAGAATCAATCCTCAGTTATGTTCCCATGCTACAGGGTTCCAGAATAAAACCTCAGTCATGTTCCCAGTCCACAGGGTTCCAGAACCGAGGCTCAGTCAGGTTCCCGGGGCACAGTATTCCACAATCTAAACAGATGTCATGTTCCCAGGCCTCAGGGTTCCAGAATCCACCGATGTCATGTTCCCAGGCCACAGGGTTCCAGAATCAATCCTCAGTTATGTTCCCAGGCTACAGGGTTCCAGAATAAAACCTCAGTCATGTTCCCAGTCCACAGGGTTCCAGAACCAAGTCTCAGTCAGGTTCCCGGGGCACAGTATTCCACAATCTAAATAGATGTCATGTTCCCAGGCCACAGTGTTCCAGAATCACGCCTCAGTTATGTTCCCAGGCCACCGGGATCCAGAATCAAACTTCAGTCATGTTGCCAGGCCATAGGGTACCACCATCAAACCTCAGTCATATTCCCAGGCCACAGGTTTCCAGAATCAAACCGATTTCATGTTCCCAGGCAACAGGGTACCGGAATCCAAACCGATGTCATGTTCCCAGGCCACAGGATTCCACACTCTAACATCAGTCATCTTCCCAGGCCAATGGTTTCCAGAATCAAACCTCAGTCATATTCCCAGGCCACATGGTTCCAGAATCAAACCTCAGTTGTGTTCCCAGGACACAGGGTTCCAGAATAAAACCTCAGTCATGTTCCCTGGACACAGGTTTCAGAAATAAAATCCCAGTCATGTTCCCAGGCCACAGGGTTCCACAATTAAACCTCAGTCATATTCCCAGGCCAGAGGGTTCCACAATCAAACCTCAGTTCTGTTGCCAGACCACGGTTCCACCATCAAGCCTCAGTCATGTTCCCAGGGAACAGGCTTCCAGAAACAAACCTCAGTCATGTTCCCAAGGCACAGGGTTCCAGAATCAAACCTCAGTCTTGTTCCCAGGACACAGGTTGCCAGAATCAACCCGATATCATGTTCCCTAGCCACAGTCTTCCAGAATCAAACCTCAGTCCTGTTGCCAGGCCACAGGTTTCCACCATCAAACCTCAGGCATGTTCCCAGGCCACAGGGTTCCAGAAGCCACCGATGTCATGTTCCCAGGCCACAGGATTCCACACTCTAACATCAGTCATCTTCCCAGGCCAATGGTTTCCAGAATCAAACCTCAGTCATATTCCCAGGCCACATGGTTCCAGAATAAAACCTCAGTCATGTTCCCTGGACACAGGTTTCAGAAATAAACTCCCAGTCATGTTCCCAGGCCACAGGGTTCCACAATTAAACCTCAGTCATATTCTCAGGCCAGAGGGTTCCACAATCAAACCTCTGTCCTGTTGCTAGGCCACGGTTCCACCATCAAGCCTCAGTCATGTTCCCAGGAAAGACTGTTCCACAATCAAACCTAAGTCATCTTGCCAAGCCCCAGGGTTCCACCATCAAGCCTCACTCATGTTGCCAGGCCACAGGGTTCCACCATCAAGCCTCACTCATGTTCCCAAGCCTGAGGGTTCCACTATCAAACCTCAATCATGTTGCCAGGCCACAGGTTTCAACCATCAAACCTCAGTCATGTTCCCAGTAAACAGGGCTCCAGAATCAAACCAATGTGAAGTTCCCACGCCACGGGCTTCCAGTATCAGGCCTCAGTCATGTTCCCCGTGCACAGGGTGCCACAATCAAACTCAGTCATGCTGCCAGTCCACAGGTTTCTGCCATCACACCTCAGTCAAGTTGCCAGGCCACAGGGTTCCAGAATCAAGCCTCAGTCATTTTGCCAGGCCATAGTGTTCCACCATCAAACCTCAGTCATGATCCCAAGCCACATGTTTCCACAATGAAACCTCAGTCATTTTCCCAGGCCAAAGGTTTCCAGAATCAATCCTCAGTCATATTCCCAGGACACATGGTTCCAGAATCAAACCTGAGTCAGGTTCGCAGGCCACAGGTTTCAGCAATCAAACCTCAATCATGTTCCCAGGACACAGGTGTCCAGAATCAAACCTCAGTCATGTTCCCAGGGAACAGGTTTCCAGAAACAAACCTCAGTCATGTTCCCAAGGCACAGGGTTCCAGAATCAAACCTCTGTCTTGTTCCCAGGACACAGGTTTCCAGAATCAACCCGATATCATGTTCCCTAGCCACAGTCTTCCAGAATCAAACCTCAGTCCTGTTGCCAGGCCACAGGCTTCCACCATCAAACCTCAGGCATGTTCCCAGGCCACAGGGTTCCAGAATCCACCGTTGTCATTTTCCCAGGCCACAAGATTCCAGAATCAATCCTCAGTTATGTTCCCAGGCTACAGGGTTCCAGAATAAAACCTCAGTCATGTTCCCAGTCCACAGGGTTCCAGAACCGAGGCTCAGTCAGGTTCCCGGGGCACAGTATTCCACAATCTAAACAGATGTCATGTTCCCAGGCCTCAGGGTTCCAGAATCCACCGATGTCATGTTCCCAGGCCACAGGGTTCCAGAATCAATCCTCAGTTATGTTCCCAGGCTACAGGGTTCCAGAATAAAACCTCAGTCATGTTCCCAGTCCACAGGGTTCCAGAACCAAGTCTCAGTCAGGTTCCCGGGGCACAGTATTCCACAATCTAAATAGATGTCATGTTCCCAGGCCACAGTGTTCCAGAATCACGCCCCAGTTATGTTCCCAGGCCACCGGGATCCAGAATCAAACTTCAGTCATGTTGCCAGGCCATAGGGTACCACCATCAAACCTCAGTCATATTCCCAGGCCACAGGTTTCCAGAATCAAACCGATTTCATGTTCCCAGGCAACAGGGTACCGGAATCCAAACCGATGTCATGTTCCCAGGCCACAGGATTCCACACTCTAACATCAGTCATCTTCCCAGGCCAATGGTTTCCAGAATCAAACCTCAGTCATATTCCCAGGCCACATGGTTCCAGAATCAAACCTCAGTTGTGTTCCCAGGACACAGGGTTCCAGAATAAAACCTCAGTCATGTTCCCTGGACACAGGTTTCAGAAATAAAATCCCAGTCATGTTCCCAGGCCACAGGGTTCCACAATTAAACCTCAGTCATATTCCCAGGCCAGAGGGTTCCACAATCAAACCTCAGTTCTGTTGCCAGACCACGGTTCCACCATCAAGCCTCAGTCATGTTCCCAGGGAACAGGCTTCCAGAAACCAACGTCAGTCATGTTCCCAAGGCACAGGGTTCCAGAATCAAACCTCAGTCTTGTTCCCAGGACACAGGTTGCCAGAATCAACCCGATATCATGTTCCCTAGCCACAGTCTTCCAGAATCAAACCTCAGTCCTGTTGCCAGGCCACAGGTTTCCACCATCAAACCTCAGGCATGTTCCCAGGCCACAGGGTTCCAGAAGCCACCGATGTCATGTTCCCAGGCCACAGGATTCCACACTCTAACATCAGTCATATTCCCAGGCCAATGGTTTCCAGAATCAAACCTCAGTCATATTCCCAGGCCACATGGTTCCAGAATAAAACCTCAGTCATGTTCCCTGGACACAGGTTTCAGAAATAAACTCCCAGTCATGTTCCCAGGCCACAGGGTTCCACAATTAAACCTCAGTCATATTCCCTGGCCAGAGGGTTCCACAATCAAACCTCTGTCCTGTTGCTAGGCCACGGTTCCACCATCAAGCCTCAGTCATGTTCCCAGGAAAGACTGTTCCACAATCAAACCTAAGTCATCTTGCCAAGCCACAGGGTTCCACCATCAAGTCTCACTCATGTTGCCAGGCCACAGGGTTCCACCATCAAGCCTCACTCATGTTCTCAAGCCTGAGGGTTCCACTATCAAACCTCAATCATGTTGCCAGGCCACAGGTTTCAACCATCAAACCTCAGTCATGTTCCCAGTAAACAGGGCTCCAGAATCAAACCAATGTCAAGTTCCCACGCCACGGGGTTCCAGTATCAGGCCTCACTCATGTTCCCCGTGCACAGGGTGCCACAATCAAACTCAGTCATGTTGCCAGTCCACAGGTTTCTGCCATCACAACTCAGTCAAGTTGCCAGGCCACAGGGTTCCAGAATCAAGCCTCAGTCATTTTGCCAGGCCATAGTGTTCCACCATCAAACCTCAGTCATGATCCCAAGCCACATGTTTCCACAATGAAACCTCAGTCATTTTCCCAGGCCAAAGGTTTCCAGAATCAAACCTCAGTCATATTCCCAGGACACATGGTTCCAGAATCAAACCTGAGTCATGTTCGCAGGCCACAGGTTTCAGCAATCAAACCTCAGTCATGTTCCCAGGACACAGGTGTCCAGAATCAAACCTCAGTCATGTTCCCAGGGAACAGGTTTCCAGAAACAAACCTCAGTCATGTTCCCAAGGCACAGGGTTCCAGAATCAAACCTCAGTCTTGTTCCCAGGACACAGGTTGCCAGAATCAACCCGATATCATGTTCCCTAGCCAGAGTCTTCCAGAATCAAACCTCAGTCATGTTGCCAGGCCACAGGTTTCCACCATCAAACCTCAGGCATGTTCCCAGGCCACAGGGTTCCAGAATTAAACCGTTCTCAAGTTCCCAGGCCACAGGGTTCCAGAATCCACCGTTGTCATTTTCCCAGGCCTCAAGATTCCAGAATCAATCCTCAGTTATGTTCCCAGGCTACAGGGTTCCAGAATAAAACCTCAGTCATGTTCCCAGTCCACAGGGTTCCAGAACCGAGGCTCAGTCAGGTTCCTAGGGCACAGTATTCCACAATCTAAACAGATGTCATGTTCCCAGGCCTCAGGGTTCCAGAATCCACCGATGTCATGTTCCCAGGCCACAGGTTTCCAGAATCAATCCTCAGTTATGTTCCCAGGCTACAGGGTTCCAGAATAAAACCTCAGTCATGTTCCCAGTCCACAGGGTTCCAAAACCAAGGCTCAGTCAGGTTCCCGGGGCACAGTATTTCACAATCTAAATAGATGTCATGTTCCCAGGTCACAGTTTTCCAGAATCACGTCTCAGTCATGTTCCCAGGCCACAGGGATCCAGAATCAAACTTCAGTCATGTTGCCAGGCCATAGGGTACCACGATCAAACCTCAGTCATATTCCCAGGCCACAGTTTTCTAGAATCAAACCGATTTCATGTTCCCAGGCAACAGGGTACCGGAATCCAAAACGATGTCATGTTCCCAGGCCACAGGATTCCACACTCTAACATCAGTCATCTTCCCAGGCCAATGGTTTCCAGAATCAAACCTCAGTCATATGCCCAGGCCACATGGTTCCAGAATCAAACCTCAGTTGTGTTCCCAGGACACAGGGTTCCAGAATAAAACCTCAGTCATGTTCCCTGGACACAGGTTTCAGAAATAAAATCCCAGTCATGTTCCCAGGCCACAGGGTTCCACAATTAAACCTCAGTCATATTCCCAGGCCAGAGGGTTCCACAATCAAACCTCAGTTCTGTTGCCAGACCACGGTTCCACCATCAAGCCTCAGTCATGTTCCCAGGGAACAGGCTTCCAGAAACAAACCTCAGTCATGTTCCCAAGGCACAGGGTTCCAGAATCAAACCTCAGTCTTGTTCCCAGGACACAGGTTGCCAGAATCAACCCGATATCATGTTCCCTAGCCACAGTCTTCCAGAATCAAACCTCAGTCCTGTTGCCAGGCCACAGGTTTCCACCATCAAACCTCAGGCATGTTCCCAGGCCACAGGGTTCCAGAAGCCACCGATGTCATGTTCCCAGGCCACAGGATTCCACACTCTAACATCAGTCATCTTCCCAGGCCAATGGTTTCCAGAATCAAACCTCAGTCATATTCCCAGGCCACATGGTTCCAAAATAAAACCTCAGTCATGTTCCCTGGACACAGGTTTCAGAAATAAACTCCCAGTCATGTTCCCAGGCCACAGGGTTCCACTATTAAACCTCAGTCATATTCCCAGGCCAGAGGGTTCCACAATCAAACCTCTGTCCTGTTGCTAGGCCACGGTTCCACCATCAAGCCTCACTCATGTTCCCAGGAAAGACTGTTCCACAATCAAACCTAAGTCATCTTGCCAAGCCACAGGGTTCCACCATCAAGCCTCACTCATGTTGCCAGGCCACAGGGTTCCACCATCAAGCCTCACTCATGTTCCCAAGCCTGAGCGTTCCACTATCAAACCTCAATCATGTTGCCAGGCCACAGGTGTCAACCATCAAACCTCAGTCATGTTCCCAGTAAACAGGGCTCCAGAATCAAACCAATGTCAAGTTCCCACGCCACGGGCTTCCAGTATCAGGCCTCAGTCATGTTCCCCGTGCACAGGGTGCCACAATCAAACTCAGTCATGTTGCCAGTCCACAGGTTTCTGCCATCACACCTCAGTCAAGTTGCCAGGCCACAGGGTTCCAGAATCAAGCCTCAGTCATTTTGCCAGGCCATAGTGTTCCACCATCAAACCTCAGTCATGATCCCAAGCCACATGTTTCCACAATGAAACCTCAGTCACTTTCCCAGGCCAAAGGTTTCCAGAATCAAACCTCAGTCATATTCCCAGGACACATGGTTCCAGAATCAAACCTGAGTCATGTTCGCAGGCCACAGGTTTCAGCAATCAAACCTCAGTCATGTTCCCAGGACACAGGTGTCCAGAATCAAACCTCAGTCATGTTCCCAGGGAACAGGTTTCCAGAAACAAACCTCAGTCATGTTCCCAAGGCACAGGGTTCCAGAATCAAACCTCAGTCTTGTTCCCAGGACACAGGTTGCCAGAATCAACCCGATATCATGTTCCCTAGCCACAGTCTTCCAGAATCAAACCTCAGTCATGTTGCCAGGCCACAGGTTTCCACCATCAAACCTCAGGCATGTTCCCAGGCCACAGGGTTCCAGAATCAAACCGTTCTCATGTTCCCAGGCCACAGGGTTCTAGAATCCACCGTTGTCATTTTCCCAGGCCACAAGATTCCAGAATCAATCCTCAGTTATGTTCCCAGGCTACAGGGTTCCAGAATAAAACCTCAGTCATGTTCCCAGTCCACAGGGTTCAAGAACAGAGGCTCAGTCAGGTTCCCGGGGCACAGTATTCCACAATCTAAACAGATGTCATGTTCCCAGGCCTCAGGGTTCCAGAATCCACCGATGTCATGTTCCCAGGCCACAGGGTTCCAGAATCAATCCTCAGTTATGTTCCCAGGCTACAGGGTTCCAGAATAAAACCTCAGTCATGTTCCCAGTCCACAGGGTTCCAGAACCAAGGCTCAGTCAGTTTCCCGGGCACAGTATTCCACAATCTAAATAGATGTCATGTTCCCAGGCCACAGTTTTCCAGAATCACGCCTCAGTCACGTTCCCAGGCCACAGGGATCCAGAATCAAACTTCAGTCATATTCCCAGGCCACAGGTTTCCAGAATCAAACCGATTTCATGTTCCCAGGCAACAGGGTACCGGAATCCAAACCGATGTCATGTTCCCAGGCCACAGGATTCCACACTCTAACATCAGTCATCTTCCCAGGCCAATGGTTTCCAGAATCAAACCTCAGTCATATTCCCAGGCCACATGGTTCCAGAATCAAACCTCAGTTGTGTTCCCAGGACACAGGGTTCCAGAATAAAACCTCAGTCATGTTCCCTGGACACAGGTTTCAGAAATAAAATCCCAGTCATGTTCCCAGGCCACAGGGTTCCACAATTAAACCTCAGTCATATTCCCAGGCCAGAGGGTTCCACAATCAAACCTCAGTTCTGTTGCCAGACCACGGTTCCACCATCAAGCCTCAGTCATGTTCCCAGGGAACAGGCTTCCAGAAACAAACCTCAGTCATGTTCCCAAGGCACAGGGTTCCAGAATCAAACCTCAGTCTTGTTCCCAGGACACAGGTTGCCAGAATCAACCCGATATCATGTTCCCTAGCCACAGTCTTCCAGAATCAAACCTCAGTCCTGTTGCCAGGCCACAGGTTTCCACCATCAAACCTCAGGCATGTTCCCAGGCCACAGGGTTCCAGAAGCCACCGATGTCATGTTCCCAGGCCACAGGATTCCACACTCTAACATCAGTCATCTTCCCAGGCCAATGGTTTCCAGAATCAAACCTCAGTCATATTCCCAGGCCACATGGTTCCAGAATAAAACCTCAGTCATGTTCCCTGGACACAGGTTTCAGAAATAAACTCCCAGTCATGTTCCCAGGCCACAGGGTTCCACAATTAAACCTCAGTCATATTCCCAGGCCAGAGGGTTCCACAATCAAACCTCTGTCCTGTTGCTAGGCCACGGTTCCACCATCAAGCCTCACTCATGTTCCCAGGAAAGACTGTTCCACAATCAAACCTAAGTCATCTTGCCAAGCCACAGGGTTCCACCATCAAGCCTCACTCATGTTGCCAGGCCACAGGGTTCCACCATCAAGCCTCACTCATGTTCCCAAGCCTGAGGGTTCCACTATCAAACCTCAATCATGTTGCCAGGCCACAGGTTTCAACCATCAAACCTCAGTCATGTTCCCAGTAAACAGGGCTCCAGAATCAAACCAATGTCAAGTTCCCACGCCACGGGGTTCCAGTATCAGGCCTCAGTCATGTTCCCCGTGCACAGGGTGCCACAATCAAACTCAGTCATGTTGCCAGTCCACAGGTTTCTGCCATCACACCTCAGTCAAGTTGCCAGGCCACAGGGTTCCAGAATCAAGCCTCAGTCATTTTGCCAGGCCATAGTGTTCCACCATCAAACCTCAGTCATGATCCCAAGCCACATGTTTCCACAATGAAACCTCAGTCACTTTCCCAGGCCAAAGGTTTCCAGAATCAAACCTCAGTCATATTCCCAGGACACATGGTTCCAGAATCAAACCTGAGTCATGTTCGCAGGCCACAGGTTTCAGCAATCAAACCTCAGTCATGTTCCCAGGACACAGGTTTCCAGAAACAAACCTCAGTCATGTTCCCAAGGCACAGGGTTCCAGAATCAAACCTCAGTCTTGTTCCCAGGACACAGGTTGCCAGAATCAACCCGATATCATGTTCCCTAGCCACAGTCTTCCAGAATCAAACCTCAGTCATGTTGCCAGGCCACAGGTTTCCACCATCAAACCTCAGGCATGTTCCCAGGCCACAGGGTTCCAGAATCAAACCGTTCTCATGTTCCCAGGCCACAGGGTTCCAGAATCCACCGTTGTCATTTTCCCAGGCCACAAGATTCCAGAATCAATCCTCAGTTATGTTCCCAGGCTACAGGGTTCCAGAATAAAATCTCAGTCATGTTCCCAGTCCACAGGGTTCCAGAACCGAGGCTCAGTCAGGTTCCCGGGGCACAGTATTCCACAATCTAAACAGATGTCATGTTCCCAGGCCTCAGGGTTCCAGAATCCACCGATGTCATGTTCCCAGGCCACAGGTTTCCAGAATCAATCCTCAGTTATGTTCCCAGGCTACAGGGTTCCAGAATAAAACCTCAGTCATGTTCCCAGTCCACAGGGTTCCAGAACCAAGGCTCAGTCAGGTTCCCGGAACTCAGGGATCCAGAATCAAACTTCAGTCATGTTGCCAGGCCATAGGGTACCACCATCAAACCTCAGTCATATTCCCAGGCCACAGGTTACTAGAATCAAACCGATTTCATGTTCCCAGGCAAAAGGGTATCGGAATCCAAACCGATGTCATGTTCCCAGGCCACAGGATTCCACACTCTAACATCAGTCATCTTCCCAGGACAATGGTTTCCAGAACCAAACCTCAGTCATATTCCCAGGCCACATGGTTCCAGAATCAAACCTCAGTTGTGTTCCCAGGACACAGGGTTCCAGAATAAAACCTCAGTCATGTTCCCTGGACACAGGTTTCAGAAATAAAATCCCAGTCAAGTTCCCAGGCCACAGGGTTCCACAATTAAACCTCAGTCATATTCCCAGGCCAGAGGGTTCCACAATCAAACCTCAGTTCTTTTGCCAGACCACGGTTCCACCATCAAGCCTCAGTCATGTTCCCAGGGAACAGGCTTCCAGAAACAAACCTCAGTCATGTTCCCTAGGCACAGGGTTCCAGAATCAAACCTCAGTCTTGTTCCCAGGACACAGGTTGCCAGAATCAACCTGATATCATGTTCCCTAGCCACAGTCTTCCAGAATCAAACCTCAGTCCTGTTGCCAGGCCACAGGTTTCCACCATCAAACCTCAGGCATGTTCCCAGGCCACAGGGTTCCAGAATCCACCGATGTCATGTTCCCAGGCCACAGGATTCCACACTCTAACATCAGTCATCTTCCCAGGCCAATGGTTTCCAGAATCAAACCTCAGTCATATTCCCAGGCCACATGGTTCCAAAATACAACCTCAGTCATGTTCCCTGGACACAGGTTTCAGAAATAAACTCCAAGTCATGTTCCCAGGCCACAGGGTTCCACAATTAAACCTCAGTTATATTCCCAGGCCAGAGGGTTCCACAATCAAACCTCTGTCCTGTTCCTAGGCCACGGTTCCACCATCAAGCCTCAGTCATGTTCCCAGGAAAGACTGTTCCACAATCAAACCTAAGTCATCTTGCCAAGCCACAGGGTTCCACCATCAAGCCTCACTCATGTTGCCAGGCCACAGGGTTCCACCATCAAGCCTCACTCATGTTCCCAAGCCTGAGGGTTCCACTATCAAACCTCAATCATGTTGCCAGGCCACAGGTTTCAACCATCAAACCTCAGTCATGTTCCCAGTAAACAGGGCTCCAGAATCAAACCAATGTCAAGTTCCCACGCCACGGGTTTCCAGTATCAGGCCTCAGTCATGTTCCCCGTGCACAGGGTGCCACAATCAAACTCAGTCATGTTGCCAGTCCACAGGTTTCTGCCATCACACCTCAGTCAAGTTGCCAGGCCACAGGGTTCCAGAATCAAGCCTCAGTCATTTTGCCAGGCCATAGTGTTCCACCATCAAACCTCAGTCATGATCCCAAGCCACATGTTTCCACAATGAAACCTCAGTCATTTTCCCAGGCCAAAGGTTTCCAGAATCAAACCTCAGTCATATTCCCAGGACACATGGTTCCAGAATCAAACCTGAGTCATGTTCGCAGGCCACAGGTTTCAGCAATCAAACCTCAGTCATGTTCCCAGGACACAGGTGTCCAGAATCAAACCTCAGTCATGTTCCCAGGGAACAGGTTTCCAGAAACAAACCTCAGTCATGTTCCCAAGGCACAGGGTTCCAGAATCAAACCTCAGTCTTGTTCCCAGGACACAGGTTGCCAGAATCAACCCGATATCATGTTCCCTAGCCAGAGTCTTCCAGAATCAAACCTCAGTCATGTTGCCAGGCCACAGGTTTCCACCATCAAACCTCAGGCATGTTCCCAGGCCACAGGGTTCCAGAATTAAACCGTTCTCAAGTTCCCAGGCCACAGGGTTCCAGAATCCACCGTTGTCATTTTCCCAGGCCTCAAGATTCCAGAATCAATCCTCAGTTATGTTCCCAGGCTACAGGGTTCCAGAATAAAACCTCAGTCATGTTCCCAGTCCACAGGGTTCCAGAACCGAGGCTCAGTCAGGTTCCTAGGGCACAGTATTCCACAATCTAAACAGATGTCATGTTCCCAGGCCTCAGGGTTCCAGAATCCACCGATGTCATGTTCCCAGGCCACAGGTTTCCAGAATCAATCCTCAGTTATGTTCCCAGGCTACAGGGTTCCAGAATAAAACCTCAGTCATGTTCCCAGTCCACAGGGTTCCAGAACCAAGGCTCAGTCAGGTTCCCGGGGCACAGTATTTCACAATCTAAATAGATGTCATGTTCCCAGGTCACAGTTTTCCAGAATCACGTCTCAGTCATGTTCCCAGGCCACAGGGATCCAGAATCAAACTTCAGTCATGTTGCCAGGCCATAGGGTACCACGATCAAACCTCAGTCATATTCCCAGGCCACAGTTTTCTAGAATCAAACCGATTTCATGTTCCCAGGCAACAGGGTACCGGAATCCAAACCGATGTCATGTTCCCAGGCCACAGGATTCCACACTCTAACATCAGTCATCTTCCCAGGCCAATGGTTTCCAGAATCAAACCTCAGTCATATTCCCAGGCCACATGGTTCCAGAATCAAACCTCAGTTGTGTTCCCAGGACACAGGGTTCCAGAATAAAACCTCAGTCATGTTCCCTGGACACAGGTTTCAGAAATAAAATCCCAGTCATGTTCCCAGGCCACAGGGTTCCACAATTAAACCTCAGTCATATTCCCAGGCCAGAGGGTTCCACAATCAAACCTCAGTTCTGTTGCCATACCACGGTTCCACCATCAAGCCTCAGTCATGTTCCCAGGGAACAGGCTTCCAGAAACAAACCTCAGTCATGTTCCCAAGGCACAGGGTTCCAGAATCAAACCTCAGTCTTGTTCCCAGGACACAGGTTGCCAGAATCAACCCGATATCATGTTCCCTAGCCACAGTCTTCCAGAATCAAACCTCAGTCCTGTTGCCAGGCCACAGGTTTCCACCATCAAACCTCAGGCATGTTCCCAGGTCACAGGGTTCCAGAATCCACCGATGTCATGTTCCCAGGCCACAGGATTCCACACTCTAACATCAGTCATCTTCCCAGGCCAATGGTTTCCAGAATCAAACCTCAGTCATATTCCCAGGCCACCTGGTTCCAGAATAAAACCTCAGTCATGTTCCCTGGACACAGGTTTCAGAAATAAACTCCCAGTCATGTTCCCAGGCCACAGGGTTCCACAATTAAACCTCAGTCATATTCTCAGGCCAGAGGGTTCCACAATCAAACCTCTGTCCTTTTGCTAGGCCACGGTTCCACCATCAAGCCTCACTCATGTTCCCAGGAAAGACTGTTCCACAATCAAACCTAAGTCATCTTGCCAAGCCACAGGGTTCCACCATCAAGCCTCACTCATGTTGCCAGGCCACAGGGTTCCACCATCAAGCCTCACTCATGTTCCCAAGCCTGAGGGTTCCACTATCAAACCTCAATCATGTTGCCAGGCCACAGGTGTCAACCATCAAACCTCAGTCATGTTCCCAGTAAACAGGGCTCCAGAATCAAACCAATGTCAAGTTCCCACGCCACGGGGTTCCAGTATCAGGCCTCAGTCATGTTCCCCGTGCACAGGGTGCCACAATCAAACTCAGTCATGTTGCCAGGCCACAGGGTTCTGCCATCACACCTCAGTCAAGTTGCCAGGCCACAGGGTTCCAGAATCAAGCCTCAGTCATTTTGCCAGGCCATAGTGTTCCACCATCAAACCTCAGTCATGATCCCAAGCCACATGTTTCCACAATGAAACCTCAGTCATTTTCCCAGGCCAAAGGTTTCCAGAATCAAACCTCAGTCATATTCCCAGGACACATGGTTCCAGAATCAAACCTGAGTCATGTTCGCAGGCCACAGGTTTCAGCAATCAAACCTCAGTCATGTTCCCAGGACACAGGTGTCCAGAATCAAACCTCAGTCATGTTCCCAGGGAACAGGTTTCCAGAAACAAACCTCAGTCATGTTCCCAAGGCACAGGGTTCCAGAATCAAACCTCAGTCTTGTTCCCAGGACACAGGTTGCCAGAATCAACCCGATATCATGTTCCCTAGCCACAGTCTTCCAGAATCAAACCTCAGTCATGTTGCCAGGCCACAGGTTTCCACCATCAAACCTCAGGCATGTTCCCAGGCCACAGGGTTCCAGAATCAAACCGTTCTCATATTCCCAGGCCACAGGGTTCCAGAATCCACCGTTGTCATTTTCCCAGGCCACAAGATTCCAGAATCAATCCTCAGTTATGTTCCCAGGCTACAGGGTTCCAGAATAAAACCTCAGTCATGTTCCCAGTCCACAGGGTTCCAGAACCGAGGCTCAGTCAGGTTCCCGGGGCACAGTATTCCACAATCTAAACAGATGTCATGTTCCCAGGCCTCAGGGTTCCAGAATCCACCGATGTCATGTTCCCAGGCCACAGGGTTCCAGAATCAATCCTCAGTTATGTTCCCAGGCTACAGGGTTCCAGAATAAAACCTCAGTCATGTTCCCAGTCCACAGGGTTCCAGAACCAAGGCTCAGTCAGGTTCCCGGGGCACAGTATTCCACAATCTAAATAGATGTCATGTTCCCAGGCCACAGTGTTCCAGAATCACGCCTCAGTCATGTTCCCAGGCCACAGGGATCCAGAATCAAACTTCAGTCATGTTGCCAGGCCATAGGGTACCACCATCAAACCTCAGTCATAATCCCCGGCCACAGGTTTCCAGAATCAAACCGATTTCATGTTCCCAGGCAACAGGGTACCGGAATCCAAACCGATGTCATGTTCCCAGGCCACAGGATTCCACACTCTAACATCAGTCATCTTCCCAGGCCAATGGTTTCCAGAATCAAACCTCAGTCATATTCCCAGGCCACATGGTTCCAGAATCAAACCTCAGTTGTGTTCCCAGGACACAGGGTTCCAGAATAAAACCTCAGTCATGTTCCCTGGACACAGGTTTCAGAAATAAAATCCCAGTCATGTTCCCAGGCCACAGGGTTCCACAATTAAACCTCAGTCATATTCCCAGGCCAGAGGGTTCCACAATCAAACCTCAGTTCTGTTGCCAGACCACGGTTCCACCATCAAGCCTCAGTCATGTTCCCAGGGAACAGGCTTCCAGAAACAAACCTCAGTCATGTTCCCAAGGCACAGGGTTCCAGAATCAAACCTCAGTCTTGTTCCCAGGACACAGGTTGCCAGAATCAACCCGATATCATGTTCCCTAGCCACAGTCTTCCAGAATCAAACCTCAGTCCCGTTGCCAGGCCACAGGTTTCCACCATCAAACCTCAGGCATGTTCCCAGGCCACAGGGTTCCAGAAGCCACCGATGTCATGTTCCCAGGCAACAGGATTCCACACTCTAACATCAGTCATCTTCCCAGGCCAATGGTTTCCAGAATCAAACCTCAGTCATATTCCCAGGCCACATGGTTCCAGAATAAAACCTCAGTCATGTTCCCTGGACACAGGTTTCAGAAATAAACTCCCAGTCATGTTCCCAGGCCACAGGGTTCCACAATTAAACCTCAGTCATATTCCCAGGCCAGAGGGTTCCACAATCAAACCTCTGTCCTGTTGCTAGGCCACGGTTCCACCATCAAGCCTCACTCATGTTCCCAGGAAAGACTGTTCCACAATCAAACCTAAGTCATCTTGCCAAGCCACAGGGTTCCACCATCAAGCCTCACTCATGTTGCCAGGCCACAGGGTTCCACCATCAAGCCTCACTCATGTTCCCAAGCCTGAGGGTTCCACTATCAAACCTCAATCATGTTGCCAGGCCACAGGTGTCAACCATCAAACCTCAGTCATGTTCCCAGTAAACAGGGCTCCAGAATCAAACCAATGTCAAGTTCCCACGCCACGGGGTTCCAGTATCAGGCCTCAGTCATGTTCCCCGTGCACAGGGTGCCACAATCAAACTCAGTCATGTTGCCAGGCCACAGGGTTCTGCCATCACACCTCAGTCAAGTTGCCAGGCCACAGGGTTCCAGAATCAAGCCTCAGTCATTTTGCCAGGCCATAGTGTTCCACCATCAAACCTCAGTCATGATCCCAAGCCACATGTTTCCACAATGAAACCTCAGTCATTTTCCCAGGCCAAAGGTTTCCAGAATCAAACCTCAGTCATATTCCCAGGACACATGGTTCCAGAATCAAACCTGAGTCATGTTCGCAGGCCACAGGTTTCAGCAATCAAACCTCAGTCATGTTCCCAGGACACAGGTGTCCAGAATCAAACCTCAGTCATGTTCCCAGGGAACAGGTTTCCAGAAACAAACCTCAGTCATGTTCCCAAGGCACAGGGTTCCAGAATCAAACCTCAGTCTTGTTCCCAGGACACAGGTTGCCAGAATCAACCCGATATCATGTTCCCTAGCCACAGTCTTCCAGAATCAAACCTCAGTCATGTTGCCAGGCCACAGGTTTCCACCATCAAACCTCAGGCATGTTCCCAGGCCACAGGGTTCCAGAATCAAACCGTTCTCATATTCCCAGGCCACAGGGTTCCAGAATCCACCGTTGTCATTTTCCCAGGCCACAAGATTCCAGAATCAATCCTCAGTTATGTTCCCAGGCTACAGGGTTCCAGAATAAAACCTCAGTCATGTTCCCAGTCCACAGGGTTCCAGAACCGAGGCTCAGTCAGGTTCCCGGGGCACAGTATTCCACAATCTAAACAGATGTCATGTTCCCAGGCCTCAGGGTTCCAGAATCCACCGATGTCATGTTCCCAGGCCACAGGGTTCCAGAATCAATCCTCAGTTATGTTCCCAGGCTACAGGGTTCCAGAATAAAACCTCAGTCATGTTCCCAGTCCACAGGGTTCCAGAACCAAGGCTCAGTCAGGTTCCCGGGGCACAGTATTCCACAATCTAAATAGATGTCATGTTCCCAGGCCACAGTGTTCCAGAATCACGCCTCAGTCATGTTCCCAGGCCACAGGGATCCAGAATCAAACTTCAGTCATGTTGCCAGGCCATAGGGTACCACCATCAAACCTCAGTCATAATCCCCGGCCAC
The DNA here is from genome assembly GCF_965194825.1 of Balaenoptera physalus. Taxonomy (NCBI): domain Eukaryota; kingdom Metazoa; phylum Chordata; class Mammalia; order Artiodactyla; family Balaenopteridae; genus Balaenoptera; species Balaenoptera physalus. The sequence continues at coordinate 459,745 of NW_028126032.1, forward strand.
AGGTTTCCAGAATCAAACCGATTTCATGTTCCCAGGCAACAGGGTACCGGAATCCAAACCGATGTCATGTTCCCAGGCCACAGGATTCCACACTCTAACATCAGTCATCTTCCCAGGCCAATGGTTTCCAGAATCAAACCTCAGTCATATTCCCAGGCCACATGGTTCCAGAATCAAACCTCAGTTGTGTTCCCAGGACACAGGGTTCCAGAATAAAACCTCAGTCATGTTCCCTGGACACAGGTTTCAGAAATAAAATCCCAGTCATGTTCCCAGGCCACAGGGTTCCACAATTAAACCTCAGTCATATTCCCAGGCCAGAGGGTTCCACAATCAAACCTCAGTTCTGTTGCCAGACCACGGTTCCACCATCAAGCCTCAGTCATGTTCCCAGGGAACAGGCTTCCAGAAACAAACCTCAGTCATGTTCCCAAGGCACAGGGTTCCAGAATCAAACCTCAGTCTTGTTCCCAGGACACAGGTTGCCAGAATCAACCCGATATCATGTTCCCTAGCCACAGTCTTCCAGAATCAAACCTCAGTCCCGTTGCCAGGCCACAGGTTTCCACCATCAAACCTCAGGCATGTTCCCAGGCCACAGGGTTCCAGAAGCCACCGATGTCATGTTCCCAGGCAACAGGATTCCACACTCTAACATCAGTCATCTTCCCAGGCCAATGGTTTCCAGAATCAAACCTCAGTCATATTCCCAGGCCACATGGTTCCAGAATAAAACCTCAGTCATGTTCCCTGGACACAGGTTTCAGAAATAAACTCCCAGTCATGTTCCCAGGCCACAGGGTTCCACAATTAAACCTCAGTCATATTCCCAGGCCAGAGGGTTCCACAATCAAACCTCTGTCCTGTTGCTAGGCCACGGTTCCACCATCAAGCCTCACTCATGTTCCCAGGAAAGCCTGTTCCACAATCAAACCTAAGTCATCTTGCCAAGCCACAGGGTTCCACCATCAAGCCTCACTCATGTTGCCAGGCCACAGGGTTCCACCATCAAGCCTCACTCATGTTCCCAAGCCTGAGGGTTCCACTATCAAACCTCAATCATGTTGCCAGGCCACAGGTTTCAACCATCAAACCTCAGTCATGTTCCCAGTAAACAGGGCTCCAGAATCAAACCAATGTCAAGTTCCCACGCCACGGGGTTCCAGTATCAGGCCTCAGTCATGTTCCCCGTGCACAGGGTGCCACAATCAAACTCAGTCATGTTGCCAGTCCACAGGTTTCTGCCATCACACCTCAGTCAAGTTGCCAGGCCACAGGGTTCCAGAATCAAGCCTCAGTCATTTTGCCAGGCCATAGTGTTCCACCATCAAACCTCAGTCATGATCCCAAGCCACATGTTTCCACAATGAAACCTCAGTCACTTTCCCAGGCCAAAGGTTTCCAGAATCAAACCTCAGTCATATTCCCAGGACACATGGTTCCAGAATCAAACCTGAGTCATGTTCGCAGGCCACAGGTTTCAGCAATCAAACCTCAGTCATGTTCCCAGGACACAGGTTTCCAGAAACAAACCTCAGTCATGTTCCCAAGGCACAGGGTTCCAGAATCAAACCTCAGTCTTGTTCCCAGGACACAGGTTGCCAGAATCAACCCGATATCATGTTCCCTAGCCACAGTCTTCCAGAATCAAACCTCAGTCATGTTGCCAGGCCACAGGTTTCCACCATCAAACCTCAGGCATGTTCCCAGGCCACAGGGTTCCAGAATCAAACCGTTCTCATGTTCCCAGGCCACAGGGTTCCAGAATCCACCGTTGTCATTTTCCCAGGCCACAAGATTCCAGAATCAATCCTCAGTTATGTTCCCAGGCTACAGGGTTCCAGAATAAAATCTCAGTCATGTTCACAGTCCACAGGGTTCCAGAACCGAGGCTCAGTCAGGTTCCCGGGGCACAGTATTCCACAATCTAAACAGATGTCATGTTCCCAGGCCTCAGGGTTCCAGAATCCACCGATGTCATGTTCCCAGGCCACAGGTTTCCAGAATCAATCCTCAGTTATGTTCCCAGGCTACAGGGTTCCAGAATAAAACCTCAGTCATGTTCCCAGTCCACAGGGTTCCAGAACCAAGGCTCAGTCAGGTTCCCGGAACTCAGGGATCCAGAATCAAACTTCAGTCATGTTGCCAGGCCATAGGGTACCACCATCAAACCTCAGTCATATTCCCAGGCCACAGGTTTCTAGAATCAAACCGATTTCATGTTCCCAGGCAAAAGGGTATCGGAATCCAAACCGATGTCATGTTCCCAGGCCACAGGATTCCACACTCTAACATCAGTCATCTTCCCAGGCCAATGGTTTCCAGAATCAAACCTCAGTCATATTCCCAGGCCACATGGTTCCAGAATCAAACCTCAGTTGTGTTCCCAGGACACAGGGTTCCAGAATAAAACCTCAGTTATGTTCCCTGGACACAGGTTTCAGAAATAAAATCCCAGTCAAGTTCCCAGGCCACAGGGTTCCACAATTAAACCTCAGTCATATTCCCAGGCCAGAGGGTTCCACAATCAAACCTCAGTTCTTTTGCCAGACCACGGTTCCACCATCAAGCCTCAGTCATGTTCCCAGGGAACAGGCTTCCAGAAACAAACCTCAGTCATGTTCCCAAGGCACAGGGTTCCAGAATCAAACCTCAGTCTTGTTCCCAGGACACAGGTTGCCAGAATCAACCCGATATCATGTTCCCTAGCCACAGTCTTCCAGAATCAAACCTCAGTCCTGTTGCCAGGCCACAGGTTTCCACCATCAAACCTCAGGCATGTTCCCAGGCCACAGGGTTCCAGAATCCACCGATGTCATGTTCCCAGGCCACAGGATTCCACACTCTAACATCAGTCATCTTCCCAGGCCAATGGTTTCCAGAATCAAACCTCAGTCATATTCCCAGGCCACATGGTTCCAAAATAAAACCTCAGTCATGTTCCCTGGACACAGGTTTCAGAAATAAACTCCAAGTCATGTTCCCAGGCCACAGGGTTCCACAATTAAACCTCAGTCATATTCCCAGGCCAGAGGGTTCCACAATCAAACCTCTGTCCTGTTGCTAGGCCACGGTTCCACCATCAAGCCTCAGTCATGTTCCCAGGAAAGACTGTTCCACAATCAAACCTAAGTCATCTTGCCAAGCCACAGGGTTCCACCATCAAGCCTCACTCATGTTGCCAGGCCACAGGGTTCCACCATCAAGCCTCACTCATGTTCCCAAGCCTGAGGGTTCCACTATCAAACCTCAATCATGTTGCCAGGCCACAGGTGTCAACCATCAAACCTCAGTCATGTTCCCAGTAAACAGGGCTCCAGAATCAAACCAATGTCAAGTTCCCACGCCACGGGTTTCCAGTATCAGGCCTCAGTCATGTTCCCCGTGCACAGGGTGCCACAATCAAACTCAGTCATGTTGCCAGTCCACAGGTTTCTGCCATCACACCTCAGTCAAGTTGCCAGGCCACAGGGTTCCAGAATCAAGCCTCAGTCATTTTGCCAGGCCATAGTGTTCCACCATCAAACCTCAGTCATGATCCCAAGCCACATGTTTCCACAATGAAACCTCAGTCATTTTCCCAGGCCAAAGGTTTCCAGAATCAAACCTCAGTCATATTCCCAGGACACATGGTTCCAGAATCAAACCTGAGTCATGTTCGCAGGCCACAGGTTTCAGCAATCAAACCTCAGTCATGTTCCCAGGACACAGGTGTCCAGAATCAAACCTCAGTCATGTTCCCAGGGAACAGGTTTCCAGAAACAAACCTCAGTCATGTTCCCAAGGCACAGGGTTCCAGAATCAAACCTCAGTCTTGTTCCCAGGACACAGGTTGCCAGAATCAACCCGATATCATGTTCCCTAGCCAGAGTCTTCCAGAATCAAACCTCAGTCATGTTGCCAGGCCACAGGTTTCCACCATCAAACCTCAGGCATGTTCCCAGGCCACAGGGTTCCAGAATTAAACCGTTCTCAAGTTCCCTGGCCACAGGGTTCCAGAATACACCGTTGTCATTTTCCCAGGCCTCAAGATTCCAGAATCAATCCTCAGTTATGTTCCCAGGCTACAGGGTTCCAGAATAAAACCTCAGTCATGTTCCCAGTCCACAGGGTTCCAGAACCGAGGCTCAGTCAGGTTCCTAGGGCACAGTATTCCACAATCTAAACAGATGTCATGTTCCCAGGCCTCAGGGTTCCAGAATCCACCGATGTCATGTTCCCAGGCCACAGGTTTCCAGAATCAATCCTCAGTTATGTTCCCAGGCTACAGGGTTCCAGAATAAAACCTCAGTCATGTTCCCAGTCCACAGGGTTCCAGAACCAAGGCTCAGTCAGGTTCCCGGGGCACAGTATTTCACAATCTAAATAGATGTCATGTTCCCAGGTCACAGTTTTCCAGAATCACGTCTCAGTCATGTTCCCAGGCCACAGGGATCCAGAATCAAACTTCAGTCATGTTGCCAGGCCATAGGGTACCACGATCAAACCTCAGTCATATTCCCAGGCCACAGTTTTCTAGAATCAAACCGATTTCATGTTCCCAGGCAACAGGGTACCGGAATCCAAACCGATGTCATGTTCCCAGGCCACAGGATTCCACACTCTAACATCAGTCATCTTCCCAGGCCAATGGTTTCCAGAATCAAACCTCAGTCATATTCCCAGGCCACATGGTTCCAGAATCAAACCTCAGTTGTGTTCCCAGGACACAGGGTTCCAGAATAAAACCTCAGTCATGTTCCCTGGACACAGGTTTCAGAAATAAAATCCCAGTCATGTTCCCAGGCCACAGGGTTCCACAATTAAACCTCAGTCATATTCCCAGGCCAGAGGGTTCCACAATCAAACCTCAGTTCTGTTGCCAGACCACGGTTCCACCATCAAGCCTCAGTCATGTTCCCAGGGAACAGGCTTCCAGAAACAAACCTCAGTCATGTTCCCAAGGCACAGGGTTCCAGAATCAAACCTCAGTCTTGTTCCCAGGACACAGGTTGCCAGAATCAACCCGATATCATGTTCCCTAGCCACAGTCTTCCAGAATCAAACCTCAGTCCTGTTGCCAGGCCACAGGTTTCCACCATCAAACCTCAGGCATGTTCCCAGGTCACAGGGTTCCAGAATCCACCGATGTCATGTTCCCAGGCCACAGGATTCCACACTCTAACATCAGTCATCTTCCCAGGCCAATGGTTTCCAGAATCAAACCTCAGTCATATTCCCAGGCCACATGGTTCCAGAATAAAACCTCAGTCATGTTCCCTGGACACAGGTTTCAGAAATAAACTCCCAGTCATGTTCCCAGGCCACAGGGTTCCACAATTAAACCTCAGTCATATTCCCAGGCCAGAGGGTTCCACAATCAAACCTCTGTCCTGTTGATAGGCCACGGTTCCCCCATCAAGCCTCACTCATGTTCCCAGGAAAGACTGTTCCACAATCAAACCTAAGTCATCTTGCCAAGCCACAGGGTTCCACCATCAAGCCTCACTCATGTTGCCAGGCCACAGGGTTCCACCATCAAGCCTCACTCATGTTCCCAAGCCTGAGGGTTCCACTATCAAACCTCAATCATGTTGCCAGGCCACAGGTGTCAACCATCAAACCTCAGTCATGTTCCCAGTAAACAGGGCTCCAGAATCAAACCAATGTCAAGTTCCCACGCCACGGGGTTCCAGTATCAGGCCTCAGTCATGTTCCCCGTGCACAGGGTGCCACAATCAAACTCAGTCATGTTGCCAGGCCACAGGGTTCTGCCATCACACCTCAGTCAAGTTGCCAGGCCACAGGGTTCCAGAATCAAGCCTCAGTCATTTTGCCAGGCCATAGTGTTCCACCATCAAACCTCAGTCATGATCCCAAGCCACATGTTTCCACAATGAAACCTCAGTCATTTTCCCAGGCCAAAGGTTTCCAGAATCAAACCTCAGTCATATTCCCAGGACACATGGTTCCAGAATCAAACCTGAGTCATGTTCGCAGGCCACAGGTTTCAGCAATCAAACCTCAGTCATGTTCCCAGGACACAGGTGTCCAGAATCAAACCTCAGTCATGTTCCCAGGGAACAGGTTTCCAGAAACAAACCTCAGTCATGTTCCCAAGGCACAGGGTTCCAGAATCAAACCTCAGTCTTGTTCCCAGGACACAGGTTGCCAGAATCAACCCGATATCATGTTCCCTAGCCACAGTCTTCCAGAATCAAACCTCAGTCATGTTGCCAGGCCACAGGTTTCCACCATCAAACCTCAGGCATGTTCCCAGGCCACAGGGTTCCAGAATCAAACCGTTCTCATATTCCCAGGCCACAGGGTTCCAGAATCCACCGTTGTCATTTTCCCAGGCCACAAGATTCCAGAATCAATCCTCAGTTATGTTCCCAGGCTACAGGGTTCCAGAATAAAACCTCAGTCATGTTCCCAGTCCACAGGGTTCCAGAACCGAGGCTCAGTCAGGTTCCCGGGGCACAGTATTCCACAATCTAAACAGATGTCATGTTCCCAGGCCTCAGGGTTCCAGAATCCACCGATGTCATGTTCCCAGGCCACAGGTTTCCAGAATCAATCCTCAGTTATGTTCCCAGGCTACAGGGTTCCAGAATAAAACCTCAGTCATGTTCCCAGTCCACAGGGTTCCAGAACCAAGGCTCAGTCAGGTTCCCGGGGCACAGTATTCCACAATCTAAATAGATGTCATGTTCCCAGGCCACAGTGTTCCAGAATCACGCCTCAGTCATGTTCCCAGGCCACAGGGATCCAGAATCAAACTTCAGTCATGTTGCCAGGCCATAGGGTACCACCATCAAACCTCAGTCATAATCCCAGGCCACAGGTTTCCAGAATCAAACCGATTTCATGTTCCCAGGCAACAGGGTACCGGAATCCAAACCGATGTCATGTTCCCAGGCCACAGGATTCCACACTCTAACATCAGTCATCTTCCCAGGCCAATGGTTTCCAGAATCAAACCTCAGTCATATTCCCAGGCCACATGGTTCCAGAATCAAACCTCAGTTGTGTTCCCAGGACACAGGGTTCCAGAATAAAACCTCAGTCATGTTCCCTGGACACAGGTTTCAGAAATAAAATCCCAGTCATGTTCCCAGGCCACAGGGTTCCACAATTAAACCTCAGTCATATTCCCAGGCCAGAGGGTTCCACAATCAAACCTCAGTTCTGTTGCCAGACCACGGTTCCACCATCAAGCCTCAGTCATGTTCCCAGGGAACAGGCTTCCAGAAACAAACCTCAGTCATGTTCCCAAGGCACAGGGTTCCAGAATCAAACCTCAGTCTTGTTCCCAGGACACAGGTTGCCAGAATCAACCCGATATCATGTTCCCTAGCCACAGTCTTCCAGAATCAAACCTCAGTCCTGTTGCCAGGCCACAGGTTTCCACCATCAAACCTCAGGCATGTTCCCAGGCCACAGGGTTCCAGAAGCCACCGATGTCATGTTCCCAGGCCACAGGATTCCACACTCTAACATCAGTCATCTTCCCAGGCCAATGGTTTCCAGAATCAAACCTCAGTCATATTCCCAGGCCACATGGTTCCAGAATAAAACCTCAGTCATGTTCCCTGGACACAGGTTTCAGAAATAAACTCCCAGTCATGTTCCCAGGCCACAGGGTTCCACAATTAAACCTCAGTCATATTCCCAGGCCAGAGGGTTCCACAATCAAACCTCTGTCCTGTTGCTAGGCCACGGTTCCACCATCAAGCCTCACTCATGTTCCCAGGAAAGACTGTTCCACAATCAAACCTAAGTCATCTTGCCAAGCCACAGGGTTCCACCATCAAGCCTCACTCATGTTGCCAGGCCACAGGGTTCCACCATCAAGCCTCACTCATGTTCCCAAGCCTGAGGGTTCCACTATCAAACCTCAATCATGTTGCCAGGCCACAGGTTTCAACCATCAAACCTCAGTCATGTTCCCAGTAAACAGGGCTCCAGAATCAAACCAATGTCAAGTTCCCACGCCACGGGGTTCCAGTATCAGGCCTCAGTCATGTTCCCCGTGCACAGGGTGCCACAATCAAACTCAGTCATGTTGCCAGTCCACAGGTTTCTGCCATCACACCTCAGTCAAGTTGCCAGGCCACAGGGTTCCAGAATCAAGCCTCAGTCATTTTGCCAGGCCATAGTGTTCCACCATCAAACCTCAGTCATGATCCCAAGCCACATGTTTCCACAATGAAACCTCAGTCACTTTCCCAGGCCAAAGGTTTCCAGAATCAAACCTCAGTCATATTCCCAGGACACATGGTTCCAGAATCAAACCTGAGTCATGTTCGCAGGCCACAGGTTTCAGCAATCAAACCTCAGTCATGTTCCCAGGACACAGGTTTCCAGAAACAAACCTCAGTCATGTTCCCAAGGCACAGGGTTCCAGAATCAAACCTCAGTCTTGTTCCCAGGACACAGGTTGCCAGAATCAACCCGATATCATGTTCCCTAGCCACAGTCTTCCAGAATCAAACCTCAGTCATGTTGCCAGGCCACAGGTTTCCACCATCAAACCTCAGGCATGTTCCCAGGCCACAGGGTTCCAGAATCAAACCGTTCTCATGTTCCCAGGCCACAGGGTTCCAGAATCCACCGTTGTCATTTTCCCAGGCCACAAGATTCCAGAATCAATCCTCAGTTATGTTCCCAGGCTACAGGGTTCCAGAATAAAATCTCAGTCATGTTCACAGTCCACAGGGTTCCAGAACCGAGGCTCAGTCAGGTTCCCGGGGCACAGTATTCCACAATCTAAACAGATGTCATGTTCCCAGGCCTCAGGGTTCCAGAATCCACCGATGTCATGTTCCCAGGCCACAGGTTTCCAGAATCAATCCTCAGTTATGTTCCCAGGCTACAGGGTTCCAGAATAAAACCTCAGTCATGTTCCCAGTCCACAGGGTTCCAGAACCAAGGCTCAGTCAGGTTCCCGGAACTCAGGGATCCATAATCAAACTTCAGTCATGTTGCCAGGCCATAGGGTACCACCATCAAACCTCAGTCATATTCCCAGGCCACAGGTTTCTAGAATCAAACCGATTTCATGTTCCCAGGCAAAAGGGTATCGGAATCCAAACCGATGTCATGTTCCCAGGCCACAGGATTCCACACTCTAACATCAGTCATCTTCCCAGGCCAATGGTTTCCAGAATCAAACCTCAGTCATATTCCCAGGCCACATGGTTCCAGAATCAAACCTCAGTTGTGTTCCCAGGACACAGGGTTCCAGAATAAAACCTCAGTTATGTTCCCTGGACACAGGTTTCAGAAATAAAATCCCAGTCAAGTTCCCAGGCCACAGGGTTCCACAATTAAACCTCAGTCATATTCCCAGGCCAGAGGGTTCCACAATCAAACCTCAGTTCTTTTGCCAGACCACGGTTCCACCATCAAGCCTCAGTCATGTTCCCAGGGAACAGGCTTCCAGAAACAAACCTCAGTCATGTTCCCAAGGCACAGGGTTCCAGAATCAAACCTCAGTCTTGTTCCCAGGACACAGGTTGCCAGAATCAACCCGATATCATGTTCCCTAGCCACAGTCTTCCAGAATCAAACCTCAGTCCTGTTGCCAGGCCACAGGTTTCCACCATCAAACCTCAGGCATGTTCCCAGGCCACAGGGTTCCAGAATCCACCGATGTCATGTTCCCAGGCCACAGGATTCCACACTCTAACATCAGTCATCTTCCCAGGCCAATGGTTTCCAGAATCAAACCTCAGTCATATTCCCAGGCCACATGGTTCCAAAATAAAACCTCAGTCATGTTCCCTGGACACAGGTTTCAGAAATAAACTCCAAGTCATGTTCCCAGGCCACAGGGTTCCACAATTAAACCTCAGTCATATTCCCAGGCCAGAGGGTTCCACAATCAAACCTCTGTCCTGTTGCTAGGCCACGGTTCCACCATCAAGCCTCAGTCATGTTCCCAGGAAAGACTGTTCCACAATCAAACCTAAGTCATCTTGCCAAGCCACAGGGTTCCACCATCAAGCCTCACTCATGTTGCCAGGCCACAGGGTTCCACCATCAAGCCTCACTCATGTTCCCAAGCCTGAGGGTTCCACTATCAAACCTCAATCATGTTGCCAGGCCACAGGTGTCAACCATCAAACCTCAGTCATGTTCCCAGTAAACAGGGCTCCAGAATCAAACCAATGTCAAGTTCCCACGCCACGGGTTTCCAGTATCAGGCCTCAGTCATGTTCCCCGTGCACAGGGTGCCACAATCAAACTCAGTCATGTTGCCAGTCCACAGGTTTCTGCCATCACACCTCAGTCAAGTTGCCAGGCCACAGGGTTCCAGAATCAAGCCTCAGTCATTTTGCCAGGCCATAGTGTTCCACCATCAAACCTCAGTCATGATCCCAAGCCACATGTTTCCACAATGAAACCTCAGTCATTTTCCCAGGCCAAAGGTTTCCAGAATCAAACCTCAGTCATATTCCCAGGACACATGGTTCCAGAATCAAACCTGAGTCATGTTCGCAGGCCACAGGTTTCAGCAATCAAACCTCAGTCATGTTCCCAGGACACAGGTGTCCAGAATCAAACCTCAGTCATGTTCCCAGGGAACAGGTTTCCAGAAACAAACCTCAGTCATGTTCCCAAGGCACAGGGTTCCAGAATCAAACCTCAGTCTTGTTCCCAGGACACAGGTTGCCAGAATCAACCCGATATCATGTTCCCTAGCCAGAGTCTTCCAGAATCAAACCTCAGTCATGTTGCCAGGCCACAGGTTTCCACCATCAAACCTCAGGCATGTTCCCAGGCCACAGGGTTCCAGAATTAAACCGTTCTCAAGTTCCCAGGCCACAGGGTTCCAGAATACACCGTTGTCATTTTCCCAGGCCTCAAGATTCCAGAATCAATCCTCAGTTATGTTCCCAGGCTACAGGGTTCCAGAATAAAACCTCAGTCATGTTCCCAGTCCACAGGGTTCCAGAACCGAGGCTCAGTCAGGTTCCTAGGGCACAGTATTCCACAATCTAAACAGATGTCATGTTCCCAGGCCTCAGGGTTCCAGAATCCACCGATGTCATGTTCCCAGGCCACAGGTTTCCAGAATCAATCCTCAGTTATGTTCCCAGGCTACAGGGTTCCAGAATAAAACCTCAGTCATGTTCCCAGTCCACAGGGTTCCAGAACCAAGGCTCAGTCAGGTTCCCGGGGCACAGTATTTCACAATCTAAATAGATGTCATGTTCCCAGGTCACAGTTTTCCAGAATCACGTCTCAGTCATGTTCCCAGGCCACAGGGATCCAGAATCAAACTTCAGTCATGTTGCCAGGCCATAGGGTACCACGATCAAACCTCAGTCATATTCCCAGGCCACAGTTTTCTAGAATCAAACCGATTTCATGTTCCCAGGCAACAGGGTACCGGAATCCAAACCGATGTCATGTTCCCAGGCCACAGGATTCCACACTCTAACATCAGTCATCTTCCCAGGCCAATGGTTTCCAGAATCAAACCTCAGTCATATTCCCAGGCCACATGGTTCCAGAATCAAACCTCAGTTGTGTTCCCAGGACACAGGGTTCCAGAATAAAACCTCAGTCATGTTCCCTGGACACAGGTTTCGGAAATAAAATCCCAGTCATGTTCCCAGGCCACAGGGTTCCACAATTAAACCTCAGTCATATTCCCAGGCCAGAGGGTTCCACAATCAAACCTCAGTTCTGTTGCCAGACCACGGTTCCACCATCAAGCCTCAGTCATGTTCCCAGGGAACAGGCTTCCAGAAACAAACCTCAGTCATGTTCCCAAGGCACAGGGTTCCAGAATCAAACCTCAGTCTTGTTCCCAGGACACAGGTTGCCAGAATCAACCCGATATCATGTTCCCTAGCCACAGTCTTCCAGAATCAAACCTCAGTCCTGTTGCCAGGCCACAGGTTTCCACCATCAAACCTCAGGCATGTTCCCAGGTCACAGGGTTCCAGAATCCACCGATGTCATGTTCCCAGGCCACAGGATTCCACACTCTAACATCAGTCATCTTCCCAGGCCAATGGTTTCCAGAATCAAACCTCAGTCATATTCCCAGGCCACATGGTTCCAGAATAAAACCTCAGTCATGTTCCCTGGACACAGGTTTCAGAAATAAACTCCCAGTCATGTTCCCAGGCCACAGGGTTCCACAATTAAACCTCAGTCATATTCCCAGGCCAGAGGGTTCCACAATCAAACCTCTGTCCTGTTGATAGGCCACGGTTCCCCCATCAAGCCTCACTCATGTTCCCAGGAAAGACTGTTCCACAATCAAACCTAAGTCATCTTGCCAAGCCACAGGGTTCCACCATCAAGCCTCACTCATGTTGCCAGGCCACAGGGTTCCACCATCAAGCCTCACTCATGTTCCCAAGCCTGAGGGTTCCACTATCAAACCTCAATCATGTTGCCAGGCCACAGGTGTCAACCATCAAACCTCAGTCATGTTCCCAGTAAACAGGGCTCCAGAATCAAACCAATGTCAAGTTCCCACGCCACGGGGTTCCAGTATCAGGCCTCAGTCATGTTCCCCGTGCACAGGGTGCCACAATCAAACTCAGTCATGTTGCCAGGCCACAGGGTTCTGCCATCACACCTCAGTCAAGTTGCCAGGCCACAGGGTTCCAGAATCAAGCCTCAGTCATTTTGCCAGGCCATAGTGTTCCACCATCAAACCTCAGTCATGATCCCAAGCCACATGTTTCCACAATGAAACCTCAGTCATTTTCCCAGGCCAAAGGTTTCCAGAATCAAACCTCAGTCATATTCCCAGGACACATGGTTCCAGAATCAAACCTGAGTCATGTTCGCAGGCCACAGGTTTCAGCAATCAAACCTCAGTCATGTTCCCAGGACACAGGTGTCCAGAATCAAACCTCAGTCATGTTCCCAGGGAACAGGTTTCCAGAAACAAACCTCAGTCATGTTCCCAAGGCACAGGGTTCCAGAATCAAACCTCAGTCTTGTTCCCAGGACACAGGTTGCCAGAATCAACCCGATATCATGTTCCCTAGCCACAGTCTTCCAGAATCAAACCTCAGTCATGTTGCCAGGCCACAGGTTTCCACCATCAAACCTCAGGCATGTTCCCAGGTCACAGGGTTCCAGAATCCACCGATGTCATGTTCCCAGGCCACAGGATTCCACACTCTAACATCAGTCATCTTCCCAGGCCAATGGTTTCCAGAATCAAACCTCAGTCATATTCCCAGGCCACATGGTTCCAGAATAAAACCTCAGTCATGTTCCCTGGACACAGGTTTCAGAAATAAACTCCCAGTCATGTTCCCAGGCCACAGGGTTCCACAATTAAACCTCAGTCATATTCTCAGGCCAGAGGGTTCCACAATCAAACCTCTGTCCTGTTGATAGGCCACGGTTCCCCCATCAAGCCTCACTCATGTTCCCAGGAAAGACTGTTCCACAATCAAACCTAAGTCATCTTGCCAAGCCACAGGGTTCCACCATCAAGCCTCACTCATGTTGCCAGGCCACAGGGTTCCACCATCAAGCCTCACTCATGTTCCCAAGCCTGAGGGTTCCACTATCAAACCTCAATCATGTTGCCAGGCCACAGGTGTCAACCATCAAACCTCAGTCATGTTCCCAGTAAACAGGGCTCCAGAATCAAACCAATGTCAAGTTCCCACGCCACGGGGTTCCAGTATCAGGCCTCAGTCATGTTCCCCGTGCACAGGGTGCCACAATCAAACTCAGTCATGTTGCCAGGCCACAGGGTTCTGCCATCACACCTCAGTCAAGTTGCCAGGCCACAGGGTTCCAGAATCATGCCTCAGTCATTTTGCCAGGCCATAGTGTTCCACCATCAAACCTCAGTCATGATCCCAAGCCACATGTTTCCACAATGAAACCTCAGTCATTTTCCCAGGCCAAAGGTTTCCAGAATCAAACCTCAGTCATATTCCCAGGACACATGGTTCCAGAATCAAACCTGAGTCATGTTCGCAGGCCACAGGTTTCAGCAATCAAACCTCAGTCATGTTCCCAGGACACAGGTGTCCAGAATCAAACCTCAGTCATGTTCCCAGGGAACAGGTTTCCAGAAACAAACCTCAGTCATGTTCCCAAGGCACAGGGTTCCAGAATCAAACCTCAGTCTTGTTCCCAGGACACAGGTTGCCAGAATCAACCCGATATCATGTTCCCTAGCCACAGTCTTCCAGAATCAAACCTCAGTCATGTTGCCAGGCCACAGGTTTCCACCATCAAACCTCAGGCATGTTCCCAGGCCACAGGGTTCCAGAATCAAACCGTTCTCATGTTCCCAGGCCACAGGGTTCCAGAATCCACCGTTGTCATTTTCCCAGGCCACAAGATTCCAGAATCAATCCTCAGTTATGTTCCCAGGCTACAGGGTTCCAGAATAAAACCTCAGTCATGTTCCCAGTCCACAGGGTTCCAGAACCGAGGCTCAGTCAGGTTCCCGGGGCACAGTATTCCACAATCTAAACAGATGTCATGTTCCCAGGCCTCAGGGTTCCAGAATCCACCGATGTCATGTTCCCAGGCCACAGGGTTCCAGAATCAATCCTCAGTTATGTTCCCAGGCTACAGGGTTCCAGAATAAAACCTCAGTCATGTTCCCAGTCCACAGGGTTCCAGAACCAAGGCTCAGTCAGGTTCCCGGGGCACAGTATTCCACAATCTAAATAGATGTCATGTTCCCAGGCCACAGTGTTCCAGAATCACGCCTCAGTCATGTTCCCAGGCCACAAGGATCCAGAATCAAACTTCAGTCATGTTGCCAGGCCGTAGGGTACCACCATCAAACCTCAGTCATAATCCCAGGCCACAGGTTTCCAGAATCAAACCGATTTCATGTTCCCAGGCAACAGGGTACCGGAATCCAAACCGATGTCATGTTCCCAGGCCACAGGATTCCACACTCTAACATCAGTCATCTTCCCAGGCCAATGGTTTCCAGAATCAAACCTCAGTCATATTCCCAGGCCACATGGTTCCAGAATCAAACCTCAGTTGTTTTCCCAGGCCACAGGGTTCCACAATTAAACCTCAGTCATATTCCCAGGCCAGAGGGTTCCACAATCAAACCTCAGTTCTGTTGCCATACCACGGTTCCACCATCAAGCCTCAGTCATGTTCCCAGGGAACAGGCTTCCAGAAACAAACCTCAGTCATGTTCCCAAGGCACAGGGTTCCAGAATCAAACCTCAGTCATTTTCCCAGGCCAAAGGTTTCCAGAATCAAACCTCAGTCATATTCCCAGGACACATGGTTCCAGAATCAAACCTGAGTCATGTTCGCAGGCCACAGGTTTCAGCAATCAAACCTCAGTCATGTTCCCAGGACACAGGTGTCCAGAATCAAACCTCAGTCATGTTCCCAGGGAACAGGTTTCCAGAAACAAACCTCAGTCATGTTCCCAAGGCACAGGGTTCCAGAATCAAACCTCAGTCTTGTTCCCAGGACACAGGTTGCCAGAATCAACCCGATATCATGTTCCCTAGCCACAGTCTTCCAGAATCAAACCTCAGTCATGTTGCCAGGCCACAGGTTTCCACCATCAAACCTCAGGCATGTTCCCAGGCCACAGGGTTCCAGAATCAAACCGTTCTCATGTTCCCAGGCCACAGGGTTCCAGAATCCACCGTTGTCATTTTCCCAGGCCACAAGATTCCAGAATCAATCCTCAGTTATGTTCCCAGGCTACAGGGTTCCAGAATAAAACCTCAGTCATGTTCCCAGTCCACAGGGTTCCAGAACCGAGGCTCAGTCAGGTTCCCGGGGCACAGTATTCCACAATCTAAACAGATGTCATGTTCCCAGGCCTCAGGGTTCCAGAATCCACCGATGTCATGTTCCCAGGCCACAGGGTTCCAGAATCAATCCTCAGTTATGTTCCCAGGCTACAGGGTTCCAGAATAAAACCTCAGTCATGTTCCCAGTCCACAGGGTTCCAGAACCAAGGCTCAGTCAGGTTCCCGGGGCACAGTATTCCACAATCTAAATAGATGTCATGTTCCCAGGCCACAGTGTTCCAGAATCACGCCTCAGTCATGTTCCCAGGCCACAGGGATCCAGAATCAAACTTCAGTCATGTTGCCAGGCCATAGGGTACCACCATCAAACCTCAGTCATAATCCCAGGCCACAGGTTTCCAGAATCAAACCGATTTCATGTTCCCAGGCAACAGAGTACCGGAATCCAAACCGATGTCATGTTCCCAGGCCACAGGATTCCACACTCTAACATCAGTCATCTTCCCAGGCCAATGGTTTCCAGAATCAAACCTCAGTCATATTCCCAGGCCACATGGTTCCAGAATCAAACCTCAGTTGTGTTCCCAGGACACAGGGTTCCAGAATAAAACCTCAGTCATGTTCCCTGGACACAGGTTTCAGAAATAAAATCCCAGTCATGTTCCCAGGCCACAGGGTTCCACAATTAAACCTCAGTCATATTCCCAGGCCAGAGGGTTCCACAATCAAACCTCAGTTCTGTTGCCAGACCACGGTTCCACCATCAAGCCTCAGTCATGTTCCCAGGGAACAGGCTTCCAGAAACAAACCTCAGTCATGTTCCCAAGGCACAGGGTTCCAGAATCAAACCTCAGTCTTGTTCCCAGGACACAGGTTGCCAGAATCAACCCGATATCATGTTCCCTAGCCACAGTCTTCCAGAATCAAACCTCAGTCCTGTTGCCAGGCCACAGGTTTCCACCATCAAACCTCAGGCATGTTCCCAGGCCACAGGGTTCCAGAAGCCACCGATGTCATGTTCCCAGGCCACAGGATTCCACACTCTAACATCAGTCATCTTCCCAGGCCAATGGTTTCCAGAATCAAACCTCAGTCATATTCCCAGGCCACATGGTTCCAGAATAAAACCTCAGTCATGTTCCCTGGACACAGGTTTCAGAAATAAACTCCCAGTCATGTTCCCAGGCCACAGGGTTCCACAATTAAACCTCAGTCATATTCCCAGGCCAGAGGGTTCCACAATCAAACCTCTGTCCTGTTGCTAGGCCACGGTTCCACCATCAAGCCTCACTCATGTTCCCAGGAAAGACTGTTCCACAATCAAACCTAAGTCATCTTGCCAAGCCACAGGGTTCCACCATCAAGCCTCACTCATGTTGCCAGGCCACAGGTTTCCACCATCAAGCCTCACTCATGTTCCCAAGCCTGAGGGTTCCACTATCAAACCTCAATCATGTTGCCAGGCCACAGGTTTCAACCATCAAACCTCAGTCATGTTCCCAGTAAACAGGGCTCCAGAATCAAACCAATGTCAAGTTCCCACGCCACGGGGTTCCAGTATCAGGCCTCAGTCATGTTCCCCGTGCACAGGGTGCCACAATCAAACTCAGTCATGTTGCCAGTCCACAGGTTTCTGCCATCACACCTCAGTCAAGTTGCCAGGCCACAGGGTTCCAGAATCAAGCCTCAGTCATTTTGCCAGGCCATAGTGTTCCACCATCAAACCTCAGTCATGATCCCAAGCCACATGTTTCCACAATGAAACCTCAGTCACTTTCCCAGGCCAAAGGTTTCCAGAATCAAACCTCAGTCATATTCCCAGGACACATGGTTCCAGAATCAAACCTGAGTCATGTTCGCAGGCCACAGGTTTCAGCAATCAAACCTCAGTCATGTTCCCAGGACACAGGTTTCCAGAAACAAACCTCAGTCATGTTCCCAAGGCACAGGGTTCCAGAATCAAACCTCAGTCTTGTTCCCAGGACACAGGTTGCCAGAATCAACCCGATATCATGTTCCCTAGCCACAGTCTTCCAGAATGAAACCTCAGTCATGTTGCCAGGCCACAGGTTTCCACCATCAAACCTCAGGCATGTTCCCAGGCCACAGGGTTCCAGAATCAAACCGTTCTCATGTTCCCAGGCCACAGGGTTCCAGAATCCACCGTTGTCATTTTCCCAGGCCACAAGATTCCAGAATCAATCCTCAGTTATGTTCCCAGGCTACAGGGTTCCAGAATAAAATCTCAGTCATGTTCCCAGTCCACAGGGTTCCAGAACCGAGGCTCAGTCAGGTTCCCGGGGCACAGTATTCCACAATCTAAACAGATGTCATGTTCCCAGGCCTCAGGGTTCCAGAATCCACCGATGTCATGTTCCCAGGCCACAGGTTTCCAGAATCAATCCTCAGTTATGTTCCCAGGCTACAGGGTTCCAGAATAAAACCTCAGTCATGTTCCCAGTCCACAGGGTTCCAGAACCAAGGCTCAGTCAGGTTCCCGGAACTCAGGGATCCATAATCAAACTTCAGTCATGTTGCCAGGCCATAGGGTACCACCATCAAACCTCAGTCATATTCCCAGGCCACAGGTTTCTAGAATCAAACCGATTTCATGTTCCCAGGCAAAAGGGTATCGGAATCCAAACCGATGTCATGTTCCCAGGCCACAGGATTCCACACTCTAACATCAGTCATCTTCCCAGGCCAATGGTTTCCAGAATCAAACCTCAGTCATATTCCCAGGCCACATGGTTCCAGAATCAAACCTCAGTTGTGTTCCCAGGACACAGGGTTCCAGAATAAAACCTCAGTTATGTTCCCTGGACACAGGTTTCAGAAATAAAATCCCAGTCAAGTTCCCAGGCCACAGGGTTCCACAATTAAACCTCAGTCATATTCCCAGGCCAGAGGGTTCCACAATCAAACCTCTGTCCTGTTCCTAGGCCACGGTTCCACCATCAAGCCTCAGTCATGTTCCCAGGAAAGACTGTTCCACAATCAAACCTAAGTCATCTTGCCAAGCCACAGGGTTCCACCATCAAGCCTCACTCATGTTGCCAGGCCACAGGGTTCCACCATCAAGCCTCACTCATGTTCCCAAGCCTGAGGGTTCCACTATCAAACCTCAATCATGTTGCCAGGCCACAGGTTTCAACCATCAAACCTCAGTCATGTTCCCAGTAAACAGGGCTCCAGAATCAAACCAATGTCAAGTTCCCACGCCACGGGTTTCCAGTATCAGGCCTCAGTCATGTTCCCCGTGCACAGGGTGCCACAATCAAACTCAGTCATGTTGCCAGTCCACAGGTTTCTGCCATCACACCTCAGTCAAGTTGCCAGGCCACAGGGTTCCAGAATCAAGCCTCAGTCATTTTGCCAGGCCATAGTGTTCCACCATCAAACCTCAGTCATGATCCCAAGCCACATGTTTCCACAATGAAACCTCAGTCATTTTCCCAGGCCAAAGGTTTCCAGAATCAAACCTCAGTCATATTCCCAGGACACATGGTTCCAGAATCAAACCTGAGTCATGTTCGCAGGCCACAGGTTTCAGCAATCAAACCTCAGTCATGTTCCCAGGACACAGGTGTCCAGAATCAAACCTCAGTCATGTTCCCAGGAACAGGTTTCCAGAAACAAACCTCAGTCATGTTCCCAAGGCACAGGGTTCCAGAATCAAACCTCAGTCTTGTTCCCAGGACACAGGTTGCCAGAATCAACCCGATATCATGTTCCCTAGCCAGAGTCTTCCAGAATCAAACCTCAGTCATGTTGCCAGGCCACAGGTTTCCACCATCAAACCTCAGGCATGTTCCCAGGCCACAGGGTTCCAGAATTAAACCGTTCTCAAGTTCCCAGGCCACAGGGTTCCAGAATACACCGTTGTCATTTTCCCAGGCCTCAAGATTCCAGAATCAATCCTCAGTTATGTTCCCAGGCTACAGGGTTCCAGAATAAAACCTCAGTCATGTTCCCAGTCCACAGGGTTCCAGAACCGAGGCTCAGTCAGGTTCCTAGGGCACAGTATTCCACAATCTAAACAGATGTCATGTTCCCAGGCCTCAGGGTTCCAGAATCCACCGATGTCATGTTCCCAGGCCACAGGTTTCCAGAATCAATCCTCAGTTATGTTCCCAGGCTACAGGGTTCCAGAATAAAACCTCAGTCATGTTCCCAGTCCACAGGGTTCCAGAACCAAGGCTCAGTCAGGTTCCCGGGGCACAGTATTTCACAATCTAAATAGATGTCATGTTCCCAGGTCACAGTTTTCCAGAATCACGTCTCAGTCATGTTCCCAGGCCACAGGGATCCAGAATCAAACTTCAGTCATGTTGCCAGGCCATAGGGTACCACGATCAAACCTCAGTCATATTCCCAGGCCACAGTTTTCTAGAATCAAACCGATTTCATGTTCCCAGGCAACAGGGTACCGGAATCCAAACCGATGTCATGTTCCCAGGCCACAGGATTCCACACTCTAACATCAGTCATCTTCCCAGGCCAATGGTTTCCAGAATCAAACCTCAGTCATATTCCCAGGCCACATGGTTCCAGAATAAAACCTCAGTCATGTTCCCTGGACACAGGTTTCAGAAATAAACTCCCAGTCATGTTCCCAGGCCACAGGGTTCCACAATTAAACCTCAGTCATATTCCCAGGCCAGAGGGTTCCACAATCAAACCTCTGTCCTGTTGCTAGGCCACGGTTCCACCATCAAGCCTCACTCATGTTCCCAGGAAAGACTGTTCCACAATCAAACCTAAGTCATCTTGCCAAGCCACAGGGTTCCACCATCAAGCCTCACTCATGTTCCCAAGCCTGAGGGTTCCACTATCAAACCTCAATCATGTTGCCAGGCCACAGGTGTCAACCATCAAACCTCAGTCATGTTCCCAGTAAACAGGGCTCCAGAATCAAACCAATGTCAAGTTCCCACGCCACGGGGTTCCAGTATCAGGCCTCAGTCATGTTCCCCGTGCACAGGGTGCCACAATCAAACTCAGTCATGTTGCCAGGCCACAGGTTTCTGCCATCACACCTCAGTCAAGTTGCCAGGCCACAGGGTTCCAGAATCAAGCCTCAGTCATTTTGCCAGGCCGTAGTGTTCCACCATCAAACCTCAGTCATGATCCCAAGCCACATGTTTCCACAATGAAACCTCAGTCATTTTCCCAGGCCAAAGGTTTCCAGAATCAAACCTCAGTCATATTCCCAGGACACATGGTTCCAGAATCAAACCTGAGTCATGTTCGCAGGCCACAGGTTTCAGCAATCAAACCTCAGTCATGTTCCCAGGACACAGGTGTCCAGAATCAAACCTCAGTCATGTTCCCAGGGAACAGGTTTCCAGAAACAAACCTCAGTCATGTTCCCAAGGCACAGGGTTCCAGAATCAAACCTCAGTCTTGTTCCCAGGACACAGGTTGCCAGAATCAACCCGACATCATGTTCCCTAGCCACAGTCTTCCAGATTCAAACCTCAGTCATGTTGCCAGGCCACAGGTTTCCACCATCAAACCTCAGGCATGTTCCCAGGCCACAGGGTTCCAGAATCAAACCGTTCTAATGTTCCCAGGCCACAGGGTTCCAGAATCCACCGTTGTCATTTTCCCAGGCCACAAGATTCCAGAATCAATCCTCAGTTATGTTCCCAGGCTACAGGGTTCCAGAATAAAACCTCAGTCATGTTCCCAGTCCACAGGGTTCCAGAACCGAGGCTCAGTCAGGTTCCCGGGGCACAGTATTCCACAATCTAAATAGATGTCATGTTCCCAGGCCTCAGGTTTCCAGAATCCACCGATGTCATATTCCCAGGCCACAGGGTTCCAGAATCAATCCTCAGTTATGTTCCCAGGCTACAGGGTTCCAGAATAAAACCTCAGTCATGTTCCCAGTCCACAGGGTTCCAGAACCAAGGCTCAGTCAGGTTCCCGGGGCACAGTATTCCACAATCTAAATAGATGTCATGTTCGCAGGCCACAGTTTTCCAGAATCACGCCTCAGTCATGTTCCCAGGCCACAGGGATCCAGAATCAAACTTCAGTCATGTTGCCAGGCCATAGGGTACCACCATCAAACCTCAGTCATAATCCCAGGCCACAGGTTTCCAGAATCAAACCGATTTCATGTTCCCAGGCAACAGGGTACCGGAATCCAAACCGATGTCATGTTCCCAGGCCACAGGATTCCACACTCTAACATCAGTCATCTTCCCAGGCCAATGGTTTCCAGAATCAAACCTCAGTCATATTCCCAGGCCACATGGTTCCAGAATCAAACATCAGTTGTGTTCCCAGGACACAGGGTTCCAGAATAAAACCTCAGTCATGTTCCCTGGACACAGGTTTCAGAAATAAAATCCCAGTCATGTTCCCAGGCCACAGGGTTCCACAATTAAACCTCAGTCATATTCCCAGGCCAGAGGGTTCCACAATCAAACCTCAGTTCTGTTGCCAGACCACGGTTCCACCATCAAGCCTCAGTCATGTTCCCAGGGAACAGGCTTCCAGAAACAAACCTCAGTCATGTTCCCAAGGCACAGGGTTCCAGAATCAAACCTCAGTCTTGTTCCCAGGACACAGGTTGCCAGAATCAACCCGATATCATGTTCCCTAGCCACAGTCTTCCAGAATCAAACCTCAGTCCTGTTGCCAGGCCACAGGTTTCCACCATCAAACCTCAGGCATGTTCCCAGGCCACAGGGTTCCAGAATCCACCGATGTCATGTTCCCAGGCCACAGGATTCCACACTCTAACATCATTCATCTTCCCAGGCCAATGGTTTCCAGAATCAAACCTCAGTCATATTCCCAGGCCATATGGTTCCAGAATAAAACCTCAGTCATGTTCCCTGGACACAGGTTTCAGAAATAAACTCCCAGTCATATTCCCAGGCCAGAGGGTTCCACAATCAAACCTCTGTCCTGTTGCTAGGCCACGGTTCCACCATCAAGCCTCACTCATGTTCCCAGGAAAGACTGTTCCACAATCAAACCTAAGTCATCTTGCCAAGCCACAGGGTTCCACCATCAAGCCTCACTCATGTTGCCAGGCCACAGGGTTCCACCATCAAGCCTCACTCATGTTCCCAAGCCTGAGGGTTCCACTATCAAACCTCAATCATGTTGCCAGGCCACAGGTGTCAACCATCAAACCTCAGTCATGTTCCCAGTAAACAGGGCTCCAGAATCAAACCAATGTCAAGTTCCCACGCCACGGGGTTCCAGTATCAGGCCTCAGTCATGTTCCCCGTGCACAGTGTGCCACAATCAAACTCAGTCATGTTGCCAGGCCACAGGGTTCTGCCATCACACCTCAGTCAAGTTGCCAGGCCACAGGGTTCCAGAATCAAGCCTCAGTCATTTTGCCAGGCCATAGTGTTCCACCATCAAACCTCAGTCATGATCCCAAGCCACATGTTTCCACAATGAAACCTCAGTCATTTTCCCAGGCCAAAGGTTTCCAGAATCAAACCTCAGTCATATTCCCAGGACACATGGTTCCAGAATCAAACCTGAGTCATGTTCGCAGGCCACAGGTTTCAGCAATCAAACCTCAGTCATGTTCCCAGGACACAGGTGTCCAGAATCAAACCTCAGTCATGTTCCCAGGGAACAGGTTTCCAGAAACAAACCTCAGTCATGTTCCCAAGGCACAGGGTTCCAGAATCAAACCTCAGTCTTGTTCCCAGGACACAGGTTGCCAGAATCAACCCGATATCATGTTCCCTAGCCACAGTCTTCCAGAATCAAACCTCAGTCATGTTGCCAGGCCACAGGTTTCCACCATCAAACCTCAGGCATGTTCCCAGGCCACAGGGTTCCAGAATCAAACCGTTCTCATGTTCCCAGGCCACAGGGTTCCAGAATCCACCGTTGTCATTTTCCCAGGCCACAAGATTCCAGAATCAATCCTCAGTTATGTTCCCAGGCTACAGGGTTCCAGAATAAAACCTCAGTCATGTTCCCAGTCCACAGGGTTCCAGAACCGAGGCTCAGTCAGGTTCCCGGGGCACAGTATTCCACAATCTAAACAGATGTCATGTTCCCAGGCCTCAGGGTTCCAGAATCCACCGATGTCATGTTCCCAGGCCACAGGGTTCCAGAATCAATCCTCAGTTATGTTCCCAGGCTACAGGGTTCCAGAATAAAACCTCAGTCATGTTCCCAGTCCACAGGGTTCCAGAACCAAGGCTCAGTCAGGTTCCCGGGGCACAGTATTCCACAATCTAAATAGATGTCATGTTCCCAGGCCACAGTGTTCCAGAATCACGCCTCAGTCATGTTCCCAGGCCACAGGGATCCAGAATCAAACTTCAGTCATGTTGCCAGGCCATAGGGTACCACCATCAAACCTCAGTCATAATCCCAGGCCACAGGTTTCCAGAATCAAACCGATTTCATGTTCCCAGGCAACAGGGTACCGGAATCCAAACCGATGTCATGTTCCCAGGCCACAGGATTCCACACTCTAACATCAGTCATCTTCCCAGGCCAATGGTTTCCAGAATCAAACCTCAGTCATATTCCCAGGCCACATGGTTCCAGAATCAAACCTCAGTTGTGTTCCCAGGACACAGGGTTCCAGAATAAAACCTCAGTCATGTTCCCTGGACACAGGTTTCAGAAATAAAATCCCAGTCATGTTCCCAGGCCACAGGGTTCCACAATTAAACCTCAGTCATATTCCCAGGCCAGAGGGTTCCACAATCAAACCTCAGTTCTGTTGCCAGACCACGGTTCCACCATCAAGCCTCAGTCATGTTCCCAGGGAACAGGCTTCCAGAAACAAACCTCAGTCATGTTCCCAAGGCACAGGGTTCCAGAATCAAACCTCAGTCTTGTTCCCAGGACACAGGTTGCCAGAATCAACCCGATATCATGTTCCCTAGCCACAGTCTTCCAGAATCAAACCTCAGTCCCGTTGCCAGGCCACAGGTTTCCACCATCAAACCTCAGGCATGTTCCCAGGCCACAGGGTTCCAGAAGCCACCGATGTCATGTTCCCAGGCCACAGGATTCCACACTCTAACATCAGTCATCTTCCCAGGCCAATGGTTTCCAGAATCAAACCTCAGTCATATTCCCAGGCCACATGGTTCCAGAATAAAACCTCAGTCATGTTCCCTGGACACAGGTTTCAGAAATAAACTCCCAGTCATGTTCCCAGGCCACAGGGTTCCACAATTAAACCTCAGTCATATTCCCAGGCCAGAGGGTTCCACAATCAAACCTCTGTCCTGTTGCTAGGCCACGGTTCCACCATCAAGCCTCACTCATGTTCCCAGGAAAGACTGTTCCACAATCAAACCTAAGTCATCTTGCCAAGCCACAGGGTTCCACCATCAAGCCTCACTCATGTTGCCAGGCCACAGGGTTCCACCATCAAGCCTCACTCATGTTCCCAAGCCTGAGGGTTCCACTATCAAACCTCAATCATGTTGCCAGGCCACAGGTGTCAACCATCAAACCTCAGTCATGTTCCCAGTAAACAGGGCTCCAGAATCAAACCAATGTCAAGTTCCCACGCCACGGGGTTCCAGTATCAGGCCTCAGTCATGTTCCCCGTGCACAGGGTGCCACAATCAAACTCAGTCATGTTGCCAGTCCACAGGTTTCTGCCATCACACCTCAGTCAAGTTGCCAGGCCACAGGGTTCCAGAATCAAGCCTCAGTCATTTTGCCAGGCCATAGTGTTCCACCATCAAACCTCAGTCATGATCCCAAGCCACATGTTTCCACAATGAAACCTCAGTCACTTTCCCAGGCCAAAGGTTTCCAGAATCAAACCTCAGTCATATTCCCAG
Organism: Balaenoptera physalus; assembly: GCF_965194825.1. Classification (NCBI taxonomy): domain Eukaryota; kingdom Metazoa; phylum Chordata; class Mammalia; order Artiodactyla; family Balaenopteridae; genus Balaenoptera; species Balaenoptera physalus. Next base: position 485,282 of record NW_028126032.1, read on the forward strand.
GACACATGGTTCCAGAATCAAACCTGAGTCATGTTCGCAGGCTACAGGTTTCAGCAATCAAACCTCAGTCATGTTCCCAGGACACAGGTTTCCAGAAACAAACCTCAGTCATGTTCCCAAGGCACAGGGTTCCAGAATCAAACCTCAGTCTTGTTCCCAGGACACAGGTTGCCAGAATCAACCCGATATCATGTTCCCTAGCCACAGTCTTCCAGAATCAAACCTCAGTCATGTTGCCAGGCCACAGGTTTCCACCATCAAACCTCAGGCATGTTCCCAGGCCACAGGGTTCCAGAATCAAACCGTTCTCATGTTCCCAGGCCACAGGGTTCCAGAATCCACCGTTGTAATTTTCCCAGGCCACAAGATTCCAGAATCAATCCTCAGTTATGTTCCCAGGCTACAGGGTTCCAGAATAAAATCTCAGTCATGTTCCCAGTCCACAGGGTTCCAGAACCGAGGCTCAGTCAGGTTCCCGGGGCACAGTATTCCACAATCTAAACAGATGTCATGTTCCCAGGCCTCAGGGTTCCAGAATCCACCGATGTCATGTTCCCAGGCCACAGGTTTCCAGAATCAATCCTCAGTTATGTTCCCAGGCTACAGGGTTCCAGAATAAAACCTCAGTCATGTTCCCAGTCCACAGGGTTCCAGAACCAAGGCTCAGTCAGGTTCCCGGGGCACAGTATTTCACAATCTAAATAGATGTCATGTTCCCAGGCCACAGTGTTCCAGAATCACGCCTCAGTCATGTTCCCAGGCCACAGGGATCCAGAATCAAACTTCAGTCATGTTGCCAGGCCATAGGGTACCACGATCAAACCTCAGTCATATTCCCAGGCCACAGTTTTCTAGAATCAAACCGATTTCATGTTCCCAGGCAACAGGGTACCGGAATCCAAACCGATGTCATGTTCCCAGGCCACAGGATTCCACACTCTAACATCAGTCATCTTCCCAGGCCAATGGTTTCCAGAATCAAACCTCAGTCATATTCCCAGGCCACATGGTTCCAGAATCAAACCTCAGTTGTGTTCCCAGGACACAGGGTTCCAGAATAAAACCTCAGTCATGTTCCCTGGACACAGGTTTCAGAAATAAAATCCCAGTCATGTTCCCAGGCCACAGGGTTCCACAATTAAACCTCAGTCATATTCCCAGGCCAGAGGGTTCCACAATCAAACCTCAGTTCTGTTGCCAGACCACGGTTCCACCATCAAGCCTCAGTCATGTTCCCAGGGAACAGGCTTCCAGAAACAAACCTCAGTCATGTTCCCAAGGCACAGGGTTCCAGAATCAAACCTCAGTCTTGTTCCCAGGACACAGGTTGCCAGAATCAACCCGATATCATGTTCCCTAGCCACAGTCTTCCAGAATCAAACCTCAGTCATGTTGCCAGGCCACAGGTTTCCACCATCAAACCTCAGGCATGTTCCCAGGCCACAGGGTTCCAGAATCAAACCGTTCTCATGTTCCCAGGCCACAGGGTTCCAGAATCCACCGTTGTCATTTTCCCAGGCCACAAGATTCCAGAATCAATCCTCAGTTATGTTCCCAGGCTACAGGGTTCCAGAATAAAACCTCAGTCATGTTCCCAGTCCACAGGGTTCCAGAACCGAGGCTCAGTCAGGTTCCCGGGGCACAGTATTCCACAATCTAAACAGATGTCATGTTCCCAGGCCTCAGGGTTCCAGAATCCACCGATGTCATGTTCCCAGGCCACAGGGTTCCAGAATCAATCCTCAGTTATTTTCCCAGGCCACAGGGATCCAGAATCAAACTTCAGTCATGTTGCCAGGCCGTAGGGTACCACCATCAAACCTCAGTCATAATCCCAGGCCACAGGTTTCCAGAATCAAACCGATTTCATGTTCCCAGGCAACAGGGTACCGGAATCCAAACCGATGTCATGTTCCCAGGCCACAGGATTCCACACTCTAACATCAGTCATCTTCCCAGGCCACATGGTTCCAGAATCAAACCTCAGTCATGTTCCCAGGGAACAGGTTTCCAGAAACAAACCTCAGTCATGTTCCCAAGGCACAGGGTTCCAGAATCAAACCTCTGTCTTGTTCCCAGGACACAGGTTTCCAGAATCAACCCGATATCATGTTCCCTAGCCACAGTCTTCCAGAATCAAACCTCAGTCCTGTTGCCAGGGCACAGGTTTCCACCATCAAACCTCAGGCATGTTCCCAAGCCACAGGGTTCCAGAAGCCACCGATGTCATGTTCCCAGGCCACAGGATTCCACACTCTAACATCAGTCATCTTCCCAGGCCACATGGTTCCAGAATAAAACCTCAGTCATGTTCCCTGGACACAGGTTTCAGAAATAAACTCCCAGTCCTGTTCCCAGGCCACAGGGTTCCACAATTAAACCTCAGTCATATTCCCAGGCCAGAGGGTTCCACAATCAAACCTCTGTCCTGTTGCTAGGCCACGGTTCCACCATCAAGCCTCAGTCATGTTCCCAGGAAAGACTGTTCCACAATCAAACCTAAGTCATCTTGCCAAGCCCCAGGGTTCCACCATCAAGCCTCACTCATGTTGCCAGGCCACAGGGTTCCACCATGAAGCCTCACTCATGTTCCCAAGCCTGAGGGTTCCACTATCAAACCTCAATCATGTTGCCAGGCCACAGGTTTCAACCATCAAACCTCAGTCATGTTCCCAGTAAACAGGGCTCCAGAATCAAACCAATGTGAAGTTCCCACGCCACGGGCTTCCAGTATCAGGCCTCAGTCATGTTCCCCGTGCACAGGGTGCCACAATCAAACTCAGTCATGTTGCCAGTCCACAGGTTTCTGCCATCACACCTCAGTCAAGTTGCCAGGCCACAGGGTTCCAGAATCAAGCCTCAGTCATTTTGCCAGGCCATAGTGTTCCACCATCAAACCTCAGTCATGATCCCAAGCCACATGTTTCCACAATGAAACCTCAGTCATTTTCCCAGGCCAAAGGTTTCCAGAATCAAACCTCAGTCATATTCCCAGGACACATGGTTCCAGAATCAAACCTGAGTCAGGTTCGCAGGCCACAGGTTTCAGCAATCAAACCTCAATCATGTTCCCAGGACACAGGTGTCCAGAATCAAACCTCAGTCATGTTCCCAGGGAACAGGTTTCCAGAAACAAACCTCAGTCATGTTCCCAAGGCACAGGGTTCCAGAATCAAACCTCTGTCTTGTTCCCAGGACACAGGTTTCCAGAATCAACCCGATATCATGTTCCCTAGCCACAGTCTTCCAGAATCAAACCTCAGTCATGTTGCCAGGCCACAGGTTTCCACCATCAAACCTCAGGCAGGTTCCCAGGCCACAGGGTTCCAGAATCAAACCGTTCTCATGTTCCCAGGCCACAGGGTTCCAGAATCCACCGTTGTCATTTTCCCAGGCCACAAGATTCCAGAATCAATCCTCAGTTATGTTCCCAGGCTACAGGGTTCCAGAATAAAACCTCAGTCATGTTCCCAGTCCACAGGGTTCCAGAACCGAGGCTCAGTCAGGTTCCCGGGGCACAGTATTCCACAATCTAAACAGATGTCATGTTCCCAGGCCTCAGGGTTCCAGAATCCACCGATGTCATGTTCCCCGGCCACAGGGTTCCAGAATCAATCCTCAGTTATGTTCCCAGGCTACAGGGTTTCAGAATAAAACCTCAGTCATGTTCCCAGTCCACAGGGTTCCAGAACCAAGGCTCAGTCAGGTTCCCGGGGCACAGTATTCCACAATCTAAATAGATGTCATGTTCCCAGGCCACAGTGTTCCAGAATCACGCCTCAGTCATGTTCCCAGGCCACAGGGATCCAGAATCAAACTTCAGTCATGTGGCCAGGCCATAGGGTACCACCATCAAACCTCAGTCATATTCCCAGGCCACAGGTTTCCAGAATCAAACCGATTTCATGTTCCCAGGCAACAGGGTACCGGAATCCAAACCGATGTCATGTTCCCAGGCCACAGGATTCCACACTCTAACATCAGTCATCTTCCCAGGCCAATGGTTTCCAGAATCAAACCTCAGTCATATTCCCAGGCCACATGGTTCCAGAATCAAACCTCAGTTGTGTTCCCAGGACACAGGGTTCCAGAATAAAACCTCAGTCATGTTCCCTGGACACAGGTTTCAGAAATAAAATCCCAGTCATGTTCCCAGGCCACAGGGTTCCACAATTAAACCTCAGTCATATTCCCAGGCCAGAGGGTTCCACAATCAAACCTCAGTTCTGTTGCCAGACCACGGTTCCCCCGTCAAGCCTCAGTCATGTTCCCAGGGAACAGGCTTCCAGAAACAAACCTCAGTCATGTTCCCAAGGCACAGGGTTCCAGAATCAAACCTCAGTCTTGTTCCCAGGACACAGGTTGCCAGAATCAACCCGATATCATGTTCCCTAGCCACAGTCTTCCAGAATCAAACCTCAGTCCTGTTGCCAGGGCACAGGTTTCCACCATCAAACCTCAGGCATGTTCCCAAGCCACAGGGTTCCAGAAGCCACCGATGTCATGTTCCCAGGCCACAGGATTCCACACTCTAACATCAGTCATCTTCCCAGGCCAATGGTTTCCAGAATCAAACCTCAGTCATATTCCCAGGCCACATGGTTCCAGAATAAAACCTCAGTCATGTTCCCTGGACACAGGTTTCAGAAATAAACTCCCAGTCATGTTCCCAGGCCACAGGGTTCCACAATTAAACCTCAGTCATATTCTCAGGCCAGAGGGTTCCACAATCAAACCTCTGTCCTGTTGCTAGGCCACGGTTCCACCATCAAGCCTCAGTCATGTTCCCAGGAAAGACTGTTCCACAATCAAACCTAAGTCATCTTGCCAAGCCCCAGGGTTCCACCATCAAGCCTCACTCATGTTGCCAGGCCACAGGGTTCCACCATCAAGCCTCACTCATGTTCCCAAGCCTGAGGGTTCCACTATCAAACCTCAATCATGTTGCCAGGCCACAGGTTTCAACCATCAAACCTCAGTCATGTTCCCAGTAAACAGGGCTCCAGAATCAAACCAATGTGAAGTTCCCACGCCACGGGCTTCCAGTATCAGGCCTCAGTCATGTTCCCCGTGCACAGGGTGCCACAATCAAACTCAGTCATGTTGCCAGTCCACAGGTTTCTGCCATCACACCTCAGTCAAGTTGCCAGGCCACAGGGTTCCAGAATCAAGCCTCAGTCATTTTGCCAGGCCATAGTGTTCCACCATCAAACCTCAGTCATGATCCCAAGCCACATGTTTCCACAATGAAACCTCAGTCATTTTCCCAGGCCAAAGGTTTCCAGAATCAAACCTCAGTCATATTCCCAGGACACATGGTTCCAGAATCAAACCTGAGTCAGGTTCGCAGGCCACAGGTTTCAGCAATCAAACCTCAATCATGTTCCCAGGACACAGGTGTCCAGAATCAAACCTCAGTCATGTTCCCAGGGAACAGGTTTCCAGAAACAAACCTCAGTCATGTTCCCAAGGCACAGGGTTCCAGAATCAAACCTCTGTCTTGTTCCCAGGACACAGGTTTCCAGAATCAACCCGATATCATGTTCCCTAGCCACAGTCTTCCAGAATCAAACCTCAGTCCTGTTGCCAGGCCACAGGCTTCCACCATCAAACCTCAGGCATGTTCCCAGGCCACAGGGTTCCAGAATCAAACCGTTCTCATGTTCCCAGGCCACAGGGTTCCAGAATCCACCGTTGTCATTTTCCCAGGCCACAAGATTCCAGAATCAATCCTCAGTTATGTTCCCAGGCTACAGGGTTCCAGAATAAAACCTCAGTCATGTTCCCAGTCCACAGGGTTCCAGAACCGAGGCTCAGTCAGGTTCCCGGGGCACAGTATTCCACAATCTAAACAGATGTCATGTTCCCAGGCCTCAGGGTTCCAGAATCCACCGATGTCATGTTCCCAGGCCACAGGGTTCCAGAATCAATCCTCAGTTATGTTCCCAGGCTACAGGGTTCCAGAATAAAACCTCAGTCATGTTCCCAGTCCACAGGGTTCCAGAACCAAGTCTCAGTCAGGTTCCCGGGGCACAGTATTCCACAGTCTAAATAGATGTCATGTTCCCAGGCCACAGTGTTCCAGAATCACGCCTCAGTTATGTTCCCAGGCCACCGGGATCCAGAATCAAACTTCAGTCATGTTGCCAGGCCATAGGGTACCACCATCAAACCTCAGTCATATTCCCAGGCCACAGGTTTCCAGAATCAAACCGATTTCATGTTCCCAGGCAACAGGGTACCGGAATCCAAACCGATGTCATGTTCCCAGGCCACAGGATTCCACACTCTAACATCAGTCATCTTCCCAGGCCAATGGTTTCCAGAATCAAACCTCAGTCATATTCCCAGGCCACATGGTTCCAGAATCAAACCTCAGTTGTGTTCCCAGGACACAGGGTTCCAGAATAAAACCTCAGTCATGTTCCCTGGACACAGGTTTCAGAAATAAAATCCCAGTCATGTTCCCAGGCCACAGGGTTCCACAATTAAACCTCAGTCATATTCCCAGGCCAGAGGGTTCCACAATCAAACCTCAGTTCTGTTGCCAGACCACGGTTCCACCATCAAGCCTCAGTCATGTTCCCAGGGAACAGGCTTCCAGAAACAAACCTCAGTCATGTTCCCAAGGCACAGGGTTCCAGAATCAAACCTCAGTCTTGTTCCCAGGACACAGGTTGCCAGAATCAACCCGATATCATGTTCCCTAGCCACAGTCTTCCAGAATCAAACCTCAGTCCTGTTGCCAGGCCACAGGTTTCCACCATCAAACCTCAGGCATGTTCCCAGGCCACAGGGTTCCAGAAGCCACCGATGTCATGTTCCCAGGCCACAGGATTCCACACTCTAACATCAGTCATCTTCCCAGGCCCATGGTTTCCAGAATCAAACCTCAGTCATATTCCCAGGCCACATGGTTCCAGAATAAAACCTCAGTCATGTTCCCTGGACACAGGTTTCAGAAATAAACTCCCAGTCATGTTCCCAGGCCACAGGGTTCCACAATTAAACCTCAGTCATATTCCCTGGCCAGAGGGTTCCACAATCAAACCTCTGTCCTGTTGCTAGGCCACGGTTCCACCATCAAGCCTCAGTCATGTTCCCAGGAAAGACTGTTCCACAATCAAACCTAAGTCATCTTGCCAAGCCACAGGGTTCCACCATCAAGTCTCACTCATGTTGCCAGGCCACAGGGTTCCACCATCAAGCCTCACTCATGTTCTCAAGCCTGAGGGTTCCACTATCAAACCTCAATCATGTTGCCAGGCCACAGGTTTCAACCATCAAACCTCAGTCATATTCCCAGGCCACATGGTTCCAGACTCAAACCTCAGTTGTGTTCCCAGGCCACAGGGTTCCAGAATCAAACCTCAGTCATATTCCCAGGCCACATGGTTCCAGAATCAAACCTCAGTTGTGTTCCCAGGACACAGGGTTCCAGAATAAAACCTCAGTCATGTTCCCTGGACACAGGTTTCAGAAATAAAATCCCAGTCATGTTCCCAGGCCACAGGGTTCCACAATTAAACCTCAGTCATATTCCCAGTCCAGAGGGTTCCACAATCAAACCTCAGTTCTGTTGCCAGACCACGGTTCCACCGTCAAGCCTCAGTCATGTTCCCAGGGAACAGGCTTCCAGAAACAAACCTCAGTTATGTTCCCAAGGCACAGGGTTCCAGAATCAAACCTCAGTCTTGTTCCCAGGACACAGGTTGCCAG